>NC_133531.1:59754177-60067035 GCF_048544455.1 Silene latifolia | reverse complement strand
CATTTGATAATTAACAATGGTTTTTGCCAAGAAAAATGCCAAGAAATCTTCCAAGAAATCTGAATCGAAGGTAAAAAATCTCATCTTGTTGGTATAACTCTTATAGAATGATGTGTAACTTCAATTAAATATCTGTATAACTCTAATCCCAATTGTTTGTCATCTACAGATGGATGTTGTAGAAAGTATTGACACGGGAGTTGATATACAGGTTAAAATTTTTGATTTTGATTTATACGTTACTAGATGTCTAACTCTGCTTACTAGATGTATAACTTTAATACTCAATATGTATAACTCTGGTTACTTAATGTAAAACTCTGGTTACTAGATGTATAACTTTAGTACGCAATATGTATAACTCTGGTTTCTAGATGTATAACTCTGGGTTCTAGATGTATAGCTCTTCTGATTATGTGACCAACTCCTTTTTCATAATGTCAAACTCTAATTGTTATATGTATAACTATACTTCTAATTAGTTTCCATGCATAGAGTTATACAATATATGCCTACAAATATACAATTTATACAATATATAGCTAGAGTTATACAATTTATACTTTGGAGTTATACATTAGATGCCTGGAGTTATACCTAGAGTTATTCCTGGAGTTATACATTATACTGTATATGCTTACAGTTATACATTGTATGGCCAGAGTTATACATTATATGGCTAGAGTTATACATTACATGGCCAGAGTTATACTTTCTATTGCTAGAGTTATACATTCTATTGCAGTCATTTGTTGTATAACTCTGATTACATGTTGAATAACTTCTGCTGTCATAATGTATAACTGGAGTTATACAATATATGGCCAGAGTTATACATTCTATGGCTAGAGTTATACATTACATGGCCAGAGTTATACTTTCTATTGCTAGAGTTATACATTCTATTGCAGTCATTTGTTGTATAACTCTGATTACATGTTGAATAACTTCTGCTGTCATAATGTATAACTGGAGTTATATAATATTTGTGTAGAGTTGTACATTTTATTCCTGGAGTTATACAATATATGCCTAGAGTTATACAGTATATGCCTAGAGTTATACAGTATATACTTGAAGTTATACATTTTAATAATAGAGTTATACATTCATGGCTCGAGTTACACATTAGATAATTTTAGTTTCAGATTGTCCACTTTTGTTATTATATGTATAACTGTTCTGTTATTCTGTATAACTCTCCTGATTATCTCTTCTTTTGTTTGTCAGCTATAGATTATATGTATATGTATAACTCGTCTTCGTTAATCAATCCCTTTTTGTTTGTCACTACAGATGGATGATGCACCAAGTACTTGAGAAGAGAGTCGATTCCCAGGTTCAAAGTTTGACCTTTTTATAACTGTTGTCATTTGTTGTATAACTCTGATTACATTTTGAATAACTTTTGCTGTCAGAATGTATAACTCTTGATATTTTCTGATTAACTCTATTATCAGAATGCATAACTGTACTTATATTTTGTATAACTCTGACTATCTATTGTATAACTTTATTTCACAGTATGTCTATTTCTTTGTTGCAAATATCTCTAATTGCAACTACAGTATGTCTAATTTTGTGTGTTGTCCTTGTTTTTCCCCAGATGGTTGAGGCCAAGCCAATGGTGAAGAGGGTGCATGAAATCACGGTTTCGGGTCGACCTCAAAGGCTTGTCTCTCTCATTGAAAAGCTTAATGAGGATCAGGTGTCCGTTGTTAAGAAAATTGGGTTTGGTGGCGTTTTGGAGCTTAAGATTAGCAGCTTCCCACTTGCACACGTTCGCCTATTCTTGGAGTCCTTCTCGGATGGGTCATATGTGTTCAGGGCTTCTCGGAAGAAGGAGTTTATGATCAGTAAGCATGATGTGCATGACTGTTTCTTGATACCTTTTGGACCCAATCCTCTCCCTTTGGTGCCTGTGAGCTCGCAGAAGGGGTCCAACGATCCCGAGAATAAGGAGCTGAAGGACAAATGGCGGCAAGCGTACGGGGTGGGCAAAGGGAATAGTGCAATAAGTTTAGGGAAAGTTTACAAGCAACTTATGGAGTACGAGGAGGCGGACGATCATTTTTGCCGGCTTTTTGTTTTGTTCTGTATGTCTTTATTCCTCGCACCCACCCCAAACAACGGGATAGATTGGAAGTCATTAAGGGTCAGTAGAAGATCCTAAAGCCATCCCGCATTTTGACTGGTGCTCTTATATTTTGGAAATGATGGTGAAAGCGGGACAGATCAGTAAAAAGGGGGTAACGATGTTGGGTGGTTGTATCCCCTTCCTCATGATAAGCTACTTTCAGCGATATGATTACAAGGGTAAGCCGTGCCTCCACGATCTACCTTTGATTAAGCATTGGGATGAAACTTCGCTTGTAGATAGGGTGAAATTTGAGGTGGCTCAAGGGGGATTGGGTACTTTAACCTTGTCTAAGACCAGGTATCCGAGGTGCCTTCAAGACCCCTCTTATAGAAGGAGTTTGGACAGTAGCAGCCTCAGCGACCCGCGTGAACCCAAACTACTCGTTGTTATCGGCCCCCACCCCCTCTCTCCCGCTCAACTTCCGAGAAGAAGTTCATTCGATAGAACTACCAAAGTGTCGAGGATGACCAGGAATTGAAAGCTAGGGCTGTCGATGTAAGTTCAAACTATTATATATTTCTGCAGATGGATTCTGTTTCAGTTGAACGTACCCATCTATTATAATATAACTAACTTACTGTACTTCTTGAATGCAGTGTACTCACGAGCTTTATCTACAAATGCAAAGGAACGCTATTGTGTTCTATTCATGGTACGCAGATGCAACCGCAAGGATCAAAGCTGTAACTAGTGATCCGACGGGCCTAAATCCTAGTCAGGCCTCTAAAGAATTCTTTGAGGGTGAAAAGATTCAAAAGTACGTCGCGGAAGCAGAACAGATTGCAGAAAGGCTGAAGGTTTCTATTGGTAACGCTCCTGCATTTGGAGAGGTAGTTAGTGAGTCGCCCAAAAAATGTGACGGAATTGATGCATCTACGCGTCAAATAAGTGAAGTTCTTTCTAGTCTCGCCAATGATGGGGGTGGGAGGGTGGTAACCCTCATGTTGAGCCGCGTGGAGAGTCGGACAAGGCCGACGCGCCAACGAAATCGATGCGTTTCATGGTAAAAGATTATGGAGGAAGTGGGAGGTGATACGGTAGTTTCTAATCGAAGTCGATGCTAGCCCAGGGTTAGAGGATCAAGTCGTGTGCACCCCCGTCCAAACCGTCGAGAGTCATTGTTGGAGGCGAATTACACCGCGGATGAAATTGACCAAGCTTACGGACGGGGATACGACGCTGAGATTCGGCCCGAGCTAGGTGATGAGGTGCATGAGCACGTTCATGGGGAGGTTCTGAAAGAAAATGTTGAAAATGTTGAAAGATTGTCAGACATTGACCATGAAAGATTATCGACATTGTACACCAAGGCGACGGACGGTCGAGAGGATGCCGAATCTCGGCCGGGGCGGTGTGATGAGGTGCGCGAGCAAGTTCATGGGGAGGGATTGAAAGAAAATGTGCAAAGATTGTCGACAATCAACCGTCGATAAGGAGATGGAAAAATCTACGGTCCCGGGGTGGGTTTGGAGACACAAGAATTGATGGAGTGTATGTTTTCTCTTTGCTGAAATGAAGGAAGCTTTATGTGGACTTCCGGCGACGGGAGTGGTCCTGGTGGCGAGGTAAGTTTGTTAATTTGCGCTAAATACTTTTTATACAATCGTTTTTATTTTTTTATTGGTCGTGTATAACTCTAAGTTGATAAAGTATAACTTTGTTGAAACTTATGTTGAGGCCTTAGAATCGTAGTGCCACCGCAACGGCCGGTTGGTACAACTCTTAACCAATATGACTACGGTTATACAAAAGATATATGACTAGAGTTATACAATATATGCTTTGGAGTTATACATTAGATAGCTGAAGGTATATCTAGAGTTATACCTGCAGCTATTCCCGGAGTTATACATTATAGTGTATATGCTTACGATTATACATTTTATGGCCGAGTTATACATTCTATGCTTACGCTTATACATTTTATGGCCTGAGTTATACGTTTGGTACAATTCCTAACCATATGTGTATAACTCTTACTCTGGGCGAATAATTCTGATAGCATATTTTTAACACTTCACACGTGTATAGCTCTTGCCCTTCTATGTATAACTGTAATTCATTGGGTCTGTAACTCTGACCCAATTGTCTCACTTTTAGAGTTTTACCTGTAATTTTTTTGATACAAAAGCATGATGTTTAATTTTATTATTTTTTATTCAGGCCACTGTTAAAAAGGATGTAATTGAGAATGTTGAACAACATTCTAACAATGGGGGTGTAAACGTAGATGTTGTCGAGGGTGCGGAGATCACCTCGGGGAATCCTTCAACGGAATGGAGTGGAAATCAAATCCCTCTGACTTTCATGAGCACGGCAGATGTGAGTGAGGCATTTGCCGGGGTTGAGGAGCGAACGATTGGTGCTGCCAAAGAAGGTTTGGTAGTTGAAATCGCTGGTGCTAGGGTTGAGCCGGTTGCACCACTCCCACCCCCTATTTATGTGCCGCGATGTGACATGATCCACCATCCTTTCTTATTCTATTCAACTGCCCCCCTTCCGTGTATGGACATTGTACCTGAGAACCTAGGTTGTTCTCAGGATTGCGGGGCACCAACCCCGACCAAAGACGTATGCTCACAGTGGTTGCGATTTAACAAGGAACGTTTCAGGATGGTGTTCAGGGTGAGGAAGGATGTAATGGATTATGTCTTTGATCAATTCCACGTCCATAAGAAAGAGTAAGTAAAAGATAAGTTTTACCTATATTTCAATACGACAGTCAAACATGCCATGAATCTTTTCCCTTGCTGCATATCTCAATTTTGCTAATCCTTTGTAGGGAACAATTGGTCACATATCCCTGTCCAAAGTGCATAACGCGTATTGATCTCCAGTCGTTGATGCCCGGGGCTCTGTATAACTCTAGTCACAGTTTGTATAACTCTAGTCATACAATGTATAACTCTAGTCACAGTCTGTATAACTCTAGTCATACAATGTATTACTCTAGTCATACTCTGTATAACTCTAGTCATTCAATGTATAACTCTAGTCATTTAATGTATAACTCTAGTCACACTGTATAACTCTGGGCACAGAATGTATAACTGTAGGCAGATAATGTATTACTCTAGTCACAATATTTATAATTCTAGTTATACAATGTATAACTCTAGTCACAATCTGTATAACTCTAGGCATACAATGTATAACTCTAGGCATTTGATGTATAACTCTAGTCACACTGTATAACTCTAGGCACAGTCTGTATAAATCTAGTCATACGATGTATAACTCTAGCTACACAATGTATAACTCTAGGCAGAGACTATAAGATGTATAACTCATTCTACACAATGTATAACTCTTAGCATATAATGTATAACTCTAGGTATATAATGCATAACTCTAGGCATACTTTATATTCTAAGAGTTATAAATTTAATGAAACGGCACAATATATGGAATGCAAAGGGTTATAAGATTTGAAGCAGGGATATGGCACAACTTCCTAAACAAAATTCGTATTAATTTAAGCATCAAACCCCAAACATATTAATTAAAAAACAACTCAAAGGACACATTACTAATTATAAATTCATTCCACTATCTCAATAACCAGTCCATTATATCCCTATCTCCACCCTAAACTCCAAACCCTAAATCTTTAAAACCTAATAAACTCCAAACTTCCTTCAATAATGAATGATACCATTCGTTTAACATGCATTATGACCAAGTACAACAAAAGTTTCATACGCCGCTTGCAGGAAATCGAGAGGAAGTACAGTCTCTTCCTTGAGGATGCTCGGATCGCACTCAAGGTCGCCAAAGAAAATGGCTTGTTAGAGCCGCAGATAATGCAGCTATTAGAAGATATTGCATCTGCGGAACGAAACCTCCAAATAGCAAAGGAGGAGAGGATGAATATCATAGAACAGAATGCATCCCTATATGAACATCTAAGAATTGTATTTTTAGCAATGCATTAAGTTTATGTATCTATATCTATTAATTAAGTTCATGTATGTTAAATGTGGATTTGTTTTACTATCCTCTCCATCATCTTCTTTGTTTTATTTTATTTAATTTGTTTTACTAACAAACGCAGAAAAACTAAGCGAATAATAATTACAGAAAAAACAATGACGGAGAAAAACACATGCAAATAACATGTATAACTCTTGGGCACAGAATGTATAACTGTAGGCATTTAATGTATAACTCTAGGCACAGTCTGTATAACTTTTAGCATATAATGTATAACTCTAGGCATATAATGTATAACTCCAAACACAGTCTGTATATGCTAAGAGTTATACATTATATTCTAAGAGTTATACATTATATGCCTAGAGTTATACATTGTAGAGTGTATTACTGTAGATCCAGAATGTATAACTCTAGTCATACAATTTGTATAACTCTTACCTATATATGGATAACTGTACTTCACAGAATGTATAACTCTTGTACCCAATTTGTATCACTCTTGTTATTTTTTGTAAAACTCATAACTGTAATAAATTTTGCCTATCTCATAATTGCAGTCATGTGTTGTGTAACTGTTGTACACAATTTGTATAACTCTTGATATTTTTTGTATAACTCATAGCTGTCTAATAAAATTTGCCTTGTTTCATAACTGCAGTGATGTGTTGTATAACTCCTCTACAAAATGTGTATAACTGTAATCATACAATGTATAACTTTATACACAGTGTGTATAACTCTAATCATACAATGTATAACTCTAGACACAGCCTGTATAACTCTATGCATTTAATGTATAACTCTAGGCACAACAGATAACTCTAGTCATACGATGTATAACTCTAGCTACACAATGTATAACTCTTAGCATATAATGTATAACTCCAAACACAATCAGATATGCTACGAGTTATACATTATATTCTACGAGTTATACATTATATGCCTCGGGTTATACATTGTAGAGTGTATTACTGTAGATCCAGAATGTGATGTATTGTACAACTTGTATAACTCTTACCTATATATGGATAACTGCAGTGATGTGTTGTATAACTCATGTACAAAACGTGTATAACTGTAATCATACAATGTATAACTCTATACACAGTCTGATTAACTCTAATCATACAATGTATAACTCTAGACACAGCCTGTATAACTCTAGGCATATAATGTAAAACCCTCCACATCCTATAACTTCACTTAATGAATGTATAACTTCAGCTATAACATGAATAACTATATCAAAATTGGTTCTTTAATAAGATTTTTACGCACAATTTAGGGTTTGAATTACTCTGTTACACCTGTCTGAGGAAATTGTCAAAGAGTTTTACAAAAAACCTCTGGAGTTATAACACGATGAATATAAGAACTGCATGTGTACACTGTATTATTGAAGTTATACATATTTGGGTCAGAGTTTTACTAAAACCCACTGAAGTTATAATTCGTACTTGATCAAGCTTTTAAATTTCCATCATTTTTTGCCATCAACAACAAGCTACCAAAATGAAAGAACAAATCTGATGAACACCATGAAAGTACAACAGTATTAAGAATAATGAACACAAATTAAATAACTACAACCTACAATAATGAACATTAATCCAAAATTACATATAGCACTTTATATTTGAACATCAAGCTACAATAATAACCTAGACACAAATAAGAAAGTAAACAACTCACCTTCGACGGCAACTTCAATCTGCATATGATCCACTTCACAAACACTGACTGTCATTTCCTGCTTGTTTCTCTGATGAAGAATGACAATTTATTTTGTCTTCAACAAAGCTAATGATTTTTAACGGATGAACAATAACGTACTTTATCTCATAACAATTTATTTATCTGATGATCACTGAAGTAGTTTTCTATTCGCGCTGAAATTTCTCTTATTTTTTTGATGATTTATATTGTATTTTACAGGATTTAAGATCGTTTTTGTGGGGATTTTTATGGGTTTTTGCTTGTTGAGAGGTTTTGAATGGTGAAAAGAGGAGGGAAGCATGCAAAATGATATAGGAGGCTTTGTTTATTGCTATTGTCCGCGGGATTTGATATGGAGGCAGTACATTAACAGTGAAAGTGGTCCCTCTCTCACACAATCAGCATTTTTTTTTTTTTTTGCTCTAAAAAACACGCCCTCTCTCCTCATATCATCCCTTCAATCCCTTCATCCAAGGGCTCTTATAAAGACTTAGGGCCTTATAAGGTATAAAGGCCTTATAAGAACCCTTCTCTCTCTCTCTCTCTCTCTCTCTCTCTCTCTCTCTCTCTCTCTATATATATATATATATATATATATATATATATATATATATATATATATATATATATATATATATATATATATATATAAGGGTTCTTATAAGGCCATTATATCTTATGAATCCCTAAGTCCTTATAAGGACCTTAGGATGGAAGGGATGGAGGGATGAGATTACATCTTGATGGAGGGCTACAAATCTCCCTTCCTAATCTCCCTCACTAATCATGTATAACTCCTTCCTAATCTGTATAACTCCTTCCTCATTCTAATTCTCCCAACTCACTCACTCATTATCCATTCTCTCACACTTCTCTCATCCATCTTTCTCTCTCATTTTCCTCTCATTCTCTCAAAACAAAAAAACCCAAATAAAAACAAACTAAAAAAAACCAAAAACCACAAAAACCTCCATCCTCCTCCTCACCCACGGCTCCTCCTCCTCCTCACCCACGGCTCCTCCCGCCACCCTCCTTCCTCATCCCGTCACTATCCCATCACCACCTCCCTTTTCCTCCTTCCTTCTCGGCTCCTCCAACACCACCATCACCAAACAACCCCACTAGCCTCAAAATTGCCGCCATACACTACCCTGCCGCGCCATCCCGACACCAAACACCACCACCGCATCTCGCAACCACCCACACACATCGCCTAACACCAGATCTGGGCGCGTCACCACCTCCTGCTGCCGCAACGACCGCCTGCTATCGCCACTTCTCCTCTGAACCGCACGCACCAACACTCACCACCACCATTTTCGTTTTTGAATTTTTTTTTCAGATTTCGTTTGCTTTTTTCATATTTCGTTTTTGTTTCATTTTTGTTTCATTTTTGTTGGTGCGTGCGGTTCAGAGGAATTCATTTTTGTTTCTATTTTCGTTGTTAATTTTTAGGGTGGAATTGTTTCATTGTTGTCGTCAGTTTCATTGTTGTCGTTTTTGAATTTTTCAGTGTGGTCGCCAATTTTGAGTTTGTGTTGGTTTTGGTTTTTCATTGTTGTCGTCAATTTTTCATTGTTGTCGTTTTTGAATTGTTTCCATTTTCGTTGTTAATTTTCGTCAGTTTGTGTTGGATTCGTTTTTGGTTTTGGTCTTTTATTGTTGTCTTTGTTTTATGTTTATTGTCTATTTCTTTGTATTTTTCAGATTTTATTTGGTTTATTGTTTTTTTTTGTGTTGTTATTTACTTATTTTAGTGGGTTGTTATTTTTTTAGATCTACTTTTTATATTTTTAGATATGTTTTAATTTTTTTCATATTTTTTTCATATCTATTTACCCTTAAAACATTAAAGTTACACTATTTACGACTAAAGTTATACCCTTGAAACATTAAAGTTACATTATTTACGAATAAAGTTATACACTTGAAACACTAAAGTTATACTATTTACGACTAAAGTTATACCCTTTAAACATTAAAGTTATACTATTTACGACAAAAGTTATATTCTTCAAAAATTAAAGTTGTACAATTTATATTATTTTGTTGTGTGTTGTTATTTAATTATTTTTTATTTTTTTTATTTCAAATATGTCTTATATTGCATTTTGATATTTAGATAATGGCTTTATTTTTTCAGATCTAGTATTGTTGGTTTTAAGTTAGTATTGGTGGTTTTTAGGATTTCGGTTATATATTGGACTAAAGTTATACGATTTTGGACTAAAGTTACACAAAAATGGACTAAAGTTATACAAATATGGAGTAAAGTTATACAAAACTGGACTAAAGTTATACAAATAAAGACTAAAGTTATACAAAAATGGACTAAAGTTATACAAAAAAAGACTAAAGTTATACAAAAAATTGACTAAAGTTATACAAAAATGAGATTGAAGTTTTTTTATTGTACTTTTTTGACTTATTGGTTTATTTTTGTTCACAAAAATGGACTAAAGTTATACAAAATAAGGACTAAAGTTATACAAAAATTGACTAAAGTTATACAAATAAGGACTAAAGTTATACAAAAATGGACTAAAGTTATACAAAAATTGACTAAAGTTATACAAATAAGGACTAAAGTTATACAAATATTGACTAAAGTTATACAAAAATTGACTAAAGTTATACAAATAAGGACTAAAGTTATACAAAAATTGACTAAAGTTATACAAAAATGGACTAAAGTTATACAAATAAGGACTAAAGTTATACAAAAATGGACTAAAGTTATACAAAAATGGACTAAAGTTATACAAATATGGACTAAATATGTATAACTTTAGTCCTTATTTGTATAACTTTAGCCCATTTTTGTATAACTTTAGTCCATTTTTGTATAACTTTAGTCCTTATTTGTATAACTTTGGTCCTTATTTGTATAACTTTAGTCCATTTTTGTATAACTTTAGGCCATTTTTGTATAACTTTAGTCCATTTTTGTATAACTTTAGTCAATTTTTGTATAACTTTAGTCCTTATTTGTATAACTTTAGTCAATTTTTGTATAACTTTAGTCCATTTTTGTATAACTTTAGTCATTATTTGTATAACTTTAGTCCTTATTTGTATAACTTTAGTCCTTATTTGTATAACTTTCGTCAATTTTTGTATAACTTTAGTCCTTATTTGTATAACTTTAGTCCATATTTGTATAACTTTAGTCAATTTTTGTATAACTTTAGTCCTTATTTGTATAACTTTAGTCAATTTTTGTATAACTTTAGACCATTTTTATATAACTTTGGTCCATAACAGTATAACCTTTGTCCATAACTGTGTATACTTTAGTCATTTTATATAATTTTTATATAAAAATGTGAAATATAAGATTAAAAATCAACAAATTATAAGAATTTTTATATAGGTAAGATTAAAACAACAAATTTTATGATAAATATTTTAGTAGATCTTAGATGAAAAAAACAATATTTAAAACCCGAAATTTAAAAAAAAAAACATATAACAAGAAGAGATTTGAAAAGAATAAATAACAACAAAAACCAACAAAAATTAACAAATAAAATAAACCGAACCTAAACAACAAATTTAAAACAAAATCTGAAAAAAAAAGTGACGAAAAAAACCGAGACGCAAAATCTGGAAAAAAAAAACGAATTATAGAATATACCGACGGCGGTGGTGGAGGTGGAGGTGGCGGTGGAGGTGGGCGGTGGGTGATGTCGGGTGGTATAGTGGTGGGTGGTGGTGAATGAGGAAGAGAGGAATGAATGATTTATTTGGGTTTTTTGATTTATTTGGATTTTTTGATTTATTTGGATTTTTGATATGTTTGGATTTTTGTTTTTTTGGATTTTTTATTTATTTGGATTTTTTGGGTTTTTTTTTTATTTATTTGGATTTTTTGGGTTTTTTTTATTTATTTGGATTTTTTGGGTTTTTTATTTATTTGGATTTTTTGGGTTTTTTTATTGAGGTTTTGAGAGAAGAGAAGAGTGAAATGTGTGAGTTGAGAGAGAAATGGGTGGGTAGAAAACAAATATATAGTAAATTAGTGGTTAATTAGGGTGGATTAGTAAGGTGTGTTAATTAGCTTCTATAATGACTTTGGATGGGTTCATCTCATCCCTCCATCTCCCTCCATCCAATGGCTCATAATAGGACTTATGGACTCAATACATATATATGGCCTTAGTTGATCTCTTCTCTCTCTCTCTCTCTCTCTCTCTCTCTCTCTATATATATATATATATATATATATATATATATAGAGAGAGAGAGAGAGAGAGAGAGAGAGAGAGAGAGAGAGAGGAGTTCTAATGAGTCCTCCTCTCCAATTGAGTCCATAAGTCCCTCTAAGGGCCTTTGGATGGACTCAATGAATGGTTGAGATGCATTTGATTAAGAGCTATTAAAAAGAAAAGGAAAAAAATGTGGATGGTTGGATTGAGATGAATGGTTGAGATTGAAAATAACCAAAAAAAAATTATCACTAATCAAATTTCTACACACTAATTAATTTTTCTTTCTCTCTCTAGCCCCTAATTAATCAGTTTTGAGTTTCAGATTTCAAAAGTGTAAATGTAATGTTGTATGAGTTTTACAAGTGTAAATCTAACATTTTACGAGTGTAAATGTAATATTTTAAGAGTGTAAATTTGATTTTTTGTGACGGAAATTTTGAATTTATATAATTTTAGCATTTTACAAGTGTAAATTTGATGTTTTACGAGTGTAAATGTAACATTTTAAGAGTGTAAATTTGATTTTTTGTGACGGAAATTTTGAATTTATATAATTTTAACATTTTACAAGTGTAAATTTGATGTTTTACGAGTGTAAATGTAATATATTAATAGTGTAAATTTGATTTTTTGTGACGGAAATTTTGAATTTTTATAATTTTAACATTTAACGAGTGTAAATTTGATGTTTTACGAGTGAATGTAATATTTTAAGAGTGTAAATTTGATTTTTTGTGACGGAAATTTTAAATTTACATAATTTTAGCATTTTACAAGTGTAAATTTGATGTTTTACGAGTGTAAATGTGGTGTTTTATGAGTGTAAATGTAGTATTTTAAGTGTAAATTTGTAGGTTTGAGAGTGTAACTTTGGTCCTTTGAGTGTGACTTTGGTCATTTAAAAGTGTAACTTTTGTCCTTTACGAGTAAAACTTTAATCCGACTACCAAAAAACACCACCACTGTCGTCCTCCACCACCAACTCATATCCACACAAAATATGAGTGCAAATCTATATAATTTTAACGAGTGTAAATGTACAGATATATAAGTGTAAATGTAAAGAAATATGAGTGTAAATGTAAAAAATATGAGTGTAAATGTAAAGAAATACGAGTGTAAATGTAAAGAAATACGAGTGTAAATCTGAAAAATGCATGTAAATGTAAAGAAATATGAGTGTAAATGTAAAGAAATATGAGTGTAAATGTAAAGAAATATGAGTGTAAATGTAAAGAATTGTGAGTATAAATCTGAAAAATGCGTGTAAATGTAAAGAAATATGAGTGTAAATGTAAAGAAATACAAGTGTAAATGTAAAGAAATACAAGTGTAAATGTAAAAAATCATGATAATACGATTTGTTTTTCAAAAATCTAGTATATATTTATTAGATCTACGAAATTTTGAAAAAAAATATAAAACTAGTGTAACTTTAAGAAAATATGAGTGTAAATGTGAGAAAATACAAGTGTAAATTTAAAGAAATAAGTGTGTAAATGTGAGGAAATACAAGTGTAAATTTAAAAATTAAAAACATACAAGTGTAACTTTAAAAAATCAGATATGAAAATACGAGTGTAATTATAAAGAAAGTGTAAATGTAAAATAATACGAGTGTAAATGTAAATGTAAAATAATACGAGTGTAAATGTAAAATAATACCGAGTGTAAATATAAAAAAAATAATAACCCAACACCAACACCAAATGTGAAAGGCAAAAGAAAAAAGAGGAAGAGGGGCCCATCACCACTACAAAACCGACAATACCAAGTACAAGTGTGGTACCACAAATCCTCAATTTTTTAAAAAGAAAAAAGAAAGAAAAAGAAGAATAAAATAGACTAAACCGTATCATTAGATCTGCCTATTAAATATTAAAGGAAAGAAAAAAAATATAACATAATAAACACAAAATAGAATGACATTGCCTGCAACACTACACCAACAACTACAATAGATCTGAGAAGGGGGAAGGAGAAATAGACGCCCTTCACCAACCTTTTTTGTTTTTTTAATTGAAATTTTATTTATTTTTCAGATCTAGTGACGGTTGGGTGGTAGTGGTGGTGGTCATATCTGGAAGAGGAAAGGATGAAGTGGCGGCAGTGGGTGGTGTTGATGATGGAGGGTGGGTGATGCGTGGTTAGTCGACGACAGACAAAGGGCGGATCTGAAAAAAAGAGGAGGGCGGCGTTTGTGTGTAGTTGGCGCGGTTGTTGTTGATGGTTGGAGGCGAGGATGACAGTGGTGCGTAAGTTGTTGGTGGTTTGAGACGAGGCGGTGGTTGTTGTGGTGGTCAGATCTGGAAGAAAGGAGGTGTATGGTGGTGCGTGGAGACACGTTGGTGGAAGTGGCGGCTTCTCGGTGGTGGTGAGGTGGTGACGTTTTATGGTAGTAATGGTGGTGATTGTTGCTGTTGTGGTGCTGCGGGTTTTCGTCGTGGTGTAGGTGACTTGGTGTGGCGGATTTGGGTGACGGGAAAGGAGAAAGAAGGAAGGTGGTGGTGATGTGCGGTGGTTTTGGCTCACGACGGACAGGGGGGAGGAGGCACGGGATGGAGGAATTTTTTATTTTTTGGGTTTGTGGTGGTGGGTGAGGATGAGAGGAGTGATTTATTTTTTGGGTTTTTTTGTTTTTTTAGAGAGATGAAAGGAATGGTAATTGTGTGGGATGAGAGAGAAGTGAGTGGAAAATAAATCTTATATAGTAAAATTAATGGTTGATTAGTGAAGGTAGTGAGGGAAAGTGTTTAATTAGTATTGATCCCTACTTTATGCACTAATCCCTTGTTTTTCCTCTTCAATCTCAACCCTTCATCTCATCTTTTCAATGGCCCTAAAGAGAACTTATGGACTCAATGAATTTTGGTGGACTCATTAGATCTCATTTATATATATATATATATATATATATATATATATATATATATATATATATATATATATATATATATATATATATATATATATATATAGGCTTAGGGCAACACATTCCGCATATCACCAGACATGTCATTCTATTTCACATAATTTACAACATCAAAATATCAAGAGATGAGAAAATAACTTTTAGAAATTTTAGCATAAACTTCCATTTTCAAGAATAACAAGACATATTACAACTTCCAAAAATCATGAATAAATAATAACATAATTACCTCTTGAGCACTTATACTTTTTAGAAAGTACAAATAGTTGGTAAACCATAAGAGAAAGAATCAAGTCAAAAACTCATAAGGTCAATTTATAATGCATTTTACAATTTATTTGGTCGAAATAGAAATTTTACAACAACTTGTCAGAAACTTAGGTCAACTTGTAAAAATCACTATAAAATGTAAAAATATTTTCTTGAAACGTGACTTATCAATTTAGAAACATATACGAATCTTTTAAATAGTGGAGTTGGAATTATACCTAAACAATAAGTAACTTTTAAATGGCAAATTTTACAAAAACATGGCACGAAAACATCACTGTCAGGAATATTTTGACCATTGTCCACTAAAATATTTATTTCTCCTAATCTGTATATTATTTAAGCATGAAACCAGAGGCATATGAAAACTAACTCACAAAGGGATCACACATAAAAATTTCGTGCAAGGATATTAAACAGGCAGTAAATGGCAGTCAAAGCAATCAAGAGTAAAATATCTGAGAAATTAATCAAATCACATTCTTCACAATTTCACACAAATTCCGTAATACTTCACATGTTAATCATAATTACACCTACCACATACATGCCAACATACTTTTATCATATCCACATCCTTATACCACTTCTTAAAATCATATCACATCCCGCTCCTTAAAAGAAAGGTTACGTTCCCGTAACCGCAGTCATTAATGAAAACAATATTCAAACAAGGCAAACAAAAACTCCTAAGACAAAATAACAACATTCATTTTAAATTTCCCCACACTGTAACATCTCTCAAGGTAACCGGTTCAAAACTGAAAGGGCCAGAAGTTTGGTGTGAGGGGCCCTACTCATCCCAAGCCTAAGGGGGCATCTAACAGTTTCTACCCGGGGTTCATTTTATTAGACACATCCTAAATTCATTATTTTTCATTGGTTAAGCCTGAGGATCGTTCGCTCTGATATCACTTTGTAACACCCCCATTTATTTAGAAGCCTTTAGCTAGACATTCCCAAATAAATAAGACTGTTACCATCTCGGTTTCCCAAGGTAGTGAATAACAACGTATAACAAACCAAAGTACTTTAATTAAAACTTAGCGTTTACATGTTTATTACAACTTAACCAAACTAAGCTTAATATAAAATAAGATACACCTTGCAGGGGAAATAAATAAAGTGATTAAATAATCTATGTGGTCTAGACTTCTAGGTAGACTGGCCAAGTCCTCACGTATCCCATAGCTCCCAAGTCAGCTAATCTTTAGCACCTGTCAAATATGCTCCCCATTATGGTTCATTACAGGTGTTCACGAATACACGGTCAACCACGAGGTTGAGTAGGATAAAATACATTAAAATAACCAATCTGTCACAACTATCAATATTCCAATCTCAATTGTTTACATGTCACATCTCGACATCACTGTCCACGTTATCCACCAGAGACTAAGCCTGGGGCAGTCCAAATACTCACACACGTTATTCACCAGAGACTAAGCCCGGGGCCTTCCAATTTATCACACACGTTATCCACCAGAGACTAAGGCCTGGGGCAGTCCCAATCACCACTCACATTATCCACCAGAGACTAAGCCTGGGGCAGTCCAATTCTCATAAACCGTTCCACAATATAATCGTATATAATATGCACAACTCCAACAACCAACAATATTAATCACTCAATTAACTTAATTGAACAAGCAATCATAAACCAATCACCCTTCCAATAACATCCATGCATTAAACACGAAAAACAGATATAGTTGAGTAGATTATCCTATCTCGTCAGCAAATTCCAATAACGCAATCCGAGTAAATAGAAATCCAATTAATACAGCCTCTCACAACTCCGTCAGCTAGACAAGTAATTATTATAATTACTAATTATATACTTTATTCAAATAATTCCATTAATTATAAATTATTTAATTAATTACGTTAATTATAATCTCGTATAATAATATAATTCGAAACCCCGTTTCAATACAAACCAAACCCGATACTCCTTGTTATAACATGGTTTAAACCCGTCTTAAATATTAATAAACCCAAATACCCCAAACAACCCGTGAAAACAAACCCACAACACCCCTTTAACACCATCATAAACCGTGATCAACACCCTTCATAAACCCGCATTTTCCCGCCACCATGAGTCACCACCGGCACCACTCAACCTAGCCACCACTAGCCTGCACCACTACGCACCCCGACAACCTCCAACAACCTGCTAAACCGTCCCCATCAACCCTCCTAAACGCGCCCTAAACAACCTTCCCAAACCCGACACAACTACAACACAACATACACTCACCACCTTTACCACCACCATGGCAGCCCGTGGCCACCACCGTGACCACCCTAGCCACGGTAGGCACCTGACCAACACCACCTTCACCCGACATTCCCCTGCAACCGCCTTACTAGCAGCCGGCAGAACAACAACAACAACCCCTGTTTTCCCCTGTTCCGGTCAACCACCGCACGAACCACCGCCTATAGCCACCCCAACACCACCACCATGGTCGACTCCTCCCCCCACGACCAACCAACCCCAACCCAGGTCACGATGGTCAAGAATACGGGTTGAAATTCTTGTTTTAATTATACGGTTACACCCAAACAAACACTACGGACACCACCCAAAAACCCACCTGAAAAGCCTCTTTCCCGAGGTCCCTGGTGGTCAACGATGGGTCATGGTAAATCCCTGGTGGTCCTAGTCAAAGCCACGGTCACGGCTCGTCCTACGGTGGCCTAGTTTACGAGTTATAGCAAAGCAAAGTGTATACATGATACGGTTTAAAGTATTACCTTGAGGCGATAATAAAAGTTAATTCTTTGTTTTTCTCTTCCTTAGTTCTTTTATTCTTTTCTTTAGATCACTTCCTTCTTCTTTTTATGAATTATTTTTCAGATTATTGTGTATTTATAGTCTAGAATTATAGAGTATATGAGGCCAATTAGGAAACTATTGCCTTATTCCGATTATTATTAGGAATTACCATATTATTATTATTATTATTATTATTATTTTTTTTTTTTTTTTTTTTTTTTTTTTTTTATGGAAGGATGCGCGCAGCTTTCATTAAAAGAAAAAATAAAAGTTTACATGAAATTGGTGGGGAGCCGAGATACAATCTGGGCTCCCACACCCTTAGCAATAGCAAAGCTAAGTCTAGTAAAAATGTAAGCGGCCACCCGAGCCCCCGCATCCTGAGATACCGATAATTTCTGGATCCGCTTGAGCAAGGCAACAACATCCGAACCCAACTCCCCAAGTGATGAGAAAGAGAAGGGAAGGAAACCATAACCCGCTGCCGCGCACAAATCCCCATACTTAGCACACTTACGCTGAGCAGCATCAGCAACAACCCGGCCAGGCACAAAATTCGTCATCCCAGTCTGAGTCAAAGGAGAAGACCCGGTCAAGTCAACGCACACATCACGCCCCTGTTATTATTATTATTATTATTATTATTATTGTTATTATTATTCTTGTTGTTGTTGTTGTTGTTGTTGTTGTTGTTGTTGTTGTTGTTGTTGTTGTTGTTGTTGTTGTTGTTGTTGTTGTTGTTGTTGTTGTTGTTGTTGTTGTTGTTGTTGTTGTTGTTGTTGTTGTTGTTGTTGTTGTTGTTGTTGTTGTTGTTGTTGTTGTTGTTGTTGTTGTTGTTGTTGTTGTTGTTGTTGTTGTTGTTGTTGTTGTTGTTGTTGTTGTTGTTGTTGTTGTTGTTGTTGTTGTTGTTGTTGTTGTTGTTGTTGTTGTTGTTGTTGTTGTTGTTGTTGTTGTTGTTGTTATTATTTTTATTATTATTATTATTATTTTTTTTTTTTTGTAAGAAGATATACCTCATTTTATTAGAAGAGGATAAAAACTTACAAAGCTATCCACTAGAGGATGGATCAAACAATCAAAGCAACATAGACATCAGACAACTAGAACTAGAAGCATGAGTAGTTAATCTATATCTAATAGCTAACTTGATGTTACTAATAATATGGGCCACAATGCTGTCTCTCCCCGTGAAGATCCTTTGGTTACGTTCTTGCCAAATGAAGTAAACTGCAGCAGCTATACAACTCTGACGCAAAGCATGCTTCCAATGTCTCAAACCTTTGGCCTGTGCAATCCAACGAACCTCAGACCAGAGATTAATGGTTCTGGTACCAATATTCATCCACTGCAAAAGAGCTTTCCAGATTTGCTGCGAGAAGACACAATTAAAAAAGAGATGTCTATGAGTTTCAACTTTGCATTTGCATAACACACATCTGTTAACCATAAACATCCCCCTTGTGACTAGAAGATCAGTAGTAGGCAGCTTGTGCATAATAGCAAGTGAGACAGTGAATTTATGGCTGGGTATGATTGAATCTCCATGGAGTGCCTTAAACCAGTAGACTCTATCCCCTTGAGATCTGAACCAGTTATAGGCCTTGACAACCTGAAATTGGCCATTATGAACCCAACTGTTAATAATGTGCAGAGCTGCATCAGTAGAGCCTGTCCTAGAGAGGATTTCATCTTTAACTTTCAGAATACTACACAGGCTTTCAGAAAATCTATCCTTAATACTGGTTTGCCAAAGAGAAGTAGCCTGAAAGACATAGGCTAAGTTCCACTGTGCCCAGTATCCAGGAGAATCACTGATCAAGAGCCAAATCCACTTGGCCAAAAGAGCTTTATTCCAAGATAAAAGTTCTTTAACATTGAAGCCCCCTTCCTTAGATGGCCTGCACACAGATTTCCAGGAAAGGAAGACATGTTTCCTGTCACCATCAGCAATACCCCAGAAATAATCTTTGCATATTTTTGTTATTCTTTTCAAAATGTTCTTAGGTAATAAAGCTGCAGAGCACCAAAAATTAGCAATACCAAAAATGACAGAATTGAGGATTTGGATCCTCCCAGCATAAGAAAGGAGATTATTAGTCCAATGAAGCAAAGCATTCTGGATTTTCCTAATCAGAGTCCCATAAACTTCAGCAGAATTTTTAGATGAGTTCAAGGGGATACCTAGATACCTAAAAGGAAAGCTGCCTTCAGAGAATCCAGTATGTTGTAGAATAAGGGTTTTGACAGCAGTGGATACTCCCCCAAAATAAATCTCAGTCTTAGAGATATTAGGTTTCAATCCAGACCATTTGGCAAAACTATCCATAATGTGCACTGCTCTCTGGACAGAAGGGAGATCCCCCCTCACAAAAAGCATGAGATCATCAGGAAACACCAGATGGGTGAGCTGAAGTTTAGCACATTTAGGATGTAAAGAAACCTGAGGAGTAGAACCAAGTTGTCTAAGATATCTAGAGAGAATCTCCATGCTCAAAACAAAAATATAAGGGGAGAGAGGATCTCCTTGCCTAAGTCCACTCTTCCCAGAGAAAAATCCATGACTAGTCCCATTAATCTTGATTGAAAACCAAGAACTAGAGAGGCACCCCATGGTCCAAGTGACAAAAATAAAGGGAAATTTAAGAGCATGGAGTATGTTTTTGATAAAATCCCATTGAAGAGAATCAAAAGCTTTATGAATGTCAATCTTGATGACACTCCTGGGGGTAAGATATTTCCTGGTATAGTTCCTGACAAGAGATTGGGAGAGCTTTATATTCTCAAAAATGCTTCTCCCTGAACAATTATTATTATTATTATTATTATTATTATTATTATTATTATTATTATTATTATTATTATTATTATTATTATTATTATTATTATTATTATTATTATTATTATTATTATTATTATTATTATTATTATTATTATTATTATTATTATTATTATTATTATTATCATCATCATTATCATCATTATTATTATAATTATTATTATAATTATTATTATTATTATTATTATTATTATTATTATTATTATTATTATTATTATTATTATTATGATTATGATTATGATTATTATTATTATTTTTTTTTGCAAGAAATTATAGGCCATTTTATTCATCCATTTTGGGCAAATAAAGAGGACAAGGATTTCATACAAAGAATAACCCCAATGGCATAAGGCCTAAACTCAAGAGAGGTTTAGCCTATGGACAGCCTTATCATAGTCCTTACTAGGAACTTTCCCTAAGATACGACTACTAACAGTGTGCGTGATTATGTGAGTGAGTTGATCAGCAGTTTTCTCAGTTCCCAGAAAGATCCTAGCATTTCTTTCAGCCCAAATGTGGTAGCAGACAACTCCAATGCAGCAGCGGAACCAGCCATTCTTCCAGTGTTTGATATGCTTCTTTCCAGTGCACCAGAGAAGCTCTTTTGCAGGGTCAAAGGTTCTGTGTGGCAGGCCAAGTCAGGTGAGAATACCAGTCTAAAGATGTTTAGAAAAAGAGCATTGAGAGAAGATATGGCTATGAGTTTCCTGATCTTCTTTACAGAGAATGCACCTATTAGCTAAGGAGAAACCTCTAGCTGCAATTTTATCCACAGTAGCCAGTTTTTCTTGAAGGGTTAAGGTAGTAATCAATCTATGGCTGGGGATAAGGAATTGACTGTTGAGAGCAGGTGCATGAGTCCTAAACCAGTCATAGGCAGCTTTAAAATGAAATTTTCCATTTTTAACCCAAGAATTGAAAAAGACACTAGCAGTAGAAACAATACCAGTCCTACCAAGGATTTCCTCCTTTACTGCAAGAATGCTCCTAAAACTTTCAGAGTGATGGGGTTTGCTGTGAGTGTCCCAAATGGTATTGTGTGTCAAATTATAGGCTGTGTTCCAATGACACCAAAGCCCATCATGCTGATTAGCTAAACTCCAGAGCCACTTTGCAAGAACTGCTTTATTCCATGATAATAGTTCTTTGATGTCAAGCCCACCCTCCTGCCAAGGGGAGCAAATACTTTGCCAGCTTGCAAAAATCATTCTTTGCCTCCCATCATCATTATTCCAGAAGAAATCTTTACAGAGACGATTAATGGCTTTGATAATGTTCTTAGGAACCAGGGCACTGTTGGAATATGTGTCCTCCGACAATAATGCGATCACAACTGTTGATCATTATGATCACATGTTTAAATCTCATTTTAAAGAATACGATTGGGAAGTAATTTTTACTGTCAACTGGTCCACACATATCGGTAATGATTGGCTGACTAGAGTTTGACATTACTGTCGTACGACGGTGGTGACCAGTTGATCCCCTTAGGTCATACCTATCGGGTAACACTCTTAATTGTTCATTTAATTGATCGTATGACGATACGGGTCAATTAAATTACTTAAAATTGACGGACGATTTTAGAAGTAATATTTACGTGTCTTACTGAAATTTGATTAAATAAGATACGGTCTAAGTAATCGAATTGTTTTATTACTTAGATGAAATTATTGTTTAAGGAAACAATTGCATTTGAATGAATAAAATTATTATAAATACAAGATGTTGTGATTTATAATTGGTAAATTATTTTGGTACAAGTAATTATGAATTACTAAGTCGATTTTGTATATGACGTATTTTTATTAATGCGTTGATTTTTAATATGTTAAAAATACATAACAATTTTATGTGACATATGACATGTGATAAATTGACAAAAATAAAATGGAGTCCATTTTATCTATTTGGACCGAAATAATGGGGTAGTATTAGCAATATATTATGTTAATTGAGTTAGTGGAAAACATCATCATATTAGCCTAATACTAGCCATGCATACCTACTTGTTCTTGTGAAGACAAACTTGTGCATGCATTGGCTCTCTCTCTTTCTCCTTCCCACCGGTTTTGTGAAGACCAAATAGAGAGTTTTTTGCTCTATTATTCATTCATTCATATTCACACAATATTTCTAGTGTAAGAAATAAGTAAGTTCTCTAAGAAAACTAGAAAAATAAAAACTCCAATCTTCTTCCTCTCTTAGCCGAATTAAGAGAGCCAAATATAAATATTTTGGGTCATTTTAAGTTAAATTAATATTGTTCTAGTAATAATAATATTAATTTTGTTAAGAGTTTACCTTGGGTATTATTCCTTGGGAGGGATTCTACACTTGAATCCTTGTTCATCCAATTAAGGAAAGCTCAAGAACAAGAGAGTAGGAGAACTCTCTTGTGCCCATATAAACCGAGATATCAATGTGAGATGATGATTTCTTCTTTATTTATATTATTGTTTGCATGCATAAGATCATCTTTTAATTTTATGACTAAATTAAAATCATCACATATATGAATATGTTAAAAAAAGAGATATAGATTTCTAACAAGCGGTATGAAGAGCCTTGGTTGTTTGCATGCAAATCGGTTATAGTTTTTCCGAGTTATACGATTAACATATAAAACTTGTAAATTTGTGTTATTATGAAATATCACGAAATAAATTATGCATGTTAAAGATTCTGATCCTAAAATGTATTTAGGATATTTTGGTTAATTTATGGATTTTTATTGTTCATCTTATATAATAATGGCATTAAAAATGTGATTTTATGATTAAAATGTCATTTTCGGACTAAAATTAGCTAAACTTCGAATTTTACAGTGGTTTTTGGATATGTTTTCACATATATTATTTTTGACGACGTTTGCTCCAACAATGATTTCGACACCACTAGAGAACTTCATTTTGGGATAGGTTCGGATGGAAACCTTAATTTCATCACTTCTACTAGACCACCTACTACTACTAGATCTCGTGTGAGCCCGTCTCAGGAAGACCGCCTCATACAATCTATAGGATCTTTGTCTCTGGAAGATAAAGATGCCAAAACTAGTGGGAGCTCAAGCAATCAAGTTCTTGCTTCAAAAGGCAAAAGGTTCAAGAAGAAGGGAAAGAAAATCAAAAACTTCAAGCAAGTTGATGATGAGTGCCATGATTGTTATGGCATGGGACATTGGCTTAGGAATTGTCCCGTATATTTGCGAAATATAAGGGAAGGAATCATCGTTCCAAAAGGTAAAATTCCTAAGGAAATTTATGTTATTGATATAAATTATACTTCCACTACGACATGGGTACTGGATACCGGTTGTGGTTCTCACCTTTGTAATCATTTACAGGGTTTAAGAGACATGAAGAGGCTTAGCAAAGGAGATGTGGATTTGCGCCTTGGAAATGGAGCTCGAGTAGCGGCCGAATCCAAAGGAACTTATGTATTAGCTTTGCCTAATGGATTTGAGTTATATTTACATAATTGTTTTTATGTGCCTACACTCTCTAAAAACATTATTTCTATCGCTATGCTAGACATGGATGGATTTTGTTTTGTCATTAAGAACAATCGTTGTACTATTTCAAGGAATGATTTGGTTATAGGCCAAGCTTCTTCCATCAATGGCATTTACATTTTAGAGACCTCAAGTCCAATTAATGATATCTATAACATTCAATCAAAGAAACTCAAATCAAGTGACCCAAATGAATCGTTCATTTGGCATTGTCGATTAGGTCACATAAACGAGAATCGCATCAAAAGATTAATTTCAACTAATGTGATTACACCATTTGATTTTCAATCATATGGAACATGCGAATATTGCCTTCTTGACAAAATGACTCGAAATCCTTTTAGTGGTAAAGGGACGCGAGCAAGTGAACTATTGGGACTCATACATACTGATGTGTGTGGACCAATGAGTATCACCGCTCGTGGTAATTATGACTAATTCATAACCTTCACCGATGACTTGAGTAGATATGGGTATATCTATTTGATGAAGCATAAAAGTGAAGCGTTTGAGAAATTCAAGGAATTTCAAAACGAAGTAGAGAACCAATTGAACAAAAGGATTAAGGCACTACGATCCGATCGTGGTGGAGAATATCTTAGCCTTGAATTCGATTCACACTTGAAAGGTTGTGGTATTATATCACAACTTACTCCACCCGGAACACCACAACTCAATGGTGTTGCCGAAAGGAGAAATCGAACCCTACTTGATATGGTTTGATCCACGATGAGTCAAACCGAGTTACCGAACTCGTTTTGGGGATTTGCGATTCAAACCGCAATAAAATCTTTGAACGTAAGTCCAACCAAAGCAACTGAAAAGACTCCATATGAGATATGGTGAGGAGAGGTTCCAAATCTATCCCATATGAAAATTTGGGGTTGTGATGCTTATGTCAAAATTAAAAATGATAATAAGTTGGCACCACGATCCGAAAAATGCATTTTTGTAGGTTATCCCATGGCCTCACGAGGCTATTACTTCTATAAGCCTCAAGAGAACAAAGTGTTTGTGTCTCGAGATGCTGTCTTTCTAGAAAGTGATTTTATTTCTAGGAGACAGAGTGGGAGAAATTTTGAACTTGATGAAGTTCAAGAGCCACAAACCGAGATATAGACGCAAGAAGAAGTTCTTTCGTCGTCTAACCCGGTTATTCCTCCTCCTCTTAGAAGAACGGGCCGAGTTATTCGCCATCCCGATCGATATGTGGGACTTATCGAAGAAGATGGAACACTCGATGTGTTGCTTTTAGAAAGTGACGAACCCGCCACCAACAAGGCCGCAATCTCTAGTCCAAATTCCTCCTTATGGCTTGAAGCCATGAAGTTCGAAATGGATCCTATGCATGAAAACCAAGTTTGGGACTTGGTAGATTTGCCTAAAGGGGCAAGACCTCTTCAATGCAAATGGATATTCAAAATCAAGAATGGCATAGAGGGACATGATGATGTCTACAAAGCTAGGCTAGTGGCAAAAGGATTTACCCAAGTCCAAGGTCTCCATTATGATGAGACCTTCGCCCCCGTAGCCATGCTAAGATCCATACTGATTTTGTTAGCGATTGCCGCATTTCATGATTATGAAATATGGCAAATGGATGTCAAAACCGCTTTTCTAAATGGGCATTTAGAAGAGGAGGTGTACATGATACAACCCGAAGGTTTTTGTAATACCCCGTATTTTAGCCTCGGTCAACGATAGTCAAACCCCGTATTTTAGCCTCGGTCAACGATAGTCAAACCTTGTTTTATATGCGTTTTTTCAAACGGATGTGTATAAAGTATTTTACGTAAACTGTTACTATTTTATAAATCGTAATCCTACGATTATTTCGTATTTCATAATCATTTTATATCTGACGATTATTTCATAAAATGACATTTCATTCGTATTTCTTTAATTTTGATAATATATTATAATTAAATATATTTCATAATTATATTTATTTCTCAATTATACTTGTTTTATTATTTAAGTCATAATTATATTTAAATCCTAATTTTTATATATTTTATGTTAGTTCTAATAAAATTATATTCTCTTAATAAATTTAATTAGTATAAATAAATTATATGTACTCGTTTATTTTAAGTTACGAGTCGAGGACGGTAAATAGAGGTCAATTACCTAGAGATGCGTGATGGACTTTTAGTGATGGGCTTGGACTTGGATGGTGGTACCAATGAACCGTGTAACACAACCATAAACCCGTTAACCCATCAACACACTACACGACATACAACCCTAATTCACCTATCCATCGACATTCACAAAGTTGTAACCTTCGACATTCACATTGGAAACCCTACTCCTCTATCACCTCATCTGCCTCCCCTAAACCAAACTAAACAAGAACCCTAATCTATAGTGACAACCGTGAAAAGAAGAGAAGGAGATTTAGAAGACGGAAGAACAATTAGCGATACAAGGTAAGACCGTCTCACAATTTTTTATAAACTAATTAAACTAGCATATTGACCGAGTGGTTTGACCACCGTAGCAAACACCTATCAGCCGTGACCTTGACCACAGGGGTGTTGGGAAATGTGTCCTCAACAACAGTGCGATCATGTGATTTAAATATCATTATTAAATCTCATTTTAAAGAATACAATTGGGAAGTATTTATACTGTCAACTGGTCCACACATATCGGTAATGATTGGCTGACTAGAGTTTGACATTACTGTCGTGCGACGGTGGTGATCAGTTGATCCCCTAGGTCATACCTATAGGGCAACACTCTTAATTGTTTATTTAATTAATCGTATAATGTTGCGAGTTAATTAAATTACTTGAAAATTGACGGACGATTTTGGAAGTAAAATTTACGTGTCTCATTTAGATGAGATACGGTCTGAGTAATCGAATTGTATCTTTACTCAGATGAAATTATTGTTTAAGGAAACAATTGAAATTGAATGAATAATTATAAATACAAGTTGTTGTGATTTATAATTGGTAAAATATTTTGGTACAAGTAATTATGAATTGCTGAGTCAATTTTGTGTATGACGTATTTTTATTAATACGTTGATTTTTAAATGTGTTAAAAATACATAGCAATTTTATGTGACATGTGACATGTAACATATTGACAAATTGACAAAGATAATATGGACACCATATTATAAGATGGCCGAAATTTTGAAGACTAAATAAAGAGACCATGACTCTTCCTCTTCTATACACTATTTGGAGAAGATTAAGAGTTATGTCCTTTCATCTTCTTTTGCCCATATTTTACTATAACTACTAGTAGTCATTCATTCACTTAACCATGCTGAAAATTAAGTGTTATAAGTAAGCAAAACTCTTCCTCTCCTTCTCCTCCAAAAACCATGTGAATTGGTAACATAGGAGACCATATTTTTGGTTCAATTTTCTCACAAAATTAATATTATCTAGTCTTCATAATATTGGTTTTAATTAAGAGAAAGCTTTGGGTATAAAGCCTTGGGAGAGATCCTATACTTGGGTCTTGGGTTCTTTGTTCTTCCATTTAAGGGATAGCTCAAGAACAAAAGAGAAGGAGAACTCTTTTGTGCCCATATATACCGATATTGCAATGTAAGAATAATGTTTCTTCCTCTCTTTGTTTTAATGTTTGCATGCATAAGATCATTAGTTAATTTTATGACAAATTAAATTTATACATATATGAGTATGTTGTTAGGTATAAAGATCTACCTTTCCTTCAATTGGTATCAGAGCAATGGTTGTTTGCATGCAAATCGGTTATAGTTTTTCCGAGTTATACGATTAACATATAAAACTTGTGAATTTGTGTTATTATGATATATCACGAAATTAATTCATGCATGATAAGTTTCTGGTCCTAAAATGATTTTTAGGATTTTTGGTTAATTTACGGATTTTACTGTTCATATTATATAATATTGGCATTAAAATGTGATTTTTATGATAAAAATGCCATTTTTGGACGAAAATTAGCTAAACTTCGAATTTTCCAGTTCTTTTTGGATATGTTTTCACATATATTATTATTAGATGATCTGGAAAGTTTCATAATTTTATGAGTTGTTATGCTCGAAAAATGAATTTTTTATTATTAAATTCGGATTTAAGTGAAAAATAGGTTAATATGAGATAAATTTCGATTCTGGTCATATAAATTTAGTATGGTGTCACATGCAATTTTACAAGATGTGTGTAAAATAATTGGCTATATTGAAGTCTTTATGCATGATTTATGGATTTTTGAAGAAAAATAGCATAAATAGTGACATTTTTAGTGAAAAATTCCTAAAACATACTTCATGACTAAGGAAAAACGTAACATGTTGCTCTTTATTATCTTTTTCAGATCTAAAATTGAAAAGTTGATGAAAATAATTTTTCTCATGATTTTATGATTATTTTGTTTAAATCGATAAAACCGCAACATTGTTTTTCCGGATAAATTTCGAAATTTTTAACCTAAGTTTTTGAACATTATGAGTGTCATGGTATTTTTCCAGAATGTTCATGAGTTTAAATTTCAAATTTTGAATTTATTTGAAATTTTTATGATTTATTTGAAGTTTATAGCATTTAATTATAATTTTAAGTCCATTATGAACAAATATGAGTTAATTATGGTCAAATTATTAGTGAAGACTAAATTTTGAGTCCTAAGAGGTTAGGGTAATTAACTTATGCATAAATATGAATTTATGTATTTTTGGTGATTGTAAAATGTTGAAATCACGCAAATCCGTAAAAACCGAGTAATATATGATATTGGCAAATTTAAAGGCGATTTAGCATAAAATTGGGCATGTTCATACATATTATAATGCTGCATATTTTCAATTGTTGAATGTCTTTTATTTATATAATTTTTGAATTATGTAATTTTGCTTAGTATGGCCTTAGTTTTAATTGGTATTACCCGAAATGTATGGGAATATCGATTCGGTTGTAATTTTTAATGTGATCTCGTATCACCGTCTTGTAATTTAATAGATTTATTTTATTATAGTTACAAATGTATAATAGGAATTATGTAATTCATTATGTAATTTTAATTCATTTCGGAGTTCCCAAAGACGGATTACTTCAAGATGACGATACATAAAGACGGTGTTACCTCGAGATGCGTGCCACAACCGAAGTTCAAGGGACCAATGGAGTTGGTTTCCGAATATGTAATAGTTAAACATTTTTCTATTTTCTAGGAAGGCCATACTAGGATTTTTTATGTTTTGCATTTTATTTATGTCGCATGCATCGCTAAATCGCCATAACTAAAACATGCATCGTTCTTATCGAGTTCATCGACCGTGTCAATTAGAATTATCGTAGTTCACCGCTTTAGTTCACTTAAAACGTGATAGATAATAAATTGACATGACCTCTCGCTAAAACAATTAATTGAGACATAGCCTTACCAAATAGTAGAAACCATGAAAACCTATTTCGTGAGGGAGTGCACTCGGCCCTACCGGGGTACAAACCTTGTTACGTAGGGGAAGTGGGTGATAAGTGTTAATCCACCGAGTTCATGTCAATGAAGGTTTCATCGGCCATACCGTGCCTAAATTGATGTGGATTTGGATCATGGACACATTTATTCGAAATTTGGATTGAACTCAACAAAAGTTTTTCGATAAGGGTTTCATCGGCCATACCGTGCCCTTGTCGGATGTGTTTTGGGCTATAGATAATTATTAGAGTAATTTTTATCGACCAAGAGTTCTAAAAGTAGAATCGATTAAAGCGTTAATCCACCGAGTTATATTGACAAGGGTTTCATCGGCCATACCGTGCCTAAGTCGATATGAATTTGGATCTTGGAATCATTTATCTAGTTGGGTAGAGGTCACTAGAAAAATGCATAAAACTTGTTACCTACAAGTATTATTAAAACGATAAATGTTAAGTTTTCCACTATTCCGTTATCATATTGTTCTATTTCTTTACCACAATTCATATACGATATCATTTCGATTTTACAAAATCTCCTTTAAAACATCGTAACTAGAGACAAATATGAATTTGCTTCTAAAACCTCAAATGAACCATTGCTAAGGATCTCTTCTAAAGAGTATAGATTAAAGTTATCTATTATCAAACAGGTTTTTGATTCTAGACTAACACATCTACTTAGAATGGATTGTTTTTCATGTACTTAAAAGAATTAAGTACCCTGAAATGATTGTTTTGGTAATTAGTTTTGTCGAATTGTAATTGACCAAAATAATGCAACCACCTCAATGAGAGTTTTTAAGACTAAAACGAACAAATGAAGAGTGTTCTTCATGAATTCAATTTTGCTTCTCAAAGCAAAGACTCATTGAAATAAGTGGGAGCATTCTCTTAAACCGTTAAGATGAGAACGAGGTTCAAGAAGTAAATGGAATTGATACAAGGTAATGTTAAAAGTAAAGTTGTTGAGAATGACGATACTAAACCTATCAATCCCGACCCATAAAGTTTCCATTGTCTTAAATGTTGGACACGAGAAAGGAAACTACCCCAAATTATTGAAGAATCAACAAGTTAGTTGTGGGACATCTAATGTGATCTTCTTCTTTAAATGTTTATTTGATTAAACATAAATTTTGCTAGTACCACTTTGTCAATATTAGAAACCGGTGGTGGTTTTCATCATTATGTTTGATACATAAGATGATTAGAATATGACGACTAGCAACAATAATACCGAGAGATAGAGTAATTGTGTACTCAATCTAGTTTTTGGATTTAAAGTTGTACTTAATTGTGACTATTAAGTACATAAACTCTAAATAAGAATATATATTTGTTAAGATACAAAAGAGGTTTTCACTTTTGTGACCCTATACACCACGATTTGATGTATGGCTGGCCCATTATCTAGGTGATTATATTCTAAACCAAACTAGAATGACATATCATGTAGATGATATCAAATTGGTAACCCAAGATTAAACCTTAAATTTTGGAATAATGAACGCAAAGAGTTATCGAGTACTCTTGAAACCATTAGATTGTTAATGGTATATGCGTATCTTGTATTCAAAGCAAGATGTCTCGTGCCTTTTGGTTGAAAAGGAGATCGAGGTTGTAAATCATTGATCCAAAATAGGTTGATCATTTCCTTTACCAACGATTTAAGTTGATAAGGTAAATAGAGAAATATTTGAAGAAGTTCAAATAATTCAAGGAATCACGATTTAGTCGTGATGGGATTATCAAAGTGAAGACTTTGATATAAGCCAAAGGAAATGTGATATAATATCACAAGTTAATCTCTCTTAGCATGCATTATGGAGTAATGTGTGGTTGGATAAGAAATCAAACGCTATTCGATATGGTTTGGACTTCAATCAAGTTACTTTGAGTTTCTTGATACTTTTGGGGATTTTATCATTTTTGTCTAAATTATTTTTTCCACTAAATAGAATCATATGAGATATGAAATGGTAAGGGTACCGTGTTTGTAAGTTTTCACAAGAAACAAATGCTCATTTTTCCCTATGATAATCACGAGTACACCAGGTTTGTGGCTCGTGAAGCTGTCTTTCTAAAATACAAGTTTATTTCTAGAAGACAGAGTGGGAGAAAGTTATTCAAGAGCCACAAAGAATGTCATGTCACAAGAAACAGGTCTTTCTTGGCTACATGAGACGTGTTGTGTAAGATGTCATGTCGCAAGAAACAGGTCTTTCTTGGCTACATGAGACGTGTTGTGTAAGACGTCATGTCGCAAGAAACAAGTCTTTCTTGGCTACATGAGACGTGTTGTGTAAGACGTTGTTTCTTTAAAACCTAGGAGGTTAAATTCGTCACTTGTTAAAGATGATGAATTTAAGCTATACTTTTAAGAAAGTAAAGAGCTTATAACTTACAAAACAAATTGTTTGATTCAAGTTGATTACTTCTAGAAAGTAATGAACATATGACTTACATAAGAGTGTTTAAGTCACAACTCAATACAAGGCTTAGAGCCATGAAAATCCAAAACAAAAGGACTTGATTAGTGACAAAGGGTTTTGCACTAATAAAGAGAGATTTCAAAGCAAGATTGGTAGCAAAGAGTTTTGCACTGGTTGAAATGCTTAAGTCTATTTGGATCTTCTTAGGGATATGTTTCATTATGAGGATATGAATACAACAAGTGAATCTAAAACCCACTTCTTCAATAGAAGGAATGTATTCAATACATGTCATGAGTTTTATAGATTCTTGCAATCCTAAGATAATGTGAAACTTAAGAGAGGGTCTTAAGTAGGACATCAATGAGTTAGAATCAATGTTTTGATCATGTTATAAAACTTATCTCGATAAGACGAGAAGTTGTTTTATACATGGAGTTTAGTGGGAGTTACGAAAATTTTAATTAGTCCGATATGTGGATGACATATTGATCATTGAGAATGATTTAAGACTTTTGGAGTAATATAATACATCTTTAATATCTAGATTTATGTAGATAAATCCACATGATATTAGCGTCAATAAGAAGTCTTATGTTGATAAGATTCATGACTAGTTCAATTAAATTGAACATATTTGATTGATTCCATTTGCTTCCTTTGGATCAATTAAATGAGTAATGATGTATAACACTTCATATACTTTGAGTATGATGAATTGTTTTCAAAATCGAATTTAAGAAATCTTTATCAAGTAAGCCATGAAGATTACCCTTAAGTGCTTGCAGAAGCATTAAGGAAGTAAAGCAAAATGTTTATGATGCAATTTTGTGTAAGGGTGTTACACAAGTGACAATTGACAATTGAGATTGCGCATGGTTTCGACAAAACCATAATCAAAAGACATTAGGGTGGTTAAGAGACCATTATGGCTATGATAATTAAGAAGTAGATTTTCTAGAATCGTTCTAGGCAATAAAGAACAATGAGAGATATTTATAACGGAAATTGAGTACACTTGCAATCATGAGATGTGCAAGAAGGATGAGTCCCGCACACTTTGTGAAAACAAAGTGGGGGAGCTATTCTTAGGCTAGAGGGCCTATGTCTTGATTGGATCTCGACACGTACTCATAAAGTTTTGTAATGCAAATGTATACATTACAAAGGAAAACGAGTATGTAGTAAGGTTGAGTAAGGTACAAGAAGTTGATAAAACCTACTAACCAAAGCCTTCTCAAAGGCTAAACATGATGAGTCATGTTATTTCAATTGAGTTGAAATAAACAACTACGTACAAAGATCAAATTAGATTATAGAACATGAAATAGTAATCAGGCATTGACTATTCATATGTGATAATCGCATTTGTCGTTCGAGTTTTTCTTTAAAAACTCCTTTTATACTTTGTTACATCCAAACGGGTTGTAGAGACAATTGAACCCCGTTAAAGTGAACACGGATTAACATTGTATTCGCCCATAGTCACTTGTATGAGGTGACGTCTCGAAGTGACTAGAGTGTGATGCGATTGATGGCAAGTTCAAGTGCCATAGAGTCATGTGAGATGACTAGTCGATCACATAGACAGACTGTTAGGAACATTTTGTCGGGCCTAATGACCGCTTATAGAGTTCTGGCAAATTTATATAGCCTGGTCGTGGCGAGAGCTGCTATAGTATTCAAATGAGTCGATTCTTTTGACTAAAGGCTATTCTCCTAAGATGGCACAGTTTCAGATTAACTTTGATTTGTGTTACTACGACCTTCGTAAATGGGGTCAAATGGGCATATTTTGGGTTATGATGGTCGTGGCTAGTCGAAGGGAATGAGTGCGATAGGAATTGTCCACCCCTTTGTCAGGGTTATAACAATATCTCAGGGCCACTCGAGGAGTAATGAACTGGAAATGCGTGGCCACGCTCGGAATGTATCCATGGTGGATAAATCCGGTCAATCAGTTATTCTCCAGATCGAGGAAACCACTCTCGATATGATCACTTGCAAGTACGACCCAAAGACACCTTGCATTGAGTGGGAGATAGTAATAGGACAAGAGAATTGGTGACGCACACTTGTCGAGGACAAGTGGGAGATTGTTGGGAAATGTGTCCTCAACAACAGTGCGATCATGTGATTTAAATATCATTATTAAATCTCATTTTAAAGAATACAATTGGGAAGTATTTATACATCAATTGGTCCACACATATCGGTAATGATTGGCTGACTAGAGTTTGACATTACTGTCGTGCGACGGTGGTGATCAGTTGATCCCCTAGGTCATACCTATAGGGCAACACTCTTAATTGTTTATTTAATTAATCGTATAATGTTGCGAGTTAATTAAATTACTTGAAAATTGACGGACGATTTTGGAAGTAAAATTTACGTGTCTCATTTAGATGAGATACGGTCCGAGTAATCAATTGTATCTTTACTCAGATGAAATTATTGTTTAAGGAAACAATTGAAATTGAATGAATAATTATAAATACAAGTTGTTGTGATTTATAATTGGTAAAATATTTTGGTACAAGTAATTATGAATTGCTGAGTCAATTTTGTGTATGACGTATTTTTATTAATACGTTGATTTTTAAATGTGTTAAAAATACATAGCAATTTTATGTGACATGTGACATGTAACATATTGACAAATTGAAAAAGATAATATGGACACCATATTATAAGATGGCCGAAATTTTGAAGACTAAATAAAGAGACCATGACTCTTCCTCTTCTATACACTATTTGGAGAAGATTAAGAGTTATGTCCTTTCATCTTCTTTTGCCCATATTTTACTATAACTACTAGTAGTCATTCATTCACTTAACCATGCTGAAAATTAAGTGTTATAAGTAAGCAAAACTCTTCCTCTCCTTCTCCTCCAAAAACCATGTGAATTGGTAACATAGGAGACCATATTTTTGGTTCAATTTTCTCACAAAATTAATATTATCTAGTCTTCATAATATTGGTTTTAATTAAGAGAAAGCTTTGGGTATAAAGCCTTGGGAGAGATCCTATACTTGGGTCTTGGGTTCTTTGTTCTTCCATTTAAGGGATAGCTCAAGAACAAAAGAGAAGGAGAACTCTTTTGTGCCCATATATACCGATATTGCAATGTAAGAATAATGTTTCTTCCTCTCTTTGTTTTAATGTTTGCATGCATAAGATCATTAGTTAATTTTATGACAAATTAAATTTATACATATATGAGTATGTTGTTAGGTATAAAGATCTACCTTTCCTTCAAGGGGGACCTTGGAACACCGTGGTTGGAATTGACCGTTGACGGCTGACCGTGGGTGATTATTAGGGGTGGAATAGGTGGTGGATGCGGTAGTGTGTCGGGTTAGTAATCAGGGGATTCGAACCTTTAATCGCCACTGACTTGACTTGGGTTAGGGTGGGTTGGTTCCTGGAGGTTTGGTCGACCACGGTAGGAGTGTCGTTAGGGTGGCTGGTGGTGGTTGGTGTTGGTGGTGGCCGGGATTTCGCGAAAACAGGGGAGAGCAGGGGAATTGTCGCGGCTGGGTTAGGACGGGAATCACGATTGATTTTGTGGCTGTACTAGGGGTTAGGGACTACCCTTGGAGTCACCGTGAGACAGTGGTGTCGACGGTGGTGGCCAGAGGTGGTAATGGCGGCTGTGGTGGTGTTGGCGAGGGGTTCTTTACACGGTGTTTCTGTATGTCGGGTTTTCGGTAATTGGTTTTGTTCGTGATTGTTGTTACTAGGGCGTGATGTTGTGAGTGGTAGGGGACGGCTAGTCTGGTTGTTAGTGGTTGTCGGGATACATCGTGGTGCGGGCTAGGAGGTGGAGGCTGTGTGGTGGTGCTAGGTGGTCGGTGATGTCGTGTATGAAGAGTGTAAGGGGAGAGGTACACGGGATAAAACCGTATAGGAGTTGTGTTTGGGGTGTTGCGGATGACGTGGTTTGATTAGTGGGTTTACAATAGTTTTTAATTGTTTATATAATTAGAGACGGGTTTTGAGTCGGGTTGGTTAAAATGGAAAACTGCTATATCGGGGAAGTTTCCATTTAAGAAAACTTTCCATGTTAGGAAGTTTCTATTTTTAGTAACCTTCTATTTTGGGAACGGGAATAGTTAAGTAATCCCTTATCATTTTTTTATCTTTCAGAGGGCGAATTTGTTGTGGAATATTATTGAGCATCTGTCCATTTGACTGCAGTACTGAGGTAGGGGAATACACTGATTGAGTTCTTAAGATTATAAAGAGTTGGCATGTTCGGTGATTATATGACATATCTGATTATCTTATTTATCTTGTTGAGCATTATTGTTTCATACGTTTCATACATTGCATTTACATCGGAGTTGGAGTTGGAGGAGATGAGATTATTGCGATTAAGGCCCAGACGGGTTCTGCAGGACTTGCCCTGGTGTCCTCAGCTACGAGCTGGTATATCGACGACGGTTGATTTGTATAGTCTGCCGGGGATCGGTATGGCTGGGCGTTCCGGGGATGTGTGTGATGGAGTTGAGATTGGAGGATTATATCATTGCATTCTTTATTATATCGTATTACCTACTCAACCTCGCGGTTGACCCTGTGTATTCGTGTACGCCTGTGATGATCCATTTACTGGGGAGCAGATTGACAGGTTGTTGAGACATATGGAGCTGGCAGGGGAGAGAGCATGGATCACCTGACTTAGAGCTAGCCCACTTTTATTTCAATTTAGCTATCAGACTTTATTTTCAGTTTTGGGACATGTTCCATTTGAGTTGTAAACATTTATAACTTTCAATTTAAAGTACTGTTTATTTTTCCTTTGTTATCTACTGCCTCGGGTTTCCGAGATGGTAACACCCTTCTTTATCTGAGGAGTCCTAGTCCAGGCGCTTAAATAAATGGGGGTGTTACAGTTTTGTTGATTCTAAGAATCCTAACAAAGTGTGCAAGCTTAAGAGATCCATTTATGGTCTTAAGCAAGCATCTAGAAGTTGGAATCATCGATTCAATCATGTTATAAAGGAGAATGGTTTCACTCGAAGTGTTGAGGAACCATGTTTATACATGAAATTTAGTGGAAGCAATGTTGTGTTCCTAATCTTGTATGTCGATGACATACTACTCATTGGAAATGATATTCCAATGTTGTCTTCTGTTAAGAAGTGGTTAGGTAACCACTTCCAAATGAAGGATTTAGGAGAAGCACAACGCATATTAGGTATCCGGATCCATAGAGATAGATCCAAGAGGATATTGGCACTGAGTCAAGAGTCTTATGTTGATAAGATTCTTCGACGGTTCAGCATGGATAAATAAAAAAGGGGTTTGGTACCTATGGTAACTGGGACTATATTGAGCAAGACTCAATCTCCCTCCGAACCCCATAATGTTGAACGCATGAAGATGATCCCTTATGCTTCCGCTGTTGGATCAATCATGTACGCCATGATATGCACACGTCCTGATGTCTCGTATGCCTTGAGCATGACGAGTAGATATCAAGGAAATCCAGGTGAGAGTCACTGGATAGCCGTCAAGAACATCCTTAAGTACTTGAGAAGAACTAAGGATTCTATCTTAGTGTTTGGAGGAGACACTGAGCTACGTGTTAATGGATACACGGACTCGAGTTTTCAAACGGATAGAGATGACATGAAATCACAAGCTGGTTTTGTTTTCATGCTCAATGGTGGTGCCGTTAGCTGGAGAAGCTTCAAGGAAGTCGTGGATCATGATTCAACTACGGAGGTCGAGTACATTGCAAAGATCGAGAAGGCGCCAAGGAAGTCTGTGTGGATCAGGCAATTTACGGAAGGTCTAAGAGTAGTACCTACCGCCAATGATCCCATCACTCTCTATTGTGATAATAGTGGGATGATCTTCCAAGCTAAGGAGCCAAAGTCTAGTAATAGATCTAGACATGTACTTAGAAAATATCATGTAATAAGAGATTTCATTGAAAGAAAGGAAATTGCGATTTGTAAGGTTGGGACGGATGACAACATAGCCGATCCGCTTACCAAGCCTTTATCGCAGGCCAAGCATGATGGACATGTTGCGTCCATGGGACTTAAACGTGTACCAAGTTTATGTTAGATTTTGAAATGAAATAAAAGTGTTGTTTTTGTTCATGTTTATAATCGAATTTGTCTTTTATCTTTTCTTTATACATTGTTATATCCAAACGGGTTGTAGTGACAAGTTGAACCCCGTTAAAGTGAACACGGATTAACATAGTATTCGCCCATAGTCACTTGTATGAGGTGACGTCTCGAAGTGACTAGAGTGTGATGCGATTGATGGCAAGTTCAAGTGCTATGGAGTCATATGAGAATGACTAGTCGATCACATAGGCAGACTGTTAGGAATATTTTGTCGGGCCATATGACCGCTTATAGAGTTCTGGCAAATTTATATAGTCTGGTCGTGGCGAGAGCTACTATAGTATTCTTATGAGTCGATTCTTTTGACTAAAGACTATTCTCCTAAGATGGCACAGTTTCAGATTAACTTTGATTTGTGTTACTACGACCTTCGTAAATGGGGTCAAATAGACATATTTTGGGTTATGATGGCTGTGGCTAGTCGAAGGGAATGAGTGCGATAGGAATTGTCCACCCCTAGTCAGGGTTATAACAATATCTCAGAGCCACTCGAGGATTAATGAACTGGAAATGCGTGGCCACGCTCGGAAGATATCTATGGTAGATAATTCCGGTCAATCAGTTATTCTCCAGATCGAGGAAACCACTCTCGATATGATCACTTGCAAGTACGACCTGAAAGACACCTTGCATTGAGTGGGAGATAGTAATAGGTTAAGAGAATTGGTGACGCACACTTGTCGAGGACAAGTGGGAGATTGTTGGAATATGTATCCTCCGACAATAATGCGATCACAACTGTTGATCATGATGATCACATGTTTATATCTCATTTTAAAGAATACGATTGGGAAGTAATTTTTACTGTCAACTGGTCCACACATATCGGTAATGATTGGCTGACTAGAGTTTGACATTACTGTCGTACGACGGTGGTGTCCAGTTGATCCCCTTAGGTCATACCTATAGGGTAACACTCTTAATTGTTCATTTAATTGATCGTATGACGATACGGGTCAATTAAATTACTTAAAATTGACGGACGATTTTGGAAGTAATATTTACGTGTCTTACTGAAATTTGATTAAATAAGATACGGTCTAAGTAATCGAATTGTTTTATTACTTAGATGAAATTATTGTTTAAGGAAACAATTGCATTTGAATGAATAAAATTATTATAAATACAAGATGTTGTGATTTATAATTGGGAAATTATTTTGGTACAAGTAATTATGAATTACTAAGTCGATTTTGTATATGACGTATTTTTATTAATGCGTTGATTTTTAATATGTTAAAAATACATAACAATTTTATGTGACATATGACATGTGATAAATTGACAAAAATAAAATGGAGTCCATTTTATCTATTTGGACCGAAATAATGGGGTAGTATTAGCAATATATTATGTTAATTGAGTTAGTGGAAAACATCATCATATTAGCCTAATACTAGCCATGCATACCTACTTGTTCTTGTGAAGACAAACTTGTGCATGCATTGGCTCTCTCTCTTTCTCCTTCCCACCGGTTTTGTGAAGACCAAATAGAGAGTTTTTTGCTCTATTATTCATTCATTCATATTCACACAATATTTCTAGTGTAAGAAATAAGTAAGTTCTCTAAGAAAACTAGAAAAATAAAAACTCCAATCTTCTTCCTCTCTTAGCCGAATTAAGAGAGCCAAATATAAATATTTTGGGTCATTTTAAGTTAAATTAATATTGTTCTAGTAATAATAATATTAATTTTGTTAAGAGTTTACCTTGGGTATTATTCCTTGGGAGGGATTCTACACTTGAATCCTTGTTCATCCAATTAAGGAAAGCTCAAGAACAAGAGAGTAGGAGAACTCTCTTGTGCCCATATAAACCGAGATATCAATGTGAGATGATGATTTCTTCTTTATTTATATTATTGTTTGCATGCATAAGATCATCTTTTAATTTTATGACTAAATTAAAATCATCACATATATGAATATGTTAAGAAAAGAGATATAGATTTCTAACAGGCACTGGCATACCAGAAGTTCATTAGGCCAAAAACAATAGAGTTCAGCAGCTGAACCTTTCCTGCATAGGAGAAAGACTTGGCTGCCCATTGATGAATCTGAGTTTGGATCTTAGTTATAAGGCTTCCATAGGTGTCAAAAGTGTTCCTTGCAGTATGTAAGGGAAGACCAAGGTATCTAAAAGGGAAGCTTCTCTCAGAGAAACCAGTAACCTGTAGAATTTGAAGCTTGATAATAGTGGATACTCCACCAAAATACACATCAGTTTTATCATTATTAGCTGATAGGCCAGACCAGTGAGAGAAGGTTTCCAAGGTATGCAAGACTGCAGTGACTGATGGCACATCTCCTCTGGTGAAGATCATAAGATCATTAGCAAAGATCAGGTGAGTGAGAGAAAGCTTTGAGCATTTAGGGTGGAAAGACACATCAGTTTGAGTACACAGTCTTCTTAGATATCTGGAAAGAATTTCCATACTTAGAACAAAAAGATAAGGGTAGAGGGGGTCACCTTGTCTAACCCCACTCTTACCCTGGAAAAAACCATGCACTGAGCCATTTAACTTGATGGAGAACCAAGAACTTGTAATGCATCCTATGATCCAGTCAATGAAAATGGTAGGAAATTTGAGAGCATGAAGAACAGACTTGATAAAATCCCATTGTAAAGAATCAAAGGCTTTCCCGATGTCCACCTTTATAAGGCATCTAAGAGTTAAGTATTTTCTGCTATAACCTTTGACCATGGATTGTGAGAGCATGATATTTTCATGTATATTCCTCCCAGTAATGAAAGCTGCCTGTTCATGGCCAATCAACTTAGGTAACACATCCTGAAGCCTATTTGCAATGATTTTGCTAATAGTTTTATAGAAAGTGGTACAACAGGATATTGGTCTGAAATCCATAACAGTGTTGCTGACTTTCTTTTTGGGGATAAGAGTAATGAGAGTAGCATTAGCTTGCTTACTAAGTCTACCATTCATGAAGAAAGCTTGAACAGCCTTACAGAAATCAGAACCCACAGTATCCCAAGATTGCTTAAAAAAACCAGAGGAGAAGCCATCAGGTTCTGGGCTTTTGTCCTCCTCAATGCTAAAAAGGGCAGCCTTGATCTCCAGATTATCCACAGGTCTTGTGAGCCTATTATGATCACCAGGATGGACACAAGAGCCTTGTTGGATGAAATTGACATCAATGGGTAAGGTGGATTTAGAGGAGCCAAGGAGGTGCTTATAATAGTCAATGAAACCAGCGGCTACATTTGGTCGGGAGTATTTTCTTTTCAGTTACTTGTCGTTAGGAGCACCTAGACCAAAACAATATTTATAACTTCACAAACACCTCTACTATTAGTAAAGAGGCAAGTAAAGGTCGGATCCCAAGGGACGGGTATTGATGTAGGATTTTCGATTGCAAGTAGCGGTGTCTAGGGGTGTCACGATTTGGGGTTGAGATGAGAAGATCACTAAACTAAATAGCAATAAAAGGTAAACAAGAAAGATGATTAAAAAGCGATGTAAACAATTGATTAAAAGCACTAGGGTGTCATGGGGTCATAGGGGATTCATGGGAATTGATCATACAAACATATTCTCAAATTATAAGCAAGCAATTATTGTTGTGATGGATCGAGTTGGTTTATATCTTACAATCCTAGGAAGGTTTGGGTCCCGGAGCCGAATCGATTAGATTGTACAACATCTACAAGTCGACTTAATCCTCCCTACTCAACTATATGCATGGTCTAATGAGACTCGAGTTGGTTTATGTCTTATAAGTCTCATTGAAAAGGTAGGTGATGGGTAAAAAATGCAAGGATTCATAGGCTCGCATTTCATCAAACATAACATGTGCATAAGTTGAGATCACAACAAGCAAGCAAATAAACTATGAAAACATATTAGATTAAGCATGAATCATTCCCCATGTTGGTTTCCCCTAATTACCCATTAACCCTAGTTAAGGAAACTACTCACTCATTATCAAGTTTGACATGTTAACAATGTTGTCAATCACATTAACAAAGCAAAACATGATGAATAAATGAAGATGATTAACAATAATTAAAAAGGGATTAAGAGGATTATACCTACTAATGATTCCAAAATAAAGCAAAGAATAATAGAAGTACTTGATGATTGATTGGAAGGTTGTCAATCTCCCAATAATAACCCAAATAATCTTCAATTACCCAAAATAAAAGATGAACAAAAGAGAGATTAAGGAAATGAGATTTGTATTAAGACTTGATTAAAAGTTGATTACAAGATTAAGAAGAGATTAGAATGATATAAACTACACTAGAGATTGATAAGAAGAACATACCTATCTAATTAGACTAATGGGGTATTTATAGTGGGGATTAGGTGCACAAATTAGGGTTTACTAAGGGCTTAAATGACGATTAAGTCCTTGAGGAATCGCTCCTCTCAAAAGAGATGCCGGTCTCCTTTTTGCCGGTCTTTCCGAAATATGCGCATCCTTGATAGAACAAGAAGAAAACGGAAGTTGTTGTAGCACAATCCGAGCGTCCAAGGCATCGGGACGAGCGGATTGCCTGGCTGCTGGACGAGCGGATTCCTTGGTCGGACGCTCGGATTCTGGCCGTCTTGGACGAGCGTCCCGAGGGTCAAGCCGCTCGGATTCTGGGTCAGTTTTCTTCTTTTCTTCTTTTCTTCCTCCTTCTTCCAACAATCCTCGGGGATCTTGTCGGAGATGCAAGTATCTTTCCTCATCATTGCCCATCTACTATAATATGTACAAAGGCCTTCTAGTCTTGTCTTCTCTTTGATGCTTGGTCATTGAATTCAATCAATTTAGCTTTATTTTGCCATGAAAATGCAAGGTTTGCACTCCTTTCCTACCAAGGGGACAAAACCTCAAAGAATATGCAAAACAAAAGACTAAAGATAATAAATGACCTAAATATGCACTAAAAAGCATGGGAACAAGGCTAATTCGGGGACTAAATATGCTCAAATAATGGTCACATCAACATTGTCCACCCCAATTTGCTCAGTACCATCTTTGTCAAAAATTCTCCCAATAATTTGCTGCTGTTTCCTATCCTGAATTTGAGCAAAGAAATATTTGGAGGAGGAATCACTATAGGATATATGATCAATCTTAGCTTTTTGCTTGATAATGGAGCTTTCAAGATGTCTAAGATTTGTATAAGTTGCAAGAAGAGTTCTTTCCTGATCATATAGATCAGAATTAGAGAGATTTGCATGTCTTTGCTCTTGACAGTGATGGAGAGCCTTCTTGCTTTCCTTTATTTGCTGATCCAGATTGGTAAAGTTCTCTTTATGCAGCTTTTTAAGCCTGTCCTTCACATTTTTGAGCTTGTTAAAAAATTTGAACATAGTGGAGCCTGCAACAGGCTCATGCTATGCCTCAGAGACCAAATTTTTATAATCAGGATGTTCCACCCAACTATTAAGAAAGCTAAATCTGGACCCAACATGTTTATCCTCAAATACAGTGACCAGCACAGGAGAGTGGTCAGAAATACCTGCAGGCAAAAAGGAGACACAGGTACCAGGGAGAGTATTCAGCCAGGAGGAGTTAGCAAGAGCTCTATCAAGCTTAGACCAGACAATGGAATCTACATCTTGTTTATTTGTCCAAGTCATCTCACACCCAGTGCTGTAAAGATCATCAACCCCACAACGGAGGATACAAGAATTAAAATCCAGGATGTCTCCAAGATTTGGAGGAGTATTACTAATCCTTTCACTGACATCCCTAACAACATTAAAATCACCCAAAATAAGCCAATGCTGCACTTGAGTACTGATGTAACACCCCGGTTTATGAAGGAGCCTTTAGCAAGACATTCCCTAATAAACCGGACTGTTACCATCTCGGTTTCCCGAGGTAGTGAATAACAAATCAAACTCCAAGGCAAAATTATATAATTACTTTAACTTAATTATTACAAAACCTCTTTTACGTCAAATTACAAGAACTAACATAAATAAAAGTGAAAGTCTTCTAGATGATGATCTAGCTACTAAGTCTTCTGATCCAGTGTCTCACGCCCACCAAGCTCCCGTTCTATCTCTTAAACCTGTCAAGTCTGCACGCCAATATTTGGGTCATCACAGGTGTTCACGAATACACAGGGTCAACCACGAGGTTGAGTAGGGAAAACAATGAAATAACAAAATATGATATGCATGCTCCTCCGTCGCCTCCATCTCCATCTCAACTCATATCTCATAACACATAACCCGGAACGCCCAGCCATACCGATCCCCGGTAGACTATATATATCGACCGTAGCCGATCTCCCCACCGCAAAATGAGGACACCGGGGCAAGTCCTGCAGAACCCACATGGGCCTTATCACAACATCATCATCACCACACCACATCACCACAACATCCTCCATCTCCAATGCATATGAATGCTCAAAAGAAATTAATGCAACACAATATATATATATCATTGAACTGATAAATCATAAAATCATGCCGATTACCCGATGTTATGATATCATACTCAATACGATCAATTCAGTCAATCACCTTCCCGTATATGAATCATAACGTAAATCAACAACCATGAATCAAGTCAACACAATTCAACAACAACGATAATAAGTCAAGTGTATTTCCCTACCTCGAAGATCGCAGTCAAACGGTCGGGTGTCCAGAATATTCCACAACAATTAAGCCCTCTCGAAAGATAATTAAATGATAAACAATCACTTAACTATTCCTGTTCCCAAAATAGAAAGTTACTAAAAATAGAACTCCCTAAATGGAAAGTTTCCTTAAATGGAAACTTCCCGATATAGCAGTTTTCCATTTAACCATCCCGACTCCAAAACCCGACTTGAATTATTTAACCGACTTTAAATTAAATTGAATAACTAATATGATAAATAAAAGATTAAACGAATTAAACGACTTAAGAAAACCCGAATCAACATAGAACAATTCGAATAACCCGACTCAAAACCCGTCTCTAATTACTTTAAATAACTCGGGAGTTAAATTAATTAACTGAATACGATAACTTAAATAATAAGGAAAACGAATCAAACCGACTAAACATCACGCGCCTTCACTCTCACCCCCACCCTTCACGCGCCGCCTACACCACCACGACAACCACCTGGCCTGCTCCCCTCTTTGACCCCACCATCAACCACCGACCCCAGTCTGGTCGACTGCCGCCGGCGAGTCGAACCAGGGCCGTCATTTGGCCTTGTTCACCGCCGAGCCTCACCAAACGCCCCATTTTCTCGACTCACCACCACCGCAACCAACACCTATCCCCTGCTAAACTACCACCGCCCTGCTCGCCGTCAGCCCACGAACCCAGACGACATGGCGCCGCCGTTTCAACCTCCCCCGAGTCCACGGTGGCGCCACCCAAATCCTAACCATCTAACTCGCCTGGAAACCCGTATCTTAAACCCGTTTGACTACCCCTGTCGACAACACCTCCTGCCGCCATTTCCACCGCCTAAAACCTCCCTAACTACCACCACTACACTCGTCACATACCACCCAATTCCCTTACCCCGTCAACAACCACCAGCCTCACCTCCCTAAGTCACAAAACAACAACCAACAACTCGACATAAATGCGAAAACAGAAGAAAGGGTTGAACTCTTACCTTTTCCGCCACCACAACAGCCACCAGGGCCACCCACAGTCGTCGATAATAGCCCCTAGCTCATCCCTGCTGCGCCGTCAACACCCACGGTCACTCTCTCTCTCTCTCTCTAAGCGTGAAAGGCTGAGATTGGTGTTGATGAAGAAGGGAGGCGGGTTGAGGGAGTAAGAAATGAGGGAGGCGGGTTGGGTAGTGTACTATTAGGGTTAGGGTACTATTAGGGTTTAGGGTTACTTGGACTGAACAGTTATTGGGCCAACTCAAATGGGTTAGCTCACATTTCGAATTCCATATAAACCCGTCTCATATAACTTAGGTCGATACAACGCGAGTCAAGTAAAATAATTTAACGTAATTATCGACTCAACAATTAACCCGACTTAATTAGTAATATAAAATGTATAATAATTAATATATAATAATATCCGTTTAATTGATTATATAAAATACGGGGTATTACAGTCTTCCACCCTTAAAATGAACTTCGTCCCGAAGTTCGCTCCCGCACTCAAACATCAGAAGGGTATTGTATATCGTACATACGGACGTCACGCATTTCTAACACAGTTAACACACACTTTTGACACATCAATTAAACATAACAGACACGAAATGTTACAACTGAGCTGCTGAAGATTATCCCAGAGATCATCACGAATCCTAGCCTTGTTGCTAGCATAAACCACGGTTAGATGAAAGACATGCCCAGTGGCATGATGAGTGACTTCACAATGAATGAACTATGAATGAATCTTGAGGAAATTGACAGTTACATGAGCTGGCCTCCAAATGAGCCAAATTCGACCATTGTAGTGAGCAGCATAGTTGCACACCACATTATAATTCCTGTAATGTTTCTTAATAAGAGTTTTAGCAGCATATTTCTTAATTCTAGTTTCCAGGATTCCACTAATGTCAATATTGTTTTGCCTAATAAAGTCCAACACTTCATGTTGTTTGAGGGGATCATTCCCCCCTCTAATGTTCCAGGAAGAGATCTTCATGGAAGTTTATCAGGAGGATCATTTTCCCCTATAATGTGCTCCCTTCTGGTAAGTTCAGATTTAGCAACCTGAATAGCCATAGTTTCCTGAGTCACAGGTGTGAGAACCAAAGGAGGGACATCCACTAGGATAGATGATGAGGCTCTCTTCAAGGCTATTTGAGTCTCAGTCAACTCATCTCCATATGTGCATTCTAGATGCATTTTAGTAGCTTGGGTAACAGGAGCTTCCAACTGAGGAGATATCTGAACCCCCTGCAGAGGGGTAACTCCTGACCCAAGACTAGCTGAAGTACCACCTAGCAGAGAGGAGCCAATCAACAAAACTTCAGAGTCAACAGTAACATGGGAAATAGTCTGTGCTTTAGATGCTACTAGGGGAGAGGCCCCAGTGTCAATGGCCTGAACAGAATGAGGCCTAACCAGCTCTTCACCATGTCTGCATTCTAGCTGCAGATCAGTAGCTTGGGCAACAGGGATAGCTGTTGAGCCAGAACTAGCTGAGGTACCACCTAGCAGGGGGGAAGCAGTCAACAAGCCCTCAGAATTAGACTTATCAGGTATAATATCCTCAACTTCAGAGGCCACTAGAGGAGAGAAATTATTATGAATGGGCAAAGAGGAAACAAATGAGGTAGGTGGCAAGGCTCTCTTCAAGGCTATTTGAGTCTTGTCCACCCCCTCCTTCCTGCTGCATTCTTGATGCATTCCAGTGGCAGTAGCCTGAGCTGGATGACCCTGTAAGGGGCCATGCTGGTCAGTCTTAGCCACTGGGGTACCACCTAGCAGGTAGGGTGTAGTAGCCATAGAAGAATCCTTCTGGATTGGCTTATAAACCTTAGTGGGTGCTTTTTTTTGGGATAGTCTTTGGTTTTCCTTTCTTACAATTTCGAGCCTGATGTCCCATTTTCCCACATTCAACACAGTAGTAGGGTAGCCATTCATAGTCTACTCTTTGCTTGGAGGGACCAAAAGGGGTGTTAATGGTTATCAGCTCAGGGAGAGAGGAGGAGATATCAGCTTCAACCATAACCCTAGCAAAAGACAACTTTTCTTTGCAAGTGATGGGCATATCAGCAAACATTGGCCTCCCAATTTTACTAGCCATTTTACTGAGGACGGCAGAGGACCATAGATATGGGTCTAAATCAGGAAATAAGAACCATATAGGGATAAGTGAGACCCTATCCATAGTAGTAGAGAAAGATGGAGACCATTGCTTCAATATGATAGAATATGATCCCATTTTCCATGGACCACCCTTCAGAACATTTGTCATGTCAGTCTTAGTCTGAAATCTAAACCCGAACCACCCTTTTTTGAAGTATTGGACAATAAGCTTGGCAATAGGTCCCCAATTTTTCTCAACATAGGCAGTAACCTGAGCCAAAGTTGGCTTAGATCCAAGAATATTGCCCATCAAGGTGAATTTCCATAGCTTTAGTTCCTCTTGGAAATCTTCCAAATCAATGGCAATTTTAGATGATACCTTACTTTGCTCATGAAAGAATAAGCTCATGCCTATGGGGTTCTTTGGTTTGACAACATCAGCCCAATTTTTACTGGGTTTCTCCTGGAAAGATGCAGGATCTATGGTTGAACCATAAGATGCAGGGATACCAGAAGAACAAATGGTGCTAGAAGGAATGATCACATCAGCAGAAACATCGATAATCCTAGGCGTCTTAGGGTTTGATGTAACATCAACAACAGTACTAGGATTAACCGTGTTACTCAAAGATTTAGGATCAACAATTGACATATCAGCAGCAATCCCTAAATTGCGGCCATCAATGGCGATTGACGTAGCATTGGATGGAGCAATAGGACGTTTAGGAGAATTAATGCGATTAGAGGGAGTATTACGCACAATAGTTCGAGGTTTAGCAGCAGAAATCGCATCAACAATGAAATCATTAAGACATGGAGAACTACGATTTGGGGAAAAATGGGTTTTGGAAGAAAAGTCAGAATTACACACCAAATCAGTATCAAAATGATCAGTAGCTGACGAGGAATCCATTGGTGTACGGATCTTTGGTGGCCGTCCCCTGCCTCGTGCCATGGGAGCTCGCGAAGTGCAGCAATGGCGGCAAGAAAATAGAGAATCTGATTTAGAGAGAGAAAGTTCGTCTCTCTAAATGGTTATTATTATTATTATTATTATTTTATTATTATTATTATTATTATTATTATTATTTTTTTTTTTTTTTTTGATAAAATGTAAGCTTTTATTAAATAAAAAAGAAGATCGTGACCATACACCGTGTTAAGACGACCCATTTTTGGGCCAGACTATACACGCAAAAACAAAACAAAAAGAAAACAGCAAGGCCCAAGGCACAAATAACCCACCACACCCACCGACATTCACAAATCTTACCCTATTTCATTCTAACAACAAAAACAGGAGAGAGAGGGACAACGGCGACCTCTCAAGCTCCACACAACACATAAATCCATTGATCCTGCAATTTCTTCCTCCTTGTCACAACTGTAGCTTGCCAAATCTTCATATCTTTGATGATTCCAGTAGCCACTGTTTCTGGTCTGATGATGTTAGCCTCATGTTTACTGCGATTTCTCTGGTGCCAGATGGAATACATCATAGCATTGATGATTCCATTGATAGTATCCTTCTTATCCTGAGATCCAGGGATGTTAATCCGCCATTCAGTCACATCGTCTCGAGGTAAGCTAAAACCCATCCATTGTTCAACTCTACTAATGATTCTTTGACTATATTCACAGGAGAAGAAAAGATGCTCCAAGGCTTTGTTCCCATCTCCACAGATAAGGCAGGTAGTATCAATGTCTAACCCAAAGCTTTTCAGTTTTTCATTTGTGTTCAAACCTTTATGGAAATAAATCCATGCAAGAAAACTGTGTTTGGGAATAGTCATTTGATTCCAGACCAGGGATGACCTTATTATTATTATTATTATGACCCCCCCCCCCCCCATAAGTAGAATTACTACATATTTCCTTTACTGATTTTATTATAATAATAATATTATTTAGGATTATTAATATTATAATTATTGTTACCTTTATTTATTATTATTCTCCTTATTAATATAATTATTAATTCCCGAAACAATTCCCGACCATACTCATACTAGGACAAATATAATCGGCCCACTTATCCTATACACATGGCCCGAGGCCTTATTACTAGCCAAGCCCAATTTCCGACTTGCTTACTTACTTTATTATTCAATTACTGTCTTATTTGCAATTATTATTAGAAATGCCATTAGTTAATTATTTAAATTACATCACTTGTTCTCATAAATTATTATTAAATTACGGGGTATTACAGATGGGATTGTTTTAGTTCATATGTGTGAATAGGGAAGAAAAATAGAGGTTTGCATGAAAGATTTTGTTTCAAATGAGAAGATGGGGGCCAAGACTATTGCTATAGAGAGAGAGAGAGAGAGAGAGAGAGAGAGAGAGAGAGAGAGAGAGAGAGAGAGAAAGAGAGGGGGGGTCATAAGCAGCCCTAGCCATGTAGTATTGCGTCGAAATTTGGTTCACATTCAAACGTACTTCTATGGTTTGACCGGGAGATATAACTTTCTAACTACCTCTAAATGTTTTAACATAATTACAATTTGATCCAACAATGATTAAATTATGGTTATTATTCGAAAGAAGGAGATTTGTTGCATCATTGAGTTGATTATGCAGAGTATATATTATTGTTTTCCTTGACCAATTGAAAAACAAACATATATTAATGAACAAATTCTATAAACTATCAGTCCAAGTATCTTATATATAAACTTCATATTGGTTTTATTTTCCTAAAAAAAGTATTTTATTAATCAAACACCCTTTTATTCTTATGTCAATATTATGTTAACGGGAATTATTTGTTGGTCATGCGGCATACATAAAATCTTAGACATGAACGATGTACTATATGTCTATATTCCATTTTATTGTGAAATTTATCACACATTATTTTAATAGCCGTGCAACGCACGGGCAAGAAAACTAGTTAGTTAGTAGATTTAAGTGGTTTAGAATAGAATCGTTATTGTTAGAACGGATTAGCGATTATCGATTACCGCGCCAAAAATTAATCTAAGTCAGAAAATGATTTTTTTTTCAAAAAAAAAAAATTACGAACGAAAAAAAAATCGTCCAGACGAAGAAATTTCTCGTCCAGACCTAGGTCCATTAAAAAAAAAAAATCGTCCAGACGGAAAAAAATTTCGTCCAGAAAAAAAAATTTCTCCCGGACGAAAATATTTTTCATCTGGATGAAAAAAATTTCGTCTAGACGAAAAATTTCTTCATCCAGGCCTTTTTTTGACATATTTTGTTTTTTAAAAAAATTATTAATTTCCGTCTTAAATTAGTTTTGGGCACGAGGATCGATAATCGCTAATCCGTTCAACTCTAATCCGTTCGTCAAATCATAAACTTGAAACGTAAACATATCTCTTGAACATCGTTACTAACTTGATCGTTGTTACCGTCATTAGTCGATATGTTTAAATTGTTTTAATCGAAAAGTTCGTAAATTAAATTATGATTTTTTTTCCAAAAAACAGTTCTTTTTTTTTGTTTTAGAGAGAGAGAGAGAGAGAGAGAGAGAGAGAGAGAGAGAGAGAGAGAGAGAGAGAGAAATGAGAGTTAATCGGGGGCAATATTGGAAAGATGTGTTAATTATCGACGATAATTAGTAAAAGTGTCGAAGATATTTAACATGACCGGTAAAAAATAGAGTACGTGTCAGGTGAAACTTCAAACCCCACTTTCATTTATTACTCGATCACCCCATTGTAGATACCCGTATCTGTCGATATTGACATCTATAGAAATCCTGACCAATACCCGATGATGATAGGACGACATGTACACAACTGTTCGACTTAGTCATTATTCCGTGCTCATTTTCGATGTAGAATGGGCGTTATCGACGAGGAATTTAATTAATTTAAATGAAATTTAAATTAGTTTTCACATTTCAAATGAATTCATTTTATTTTACCTTAATTTGAATTTATTTACCCATATTTATTTATTTTTATTGAAAATAAAATAAATATTATTTTTCGTCATTTAGTTTATTTTGATTTGAAAAATCATTTTAAATTGCATTTTAAATCTCGATTAGAAAAACTCGAGTTTCGTTACGATCTCTAAGCTCGAAGCAGCTCGATTTGGAGCTCGATTTGGAGCTCATTTTGATCCGATTTTCAGAAAGATTTCTAACCCATTTTTATCTACAGAGAGTCTAGTGTTCAAATATCCTTGCTCGCAACCCAACCTACCATTTTTAGCCCACCTTATACCTCCCATCGACATAACTACCCAAATCAAGCCCGAGCCTCGACCTTTGCTCACTTACGGTCGGATCGACCTACCCCGGGCCTCGAAGCTCGAGCTCGAACCAACACCTATCCAAAATAGACACTTAAGCCTACCCACTAAGCCTTATCCAGTTAAAAATATCAGTCAAATACTACTCCTGATTCGTTGCCAAAACCGTGAATTACAACTTTTAAGAAGTTGTTATTCTTCCTTCCATAAATTCAATTCAAATCTTCCAATTCTAGTAGGAAACCTATCTATAATATTAATAAGACTATTTAATATTATTTTAGGAGCTTCCAACTCAGAAAATAACCATAAAAAGCCTCCAAAATTTCGGACAACACAAACTGCCAAAAAAGAGTTTATTTCGCTTTCCTAATTTCAATCCAATCTTTCTTTAAGGCAAAATATTTGTCGGTATCTTTTCCATACCTGATAAATTTATCTTTTAGGAAGTTACAACTCATTAAATAAGCTTTTAAATCTCGTTCACATTGTTTATTCCAAACGTGTGAGAGTAAGACTTCCTTACTTTCCATAATTCAATCGATATCTTTTCTTTTGTTAAGAGAATGTATCTGAATCTGGAAGGAGTTTAAAAATTGGAAAATACTCTTTATTTTTGTGTGTGAACCGTCCAACTCACCTAAACCCTTCCCCAAGCAAGCCTTTCACTATAAATACCCTTCATTCATCCTTCATTCAGGAGATTGAAAAAGTTAATACAATTCAAAGTTTAAACCCTCATCAAATCACTAGACACCGAGACACAAACCCTAAAATTTCGTGTCTCAAACCCTAAAAAGACCTAACCTAAATCCTAGATCTGAAAACTAGACTCTTTTAGGTTTGTAAAACATCTTTCGGATCTAAAATCGGATTAGTAACGAATTCACAAAGCTAAATACAAAATCAACCTTTATTTTCTAAGAAGATTCCGGTTTTGCAATCAAACTCGTCGAAGGCGGCCCCTCAAGACAATATCTACAATCGATTATGACACGAAGACTTTGTCAACGATACATGTAGGTTGAGGGTGAAATAATCCCTTTCTCTTTTTCCTCCTTTATTTCGTTTTCTTCAATTATTATCATATATTGTTTATATCGTTAACTAACTCGTTTGCATGTTGAGTTTGATATTATTGTGATATAATTTATGTATGAAGAAGGATGGGATATCATAAGTCGTTGTTAATGCCGATGGATGACTTATATTACATATGGATTTGTTTTCTGTTAGGAATTAGAATGATTTATGACAATCTTGTTGCACATATCGCATGTTTATTTCAATTAAGCATAGAACTTGTTTAATTATGTTCTTTTGTTAGATCTATCTTAGAATTTGTTTAGATCTGATATTTTTGGCATGTTAAAATATAAAAGATGAAATCTTTTTTTTATTAATTCACATGTTTTGCTTTAATTAATTGGATATGATTAATTAGAATTGCATGAAATCGCATGAAGAGAATTGTTTGTGTTGATTTGTTTTTCTCATATGTTTGAATCCTTCATATGTCACGTTTTCTTCTAAGACTAAGAATTAGTCTTATTTTCACATGATTACTCACATGTCTAATTTAGTTATGAAATAATTAAAGTGAAGATTGCATGTTTGTTTTAATCAGATTAATTATGAAGTAATTTAATCTAACTTGATTGTTTATCACATATCACATGAATGAAACCCGACTTGACTTAGAATAGGTCTTGTACGATCCCAAGTTGACTGAATAGGTCTCGGCCAACCTCGTTATGCGTGCCCTCCTTGGTTTGCTCTTTTGCATTCGTTTGTTGTTTGATTTGTAATTGTTATTGTAATTGTTATGCAACTAATATTTGCTAATCTATCTTATGCTAAAGATAAGTAAACCTTCTTCTCTATCTCCTTTTTGTTTGTTTACTAGAATAGTTAATGAACTTCACATGCTAAATAACTCGACGAAGTTTAATTGCATTAAATCGACATAGAATTGATGTCACATGCCAGGGTTTTAAAACAACGATTGCATATATGAACTCGTAGCCAATATAGCCATTGTTTTCTATTAGTAGAGACCGTTATTGCAACGGGCGGGGTTGGGTGTTAATTAAAGAATTTAATCAAACTTCCTAACACGTAAACTCAAACGAACCTAAATTTCTACTTGGTTTCTAAATTCCATTTAAAAATTTAGTGGCGACTCTAAATCACATATTATCGCGTGGATGTAAATTTCCCTTGTCCAAAATTTGGCGACTCCGCTGGGGATTTGAAGCTTGAAAATAGAAAATAATGGCTATTAGGTTTACCTAGTTCATATTTTATTTTTGTTTATCATGCATAAACCCTAATTGAGACTTTAGGATGACCATCAAGCCCGTGTATCGATTGCATTGTTACTTGATGACGTCCACTATGTCCGGTTTAAAGACCAAAGTGGTATCGTGGAGGTTAGCAAGTGGATTCCCGACCATTTTGTACAATACTTATGGCGGGTCTACTCTTCCCTAATGAAGCGGAATCATTGACATAAACCCACTTTAGAAGACCGACCGAGACTTAGAAGAGTCTAGGCCATGCATAGAATCCATAATATGTGAATGACTACGTGATTGCTTGATCCCGAGTTATGTTTTTCAAACCTATTTTTGAAAATCCCGTGTCTAGAATGGGCTTCTGTTTTCGAAAATTCAAATTAATTTCAATCAGTCAAACTCGAAATTTTGGCCCGTCTTGTTTACCCAAATTTCCAAAAATTACATACCCTATTTTAAATCCCGAGTCTTTAAACTCATCATCTTTTGAAAAAAAGATCCATTTTCCAAGGCGAAATAATGCCCAAATAGAGTTAAGATTTCATCCATATCTTAACTCTATTTACCAATCACGAACTTTCGAAAGGATCACTTCCTAAGCGAAGTAATAGAGTTAAGATTTTTACCCATATTTTAACTCTATTTTCGATCCGAATTTTCGAAAATAGCATTTTCAATATTTCAATTTTCAAAAACGATCTAAAAAGGACATTTTTAGGCCGTTATAATGCCCATTTTGATTTGAAAATTCAATACAACTTTTTTCAAATTAATCCAACCCATTTAAATTCCCGATTCTTAATCAAGCATAAGATTGAGTCGAGTCTAAGGTAGTGTCTTAACTATACAAGGTCATCTACCCCTTATCCTAAAGAATCTAGGATATGACACATTTGGATCACACAAGTTAAAATCTTGGGTCCAAATCACATGAGTCCAAGTCAAGCCACAAGGAACTCCTCAACTAGCCCATATAGGCGTCCCTCCATTGAACCCATGGGCCATACACGGTCCAATCACGGGTTTGGTGATACCAAGCCCAGTCTAAAATCGAGTCGTTATGCCGTCGAATCTCGTTAAAATCCCAAGTTTGGGTCAAACCGATGTCTAAAGTCAACCATAAGTCTAACCCATGTCAAAATGAACCCAGGGGTCGAACCTATAGTCTTGTTCAAGTCCGAGTCTTCTCATATGGGTCAAGTTTTTGGGTCAAGTCCAAGGTGTGTAGGTTTTATCCAAAATATTAATTGGTGCGGGTTTTCTTGTAGAAAGGCCGCCGAATACCCGACTTAAAGTAATGGAAGACGCAATCAACAAGCTTAGTGCGACAATGGAACTTATGATGACTCGGATGGAGAATATCGAGTCCAAGCTCACCGACTCATCCGTCCCACCTCAATCCGATTTGGAGAAACGGTTTCAGTTTATCGAAGATAGATTGAAATTAGCCCAAGGGAAAAGTATCCATTTCGAAAATGCAAGGACCTATACTCCAGTTCTAGACAAGCTATTCGCAAACTTTACACTTACTGATATTCCAAAGTTTGAGGGTACTGAGGATCCGGTCCACCATGTTAAGTCCTACAAGGATTACCTAGATTTGAAGGGAGTACCTGCTGAAATGCTCTCTAAAATATTTGCTCAATCCTTGGGTACTCACCCAAAAGCATGGTTCTACAACTTAGACCTAAAGAATTTTCCCACTTTTGAAGACATCACAGTGGAATTCTGCAGACACTATGCTGATAATGTGGAAATCCAAACCTCTATGAGAACATTAGAGGTGATGACCCATAAAGAAAAGGAAGGTTTCACCGAGTTCTATTCAAGGTGGCGTGGTGAAAGTGTGAAGCTAGCTAAGAAGCCCGATGAGGTTGAAATGGTGGATAGGTTCATAAAGAATTTACGACCCGTCTACAGAGATGCTCTCAAGTACCATAACTTCAATTCTTTTAAAGAATTAGGCCGAAGTGGAAGGAAAGTCGAAGACGATCTTAGAGCCACTGAAGTCGAAAAACCTAAGGGATACCCGGGATCATCTTCTAAGAGTAAGGCTCTCGCAACTACTAACTTTGTGGAAGCCATTAATGCACTCGAAAATGGGTCCAAAAGGCCACAACGCCAAAGCCCAAGAGTATTTACTGATATTGGGTGTACCTATGCTTATGCTCTTCAAAGACTAATGGCCCAAGGAAAGCTAAAGCCCATTGGTCCAATCCCCGATATACCGGTTGAACAACGAAAGAAATGGTACAAACCCGATGCTTATTGTGCCTACCATCAAGGAAAGGGTCATGACATCGAGAATTGCTTTAAGCTAAATCATGAAATCCAAGATATGATCGAGAACGGAACGCTTCCAATCCCGACTACTAAGCCCAACAACGTCACTAATCCATTTGGTGACCATGTCAATTTCATCACTGTCGAAGACAATGTTGATCATTTCCGTCCCACTCGCTCGTGTTATCTAAAGGGAGTGTACATCGGGAGTATATTTGTGGATTGCTTTAAGTACCTACCAAGCCCAAAGAATGAAATTCAAATTGGGAATTTTGCTATAGATTGTACTCCTTATCCCTTCGGAAATACCAACGAAGTTAACGGTATTTGGGCCGATGATGAGGATGATATATACCTTACTAAGGGTGCTACTATTCCTCACACACAAGCATAAATCCAACAAGTAAGGAAAGAAGCCCATGAGTCTAATCATTTGACTCGATCTGGGCGCCTATTTCGCGTCGAGAAGGCAAGCCATGCCTCTAGTTCTAAGGACATCCTTGAAAAAGTGTCTTCCAAAGAGCCTGCAACAGTCGAGGTTCTTGGTGAAGGGACGACCTCTGAGGCTTCCCTAATCAAGCAACTCCAAAAGACTAAGGCCAATGTATCCATTTGGCAACTCATGTTGAGTTCATTTGAACACCGACAAGCTTTACTTCAAGCTCTTATGAATATGACCGTGTCACCAAATGTCACTCCCGACAACATGGTTACTTCCATCGTCCAACCAAGGCTCACCAATGCCGTGACATTTTCAGATGAGGATCTTCCTCCGTTTGGGCCTCAACACAACTTGGCCCTTTATATTGCTATTATATGTCGGAACAAACACATTCCGATGACTTTAGTGGATGACGGGTCCACTGTAAATATCCTTCCTTTGAAGACCGCTCATATTTTGGGCCTTGAAAAGAATGACGTCATACCAACAAATCAAACGGTTCGGGCTTTCGATGGTACAGTACGTCGAGTATCCGGACTAGTCAACATAATGATTCGGGTTGGATTCACGGAACGAGAAATAACATGTCATGTGATAGAAGTCGCTTCATCCTTCAATTTGCTATTGGGTAGGCCTTGGATCCATGCGGTAGGGGCCGTATCTTCAACATTACATCGAAAAATCAAAATCCCGTTCAAGGGTGAGGTCATTACCATCAATGCTACTCCAATTGTAGTGGCCGGAGGGGATATCACTTCCGAAGTGAGGGACGATCCCCCCAACGATTCGTGTGGGTTCGAAGTAGCCAACACCATCGAGCTCAATCCCGAGTTGGAGAATATTGACCTATACACAAATAGTCGCGTTTGCGAGGTCGTTTTCAAAACCGGAAAATACTTTGGTTTATCATTATACCCTCGAAGAGAAGATAAATTCAAAGTCAAACTACCCATGGACAAAGGGATGACATTTGGGCTTGGATATAAACCCACCGAGAAAGATTATCTCAAGAAGAGTAAGAAACCGATCGAAGACCGGGAAATCGAAATGGAACCGTATCTTCTTACTTTAAATGGATACTTTACGAGGGCCGGTGAAGTCGAGCCTTTTTTGGATTTTCCCGAACCCATTTATGATTGGAAGCATAAGAGACTACTTCCCGGGATTGAAATATTCCAAGATTGTTACTACATCGCCGAGGACATCCTAACCGTGATGCCGGCTAAGACAAAACCGGCCCCAATTACTGATAATAGGGATTTGGGCCTTCTCTTCGGAGAGGAGAAGAAAATTGAGATACCGAACGAAGATTTTGTAAACATGATCCTTAGAAGTGAAAGGTTCGATCCATCTACTCTCATTTCCGAGGTAGATCCTCAGAGGACTGGCTCGGGATGGCGGAAAACCATTAAATGGACCGACAACAAAGGGCTTTTATTCAAATTGACTACTGGATAAGGCAAGATATGCAACCTAGATGATGAAACTTATTCCGAGTCTGAGTCCGAGTCCGAGTCTGAGTCTGAGTCGAGTCCTAAGTCTGAGTCTAAGGAGTCAAGTGTTGAAAACACCCCCTCCCCAGTCTTTCCTTCTCATGCTGGTATTCCGGGGCCTGTCCCGAATACCCCTATTCCATAACTGAATTCTGATCAGTTGGCCCAAATGTTATCGCATTTCGCGATTTTTCAAATTAATAATAAAATGAACCAGTTTGGTTATGACTTGTTTAATTTACATTGCAATTCAATTTTTGAAAATGATTGTTTTAGTAATGACATTGAGAATGAGGACAAAGGCGAATTGATTGAAGATGATGAGGAGGTAGAACCGCCTCCACAATTGGTTAAAGGGTTGGAAGAATACGACCAAAGAAGCTCGGTAATCGAAGATATCGAAACCATTAATATGGGAACCTTAGTTCAACCGAAGGAACTTAAGATAGGAACTACCTTAGATCCCGAAAAAAGACGAGGGTTTATCAATCTACTGGGGGCTTTCAAAGATGTATTTGCATTGTCCTACAAGGACATGCCGGGAATTGACCGGGAAATTGCAGAACATAAAATCCCGATCAAGCCGGGTTTTAAGCCAGTGAAACAGAAGCTACGTAGAATGCGTACCGAGTGGTCCTTAAAGGTAAAGGAAGAAATCGACAAACAATTCAAAGCCGGGTTTATCAAAGTCTCGGAATATTCAGATTGGATTGCTAACGTCGTTCCAGTACCAAAGAAAGACGGGAAAGTCCGAGTTTGTATGGATTTTCGTGATCTAAATAAGGCAAGTTCGAAGGACGATTTCCCACTTCCTCATATCGACATTTTGGTAGAACAATACCACTAATCACGCTCTTCTATTATTCATGGATGGGTATGCCGGATATAACCAAATAAACTGAGGAAGATATGCACAAAACCGCGTTCACAACGCAATGGGGAACCTATTGTTATACCGTGATGCCTTTCGGTTTGATCAATGCCGGGGCAACATATCCAAGGACAACAACGACGTTGCTACATGACATGATGCACAAAGAAGTAGAAGTTTATGTCGATGACATGATCGTGAAGTCCAAAGAACGAAGTGGTCATCTCGAAGCACTTCAAAAGTTCTTTGAAAGATTGCGAAAATACAACATGAGATTAAATCCACAGAAGTGTGCATTTGGAGTCACTTCGGGTAAACTATTGGGCCACATCGTTAGCCACCGTTGCATCGAAGTGGACTCGTCCAAAATCAAGGCTATCGTAGAAATGCTTCCTCCCGGGACCGAGAAATAAATCTGAGGTTTCTTGGGCTGAGTCCAATATATTAGCCAATTTGTTGCGAAGCTGACAATGATATGCGAGCCGTTCTTTAAGAAACTAAAGGTTGGAGAACATGAAATCTGGGATGAACAATGCCAAGCTGCTTTTGACAAAGTCAAAGAAGTGTTATCATCACCTCCAGTTCTAAGCCCACCTGTATCTGGGTTGCCCTTATCACTGTACCTTACGATTCGATATCGCAATGGGGCTATGCTAGCCCAAACTGTTGACAAAGAAGAAAGAGAAATTTACTACATTAGTAAAAAGTTCTTAGAATATGAAGTGAAATATACTCCACTTGAAAAGACATGCTTAGCTTTGGTTTGGGCCACAAAGAAGTTAAGGCCCTACATGCTTAGCTACAGTATTAGCATTTATTCAAAAATGGATCTGATCAAGTACTTGTTTGAAAAACCGGTACTAAATGGTAGAATGTCAAGATGGACCCTTATGCTATCCGAATTCGACCTCAAATACGTACCCTTAAAAGCTATAAAAGGAAGGGTAGTGGTCGATTTCCTTGCCGAAAATCCAATTGAAGAAACCGAGGCAATCGACACTTGGTCATTTCCCGATGAGAACGTAATCCATATCGAAGATGACGTGTGGGACCTATATTTCGATGGAGCATCCAACTACATGGGATATGGAGTTGGAATTCTCCTCATTTCCCCAACAGGTGAACATGTACCAGTCTCAATCAAATTGGACTTCAATGTCACCAACAATGCCGCTGAATACGAAGCATGTTTGCTCGGTTTGTGTAGCGCTCTAGAACTGGGCGTGAAACGACTTCTAGTGAACGGGGACTCGTCTTTGGTAATCAATCAAGTAACCGGGTCCTGGAAAATCAAAAGTGAAAATTTGGCTCCTTATCAAATGAGGATCGAGGAATTGGAACGATTCTTTAATGATGTCAAATATGTTCATCTTCCGAGAGATGAAAATCAATTTGCCGATGCATTATCAAAATTGACAGCCTTAATCAATATTCCCGAGCATATGGATAGTATGCCCATTTGTGTGAAAAGGAGATCCGCACCGTCATATGTGAATGCAATCGACAATCCCGAGGAAAGTGAAACCGATCTTTGGTATACCGCCATCTTGAAATACAAAGAGACGGGAGAATACCCTTCAGACCTCGACACACGAGGGAAGTGGGCCCTTCGAATGTTCGCGGCCCAATTTATCAAGACCGATGACGGGCAGTTATACAAAAAGACCGCCCAAGGAGTTCTTTTACGATGTATCGATAAATCAACTTTCGAGAAGGTTATGGAAGTGTAGATACCCAGTATCTGCTGAGACTCCAACAAACACCCGATGATTATCGGACTATAACATGCTTTGGAATCGCGGCGTTTGATCGACAGTTTGTGTACAACTTTACGTCGGAAAACTTAAAACGATTTCGAAAATAAAACATCTCAAAACATTTCAATAATACCTTGAGTGTTTAATGCACGACGACGGGGTCGCAATGACACTAACTAGAGTCAAAACCGACACCGGACCAAAAACCGACTCAAAATTCAAATCCCGACTCCAACAACGAGTCAAACCGAGTCAAACACAAAAAACAAACCATTTCAAACCTTTTATACTAAGATTTCCCAGATTCATGAATGGTCAAGTACCAAACATGTGACTACAAATTCTAGGATAGAACAAATCATGATTGCGTTTGTGTGAAAGCGACAAGACAACTCGAAGACCCGCGACGTGGCTCGCGCCTCTTTGAGCAGCCCAGGTGGCCATGTCGCTCAAAACTCACACAACCACTCATTTCCCTATAAATACCCCTCAAATGCCCCCATTTGAGAACTTACGCGAGTGTCCGCCCCCTCTTTTCTCCCTTAAAATTCTCGACTCGACTTCTTAAGTCACAATCCGACGCGTATATACGACCTACCGATCGTAAATACAAGCCTTACACATTGTTTGGTACCGTCATCGTGCATTAAATCACTTGACCGACCACTTCGACCACTACACCATCACTAATCTTAAAACACTCTTTTTTCACATATCAAAACGGTTTTAAACCGAGTCTTTTCCGACCAAACGAGTTGTAACACTTACGTCGGTCACTCGCCGTAACCAAACATGTAAGTATGAGGGTGTAAAAATCCTTCTTTTATCATGTTTTTATTTGCTTCATGACTATAACATGCTAAAACATGCATAATACGATGGAAAACATGGGATAAACGAGCCAAAACTGATTTTTGGCCTGAGACAGAAGCCCCTTGGCTCGCCGGCTTGCCCGCGCCTAAAAGAGGTATCCAGGTGAGAACTCAACCGTGTTTGTTCTCGTCTTTCCCCTTTAATCCATTTTCATATTTGTAATCGGTTTTTACCAATTCAAGTATTTTCGAACCTTTTTTATTTCATTTTATTTGTTTTAACCATAAAACATTTTTCACCCTTGGTTCCTCATACCATGACGGTTAAATCCGTGTTTCGGTGATAATATTTGGTTAATAACATTTAAAAGGTATTTTAAAGCCTTTTATTTCATTTCTTTACATTTTCAAAATAAACATATTAGTCACCAACACAAAGTCATCCTTGGTTCTACATACCATGCCGGATTTTAACCCGGGTACGATGATGAGTATCGACTAATTATATTCGAATGAACTTAAAATAATTAGTTCATAATTATTTTCAAAACTATTCATGTCAAGCTTGCCAAGTCGAACCCGACACCGAATATCATCAAAATAATGACGATTATTCGAGTCTAGTTCTTCAAATCAACAAATACGGTCTAAACGACCTTTTCAAACCAAACCGGGTTCAAATACCCATTTTTCAACACGTTTTATAACGTTTTCTAAAAGGTCAGAACACGGCATACAACCGTTGGTTGACCCGCACCTAAACAGGCCCCTCCTTTCTTATTTTCAAAACCAGGGGAGACCCCCCTTGCATCGCCAATAGGCTCGCGCCTATACTGGCTGCCTGGCACAGGGCATGTTCCCTTTCCAGCATTAGTCTAGGACGATCCCGACTCCAGTTAGCCCGGATATAGGACGGATCAGACGACTATTTGCTCATTCAAAATCATATTTGCAAAATGCTTTACTAAGACAAATGGATCACGTTATGCACCATAAACCTAATACGGTAAATGGATGTTTAATTTCCGTCTTGCATGCAAATCAACCATAAATCTAACTCGACATCTTATACTTGATACTTGGATTAAATCAACCGACTTAGAAAGCTCTCACATGTTAGGTTTAAATTATTGGATGCGCATTCATGCATTTAAACCGTTTTATCAACTTTTGCATTCAACCAACCAAGATCGATCAGTAGAGGCCGCTACACGGGGGATTGGGTGTCCGATTAAAGGGCTTCCCAATACGTACCTTCACCTCTTACTCAGAAACTTTGGATAGTGGACGACCTTATCCAGGGCGTACGAGAGTCATTCTAGAGATAGGATGCTAAAGAGGGACGATTCCTTATCTTCAGTACCTATGTCAAAACACTGCTTTTTGCCTTGATTTGACCGAGGTATAAAGTGGATTCGAACGGGTTCAAAGCATCCCACAAATGCTTGGTGGCGACTCCGAACATCTCTAATCGTTTCGAGACCCTTACCGAGACGAAACCGACCGATCTAAAACGATCCGGTCGAAAGCATTTTTACGCCGCCGAGCGTGGCTTTCAAAAGACCGATGTATGTCCACAGATCGGCCGGGCCTGCAGGTGGCTACGTCCACAAGAAGAAGTCCATGACGGAGAATGTGGGCCACACATGAACGCACACATGTTAGCCCGGAAATTCATGAGATTGGGTTACTATTGGACCACGATGGAAGCGGACTGTTGGAAATATGTTAGGCACTGTCATAATTGCCAAATTTTCGCGAATGTACAACATGTACCTCCTTCGATGTTGTACACTATGACATCTCCATGGCCATTTTAAACCTGGGGAATCGACATAATCTGAAAGATATACCCTTCCGGATCGGGAGGGCATTGCTACATTCTAGTTGCCATTGACTACTTCACGAAGTGGGTAGAAGCTAAATCCTATAAGGTTCTCAATGCAAAACAAGTGGCAAAGTTCGTTCAAAATGACATTATTTGCCGATATCGGTGAAGGAAATGTAGATTCATTTACATATTAACATACTCATATATGTCTAAATAATTTGTCATAAAATTAAAACGGATCTTATGCATGCAAACAATAATAAAATAGAGGAGAAATCATGTCCTTACAATGATGATTTTCGGCTATTAGGGCACAAAAGAGATCACCTTTCTCTTTTGATCTTGAGCTTTCCCTTATGGATGAACAAGATCTAAGTATAAGATCTCTCCCTAAGCTTTATACCCAAGGCTTTCTTCTTAATTAAATTAATATTACAAATACTAGTATAATATTAATCAAGTAGAAAATTGAACCAAAATATTTTTAACACTTTGAATATTTCGGTTTTTAGAGAGAAAGAGAGGAGGATTTTTATTCTCTCTAAAATTGTATTTTGGATGATAGATAGAATGAATGAATAATACACTACACTTGGTATATTATTAGGTAAAAATTATAGAAAAACAATGATGGTTTTTCTTCCCCAAAACCGTGTAAGAGGAGAGCTTTAGGGGAGCCAATGCATGGAAAAATTGTTCTTCACAATGAACAATAGGCTTGCATGGCTAGTGACTAGTGCAATCATCATGCCTTCCACTAATTACAATCAACATATAATTAGCTCAACAACCCTCTAATTTTCGGCCCACTTAATAATATGGATTCCATATTATTTTTGTCAATTGTCAATATGTCACATGTCATATGTGATATAAATTTGTTATGTATTTTTAACATATTAAAAATCAACGTATTAATAAAAATACGTCACATACAAAAATCGACTTAGTAATTTTATAATTACTTGTGCCAAAATATTTTACCATTTATAAATTACAACCGATTGTATTTATAACAATTCATTCAATTTAATTGTTACATTAAACAATTATTTCATCCGAGTAATGATACAATTCAATTACTCGGACCGTATCTTATTTAATCACATTTCAATATGATACGTAAATTTTACTTCCAAAATCGTCCGTCAATTTTCAAGTAATTTAATTAACTCGCAACATTATACGATTAATTAAATAATCAATTAAGAGTATTGCCCTTTAGGTATGACCTAGGGGTCAACTGATCACCACCGTCACACGACAAGAATGTCAAACTCTAGTCAGCCAATCATTACCGATATATGTTGACCAGTTGACAATAATAATATTACTTCCCAATTGTATTCATTTTAATGAGACTTAAACATGTGATCATCATGATCAACAGATGTGATCGCATTATTGTCGGAGGACACATATTCCAACAATCTCCCACTTGTCCTCGACAAGTGTGCGTCACCAATTCTCTTGTCCTATTACTATCTCCCACTCAATGCAAGGTGTCTTTCAGGTCGTACTTGCAAGTGATCATATCAAGAGTGGTTTCCTCGATCCGAGAATAACCGATTGACCGGATTTATCCACTCTGGATACCATCCGAGCGTGGCCACGCATTTCCAGTTCATTACTCCTCGAGTGGCCCCGAGATATTGTTATAACCCCGACTAGGGGTGGACAATTCCTATCGCACTCATTCCCTTCGACTAGCCACACCATCATAACCCAAAATATGCCCATTTGACCCCATTTACGAAGGTCGTAGTAACACAAATCAAAGTTAATCTGAAATCGTGCCATCTTAGGTGAATAGTCTTTAGTCAAAAGAATCGACTCATTTGAATACTATAGTAGCTCTCGCCACGACCAGGCTATATAAATTTGCCGAACTCTATAAGCGGTCATAAGGCCCGACAAAATGTTCCTAATAGTCCGCCTATGTGATCGACTAGTCATCTCACATGACTCTATGGCACTTGAACTTGCCATCAATCGCATCACACTCTAGTTACTTCGAGACGTCACCTCATATAAGTAACTATGGGCAAAAACAATGTTAATCCATGTTCACTTTAACGGGTTCAATTGTCTCTACAACCCGTTTGGATATAACAATGTACAAAGTGAGTTAATAATAACTCAAACGACAAATGTCGACATCACACTCGGGTAGTCAATATCATATTACAACCTTGTGATGTATATCATAAGTGTAAACACTCATTGACTGCAATAGAAGTTTAACATCCCATGTGTCCATGTGTTCAAACTTCTTACACTTGCATTTTCCTTCACATTCATGTTCTCTCTCATAGCATGAATCTTACCAAGTACACATCAAGGTTCTCGACCTTGGTTTTGGTTCTTTAACTTGAAAGAACTTTCTTATCGATCATCTCATAACGAACGAATTTGCGATGAATAATACAACTTGTACCGATCAAGTATTCCATCCACACACAATGCACTAGGTATATGTTTTGTAAAATCTTGTAACAATTGACAAGATTATTTAGCTTAGCACTTCTCACAAGTCCTAGCTTTACTAGGAAAGATTGTTTTTGAATAACCTCTTATTCAACCAAGCATCTTTCCAAAACTTCTCATTTCTCTTTCTGGGCTTGAAAGATTTGGGATTCTCATAAATCCTCATATGTGCTCGTATTTTCTACAATATGTGCAACCTCTTGACTCACAATAGAACATTCCGTCAATCACTGAAATCGCTCATCGGATTCTACTCGAGAATTCATGACGTTTCTATTATGGCTTATCAATCAATCATCATGCTCTTATGCATATGATTCATAATTGGACATGTATATGATTATTCTAATGGCGGAAACATTAGTTACTAATAATCATGAGATCAACCGTTCATAGGTTCAATGAACGACCATGACTGCTAATGGTAATTCCATTTTCATCTACATGAATAACCTATGTGAATGTTGATATGATGTGTATCTCTTAATACTAATCCAACATCTTCTGATGTAATTGGATTCATCATTGTCCATTTTCATCCAGAATTGAAAACTCAAAAGCTTCTTTATGAAAGAAGGTATTTGCTCGTCATTCTTTAATGAGTGATGAGTTTTAAACATTCAAGGATGATAGCTCCCACTAAATTCCATGTCTTCACATGAGATTTTCCTAACTCCCACTCAATTCAACACATTTCGAAATTGACTTCTCAATCGAAATTTTTATTCAAGAATTTAAATATAAATTGCTTTGCCAAGTTTCTAGGATAAAACCATATATGTTCCCATCATATCCTTTCAGAATACCTATTTTGAAGTGGTCTCATCTCAACCTTACGGAAAGGGATTTTAAATCCCCAACACACTCATGTCATAATGATGTGTAGTAATGTCATTTTCAAGTATAAACAATATCTAGAATACGTCCTTCGCAAATACCCTTTTGGAAGGAGGTTTAACCATTTCATAGTGAGGTTAAGCAATGACATTTGCATGGTTAAAACTTTGGCCATTGAAGATATCGGTATATCAATCTTTGCAACTCGATCATAACTAGTATGTTACTTTGATTCATTTAGGCTCTTAAGTAAATCTCATGGTTGAAACTATTGGTCAAATGTTTCATAAACTTAGTCAAAAACTTGTTAAGACTTTACATTAGTCATTTTCATCCAAAATTTCTTTTGGTCTCCTCGTGTAGTTATCTTGAGAATATACTCTTATGATTACCACACTTGGTCTCTTTAGTCATATAGAACTAACTTGAGAAAATAGATCTCATCTATTCGGCATACTATGTAAATAGATATACCTTCATTCAAATCATTCTCTCTTGCGTAGATCTTCATATACACAAAAACATAATTTGATCTTTGTCTTGTGTGTTGTGTCCTCATTTTTCTCCCACTCTATCTTTAGAATAAATACACTAAACATTCAAAGATAGCATATGAGACACAAATTAATGATGTTGAATTATAAGGAGAACTACCTCATAGGTAGACTAATTGTTATTGAATTCATATGTGTACTTGGTGATTGACATACCTTTAAGAGAGTTCATAGACTCAGAATCACTTTATAAATGATCATACACAAGCCTTAAGCATGTGGACATATAATGAAACCCGTCATTATAATTGTCTATTAGATCACCTTTAAGTGAATAATCTTATGTTTCAAAACGCAAGCATTTAAAGATGAAATTTTAGAACATAAAGGATAAATGATAAAAACGGGTGACTTGGGTTGCAAACCAAGTCACCATCATCCAAAATACAAACCATTATCCAAAATACTTTTCCATGTCGAACACGGAAACTTAAAGTTCTAAAAATTCAAAACATAACTTAAAATAAGACAATGAAAAACAAAGCTCCATAAAAGCTATCCTTAGCTTCTCCATGGTTTCTCATGCTTGTTTTTCTTTTCCCTTGTCTTTGCTTGGTGGAGGCCCTATTTACAATAAAAGGGAGATACATTATCACAACTTTGCATCATAATACCATAGTTGAATTTAGAAACATAAAAGAAGGTTAGTCATTTACCTACTGGAGTGATCTTTCCAGCTTTGATATCACCAAGGTATTTGGAACAATTTCTTTTCCAATGTCCCATGCCATTACAATAATGGCATTTATCAAGAGGACCCTTCTTGACTTTGGATGTGCTAGCTTCACAAGACTTAGCTTTGGTGAATGTGGGAGCTTGCTTTTTACCCTTCCTTCCACTCTTCTTGAACTTCCCCTTACTCTTAGTGCTTATGTTAAGCACATCTTTGGGAGGGTTCACATTTAACCCCATGTCCCTCTCGGCTTGCACAAGTAACTTGTGCAACTCCTCAAGAGACACATCCTTGTCTTGCATGTTAAAATTCACCCGAATTGCACATATGCCTTGACTTTGGACAAGGAGTGTAGAATCCTATCTACGATGAGTTCTTTGGGGATTTCAACTTTTTGAATTTTCAAGGTCTCGACAAGCTCCATGAGTTTGAGCACATGAGGGCTAACCTTTTGGCCCTCTTTGAAGTCGAGATCAAAGAATGCCGCGGCCGCCTCATATTGGACGATCCGCGGAGTTTGTGAAAACATGGTCACAAGTTTGGAGTAAATCTCATTAGCATTGCCCATTTTGAAGGCTCTCCTTTGGAGGTCCGCCTCCATCGCAAATATCAAGACATTTTTCATTGCGGCGGACTCCTTTTGGTAAGTCTCATAGGCTTTCCTAGTGGCCGCGGTGGACCTAGTGGAGGGTTCGGGTGGAGAGGCCTCGGTAAGGTAACGAAGCTTGTCGTCACCTTCGGCGGCTAATTTGAGTTGGGCATCCCATTCGTTGAAATTTGACCCATTCTTTTCAAGTTTACATCGATCCATAAAGGATCGGAGCCAAGACGAACTAGCGAGTGGTGTAGCATTAGGAGTTGGTGTTGATGTTGCCATTTGTTATGAAAAAGAAGTGGTCTACAAAACAAAATATAAGGAGTAAAACAATTGTCGTTTTAATAATACTTGTAAAAATGTATGATTTAAACAAGTTTTATGCATTTTTCTAGTGACCTCTTCCCAACTAGATAAATGATTCCAAGACCCAAATTCATATCGACTTAGGCACGGGGTAGCCGATGAAACCTTTATCAATATAACTCGGTGGATTAACCTTTTAATCGATTCTACTTTTAGAACTCTTGGTCGATAAAATTACTCTAATATTTATCTATAGCCCAAAACACATCAATAAGGGCACGGGGTAGCCGATGAAACCCTTATCAATTACTTTTGTTGAGTTCAATCCAAATTTCGAATAAATGTGTCCATTATCCAAACCCACATTAACTTAGGCACGGGGTAGCCGATGAAACCCTCATCAACATGAATTCGGTGGATTAGACATTTATCACCCACTTCCCCTACGTAACAAGGTTTGTACCCCGGGGTAGCCGAGTGCACTCCCTCGCGAAATAGGTTTTCATGGTTTCTACTATTCGGTAAGGCTATGTCTCAATTAATTGTTTTAGCGAGAGGTCATGTCAATTTATTATCTATCACGTTTTAAGTGAACTAAAGCGGTGAACTACGATAATTCGAATTGACACGGTCGATAAACTCGATAAAATAAAATGCATGTTTTAGTTATGGCGATTTAGCGATGCATGTGACATAAAATAAAATGCAAGCATAAAAAAAAATCCTAGTATGGCCTTTCCTAAAATAGAAAAACTATTTAACTATTACATATTCGGAAACCAACTCCATTGGTCCCTTGAACTTCGGTTGTGGCACGCATCTCGAGGTAACACCGTCTCTATGTATCGCCATTCTTGAAGAAATCCGTCTTTGGGAATCATGAATGAATAAAATTACATAATAAATTACATAATTTCCTATTATACATTTGTAACTAAAATAAAATAAATCTATTAAATTACAAAACGGTGATACGAGATCACAATAAAAATTACAACCGAATCGATATTCCCATACATTTCGGGAAATACCAATTAAAATCTAAGGCCATACTAAGTAAAATTACATAATTCAAAAATTACATAAATTAAAATTATGACAATCATAAAGAAAATGCAGCATTATAATATGTATGAACATGCTCAATTTTTATGCTAAATCGCCTTTTAATTAGCCAATATCGTATATTACTCGGTTTTTACGGATTTGCGTGATTTCAACATTTTATAATCACAAAAATGCATAAACTCATATTTATGCATAAGTTAATTACCCTAACCTCTTAGGACTCAAAATATAGTTTTCACTAATAATTTGACTATAATTAACCCTTATTTATAAAATTGTTCATAAATGGACCAAAAATTACAAAAATAAGCCATTAAACTTCAAATAATTCGAAAAATTTCAAATAAATTTGAAATTTGAAATTTAAATTCATGAACATTCTGGAAAAATTCCATGACACTCATAATGTTCAAAATCTTAGGTTAAAAATTTCGAAAATTTTCCGGAAAAACAATGTTGCGGTTTATCAATTTTTAATAAAATAATCATAAAAACATGGAAAAAATTATTTTCACTAACTTTTCAATTTTTAGATCTGAAAAAGATTATAAAGTGCAACATAAGACGTTTTTCCTAAGTCATAGATTATGTTTTTATTAATTTTCAACTAATAATGTCACTATTTATGCAATTGTTCTTCAAAAATTCATAAATCATGCTAAAAGACTTCTTTATAGCCAATTATTTTACACACATCTTGTAAAATTGCATGTGACAACATATAAATTTTCTATGACCAGATTCGAAATTTAACTCATATTAACCTATTTTTCTATTAAAACCGAATTTAATAATGAAAAATTCATTTTTCGAGCATAACAAGTCCAAAAATTATGAAAATTTGCAGGTTATCTCAAAATAATATATGTGACAACATATCCAAAAACCAACTTAAAATTCGAAGTATAGCTAATTTTCGACCAAAAATGACATTTTTACTCAAAAATCACATTTAAATGCCATTATAGTAAATTATGAACAATAAAAATCCGAAAAATTAACCAAAATATCCTAAAACATTTTAGGACCAGAAATATTAACATGCATGTAATAATTTCGTGATATATCATAATAACACAAATTTTACAAGTTTTATTTTGTTATTCATATAACTCGGAAAAACTTTTAACCAATTTGCATGCAAACAACCGTGGCTCTTGATACCAATTGAAGGAAATGTAGATTCATTTACATATTAACATACTCATATATGTCTAAATAATTTGTCATAAAATTAAAACGGATCTTATGCATGCAAACAATAATAAAATAGAGGAGAAATCATGTCCTTACAATGATGATTTTCGGCTATTAGGGCACAAAAGAGATCACCTTTCTCTTTTGATCTTGAGCTTTCCCTTATGGATGAACAAGATCTAAGTATAAGATCTCTCCCTAAGCTTTATACCCAAGGCTTTCTTCTTAATTAAATTAATATTACAAATACTAGTATAATATTAATCAAGTAGAAAATTGAACCAAAATATTTTTAACACTTTGAATATTTCGGTTTTTAGAGAGAAAGAGAGGAGGATTTTTATTCTCTCTAAAATTGTATTTTGGATGATAGATGGAATGAATGAATAATACACTACACTTGGTATATTATTAGGTAAAAATTATAGAAAAACAATGATGGTTTTTCTTCCCCAAAACCGTGTAAGAAGAGAGCTTTAGGGGAGCCAATGCATGAAAAAATTGTTCTTCACAATGAACAATAGGCTTGCATGGCTAGTGACTAGTGCAATCATCATGCCTTCCACTAATTACAATCAACATATAATTAGCTCAACAACCCTCTAATTTTCGGCCCACTTAATAATATGGATTCCATATTATTTTTGTCAATTGTCAATATGTCACATGTCATATGTGATATAAAATTGTTATGTATTTTTAACATATTAAAAATCAACGTATTAATAAAAATACGTCACATACAAAAATCGACTTAGTAATTTTATAATTACTTGTGCCAAAATATTTTACCATTTATAAATTACAACTGATTGTATTTATAACAATTCATTCAATTTAATTGTTACATTAAACAATTATTTCATCCGAGTAATGATACAATTCAATTACTCAGACCGTATCTTATTTAATCACATTTCAATATGATACGTAAATTTTACTTCCAAAATCGTCCGTCAATTTTCAAGTAATTTAATTAACTCGCAACATTATACGATTAATTAAATAATCAATTAAGAGTATTGCCCTTTAGGTATGACCTAGGGGGTCAACTGATCACCACCGTCACACGACAGTAATGTCAAACTCTAGTCAGCCAATCATTACCGATATATGTTGACCAGTTGACAGTAACAATATTACTTCCCAATTGTATTCATTTTAATGAGACTTAAACATGTGATCATCATGATCAACAGTCGTGATCGCATTATTGTCGGAGGACACATATTCCAACAATGGGGTCCCACACGAGTTCATAAGTGACCGTGGTACCCATTTTCAAGCTGAAACCGAACTTATAATTCAGAAGTATAAGATCAAACATCACAAATCATCACCTTATCGCCCACAGACAAATGGTGCGGTAGAAGCTGCCAACAAGACTGTCGCGACTATTCTAAGGAAAATGACCGATAATTATCGGGAATGGCCTGAGAAGATACCCTTTGCATTATGGGGGTATAGGACTTCAATAAGGACAGCAACGGGGGCAACCCCATATTATTTAGTGTACGGGATGGAAGCGGTTCAGTCAGTCGAGTTAGAAATACCGTCTCTAAGAATCCTACTTGAAAGTGAGGTCCCATAAGTGGATTGGGTCCAAGCCCGATATGATTCTCTAGTAATGCTCGATGAGCGACATTTAAATGCCTTATATCATGTACAACTCTACCAGAAGAGGATAGAGAGGGCCTTTAACAAAAAGGTCAAACCCCGAGGAATCAAAGAAGGAGATTTGGTCTTGAAATCCGTGCGTGCATTGTTGCCGGTATACCTGAGGGGTAAATTCAAACCAAATTGAGCCGGCCCATATTTGGTCAAGAAGATTTTGTCGGGTGGAGCCGTTCGATTGACAGATCTAGATGGGAACGACTTTGCAAACCCAACAAACTTAGATCAACTGAAGAAGTACTACCCTTGAAAAGGGATCTCATTCTCAAATGTTATGAAATAATATTTGAAATTGCAATGCATTTAGAATAAATCATAAGTTTTCGGTATTTGCCGACACTGCATTAAATACCTTTGTAACCGGAACTACGGACTCGGTTTGATTCTGCGCAAGTAGATACATAGGCAACTCTTGAAAAGAGTACAACTGAAACATCAATTTTGTAATACAAAAATGAAATTTTTTGAATGCAGAAATTGGGGATTCTTAATAAATAATAGTTTTTTATTTATTTCTAATTCCGGGCGAAGCTCATTACAACTTTTATTTCCGAGCGAAGCTCATCACATAAACGAGAAGGAAAACACACAACATAATATAAATAATAATAGTAAAATAGCCAAGACTAAGTCTTAAGCCTAGCTACAACCCGGGCCGCGCGGCCCATCACCACGAGACGATGTCTCACCCATCTTCACTTTGGCCCGTTTCGCCGGAGGACCCACATCTTCTTCTCGCGAGCCTAGTCGGTCTCTCACACTCAGTCGAGGGCCGAGCCTGTCAGCTAGTGTCGGCCCAATTGTGGTCGATGAACCCAATCTTTGCCAAACACTTGAAGTTTTAGGGTCAGTCTTAGAACCCTCACCAGTCTCTGCTTCGGTCTCATCCAGAGTCGGAAAAATTTCCTTGAAATAGGCCTGGTTCTCTAGCTCCTTTTGGCGATACTCCCAAGCTCGAACATCATCTTTCTGCAATTTCTTGTGGATCTCGAAGCATTTCTCAGTAGTCCATGCCGAATAAGGATTAGAAACCCATGTTGTCTCTGCGGGTTTGACCATAAGCAAAATGGTCCTTGAATGCCAAGCCCGCAACCAACTTTGACACTTAGAACGGCTAACATCAAAGATTGGGCCTCTAGCAGCCTCAATCTTAGGGACAATCTGTCGACGACCGAATTGGCGAAGTACTCGGTCCGGATAAATATAGGTCGAATGATCTAAGCCCAGTAAGGTAGTATACCTAGTCTTATCCATATCAGAGAGGCCCGTAAGAGAGTCCAAAGATAGCCATGGCAAAGTCCAACGAATATGGGACCCAGCTCCAATAGTTATCACATCATGCCAATAGCTTGCGGTCATACCAAATCTACATCTTGGTGTCCGAGAGGGAAAGCTACTCACTCGATACTTCTTTGAAGATGGTTTATCAATCAATCCAAGCCTCTCGAAGAGCCAGGCCTGCCAAAAACCCGACATCAAAAAAAAATGGAAAGCCCGCTGAAAGAAAGGAGGCGATGACAAAAAAAAAAAAAAAAAAAAGAAGAGAAAAATCAAACCTGAAGAATTCGGGTTGATCCAGTATATGGCAAGGCGGGATTGCGTTTTCGAGCATCCAATCCTCTTATGGTTTCAGCAAGAATAACCCAAGCTGGGTTTAAACCATTTCCTATTTGCTCAACAATCCAAATTAGACGGGCTTGACTGTAATACTACGGTTTTCTATGTCTTTGGGTACTCTATCGAGTGGGGCTTACTCTGTCGAGTAAGTATGTTTGTATACGAAATAGTAGTCTGCCTGATGGGTACTCGATCGAGCATGTGTGACACTCGATCGAGTAAGTTACTTACTCGATTGAGTAAGTTACTTTTACGGGTTGTTTTGACGGGTTTTGATAGCAACGTGAGAAAGATATATAAACTTAATCCGTCAGTTTCTTTTCACTTTTACACTTTTTCTAAACTTCACAAAAGAGAAAACAAGGTTACGTAGTTCTCCTCTCTCATATTGCTATCAAATCCCAAGGCTTGTGTCACCATAATCCTGAGTTCTTTATACCGTTGAGACCGTCATATTATGGGTAAGATCCTTGTACCATTTTTATGTTGAACCGTTGATTTTAGTTGAAACCCTAATTGGGTAATTTGGGGGTTTTGGGAGTATTGTGTTTATTAGATGGTGATTGTATGATTGTATGTTTGATAGGAGGTGATTTCATTGAAGAACGATTGTCATTAGCTACTAGACCGTCTGTGGTGATTGCTTTTCCAGGTAGGGTTTCCTTACTCTGTATTAATTACATGATGTGATTGGTGGTTTCGTTGTGATTGTTGTTAAAGTATATTGTTGGTGGTTGTGACGGTTGTTGTTTATTATAGTTGATTGTTGTTGTTGTTGTATCTGTCTATGATCTTCGGGGTGCGTCCCTGGCTGAGTGGAGTCACTTGCGGGAGTGGCTTCACGCCCTTGATTCGCCTTCTGTGGAACCCGCCACAAGAGGGATGTGCACATTAATGAACATGGGTTTATCGCTCGATGGAGATGAGCGGGGCTTAGGTGGGAGCGGCTGCGGTCCCCCACTGGCGGTGTGGAGTACCTGTTGCGATGGGTACTCTGGCAGGACTACACATTTTAGTGTGTAGTCAGTTGTGTGGAGATTTATTATGGAGTTTGGAGGATTGCTGTGTTGTTGAGCTGTTTATATACTTGTTCCATTATGGATTGATTGTGTGTAATTAGTACTGGCCCCGTTTAAATGTTTTAAAAACTGTGGTGATCCGTTCGGGGATGGTGAGCAGTTAGTGAGCAGGTATGATATGACGCGTATGGGATAGCTGGGATGAGTCATCACATTGCAGTTAGAATTCTTCCACTGTGTCAGACGATGTCTAGTAGTTTTGATAGTTTTATCAGTAGACCGTTTTGAGTACTTTATATTTCAGTTTATCAGTTTTGGCTTTGAACATGTAATCACATAAATTATATTTACTTTTAAAGTACGTTTCTTTATTGTCTTTTGATTATCATTGCCTCGGGTAACCGAGATGTTGACGTTCCTATACCTGAGTGGTCCTGGTAAGGCACTTGGAGTATAGGGGTGTCACAAAGTGGTATCAGAGCGACGATCCTGAAACCTGTAACCAATGAATCTAATGAACATAGGGAGTCAAAATAAAATGAACCCGGGGTAGAAGTTGTAGGAGCTAATGCAAAGGCTTGGGAGACGTCCTAAAGTCGCGAACTCGCCCTACAATTTTGAACCGGTCACCATGGGATATGAGTCGGGATCGCTATGTGTTTATCTTGTGAATTGTGTATCTTTGTAGCAAAGTGTGGTATGAATCGGTGGATGTATGTATGTGGAGAATGAGGAATGTATAGAGAAAGATGATAATGAAGTGATTTTATACATTATTGATTGAAAGCATGATAGTTGTTTTACGATATGGCATTATATAAATACGGAAAGAAAGTTTGTTTGGTTTGAGTTATACATAGAGTTATGTATATATATATATATATATATATATATATGTTGTTGGTAGTGTTGTACGAGTTTATGTAGCTGAAAGTTTGAGTAAGAGCATGAATAATTGGTGGAAAAAGATGAAAACTTGTTGCATGATAATATGATTTATGATTAAGCATGTTATATGATGGAAGTTATTTTATAATGTTGTTATGCTAGTAACATGTGAATAGGGGACTTGATGTCATATAATTGTGATTTTGTTTACGTAAAGTTATATAATAAAAACATGCGGGTAATATGTGATTGATAAGTTGAATGATATATGTGCATTGAGTTATTTGTTGCTTGGCTTTTGAAGATAGTAACATGTGGTTAGGGATAGAGGCTTTATGAGTATTGAGTTGTTTTTGTGTACCTTATTGTTGTTTAAGTTGTTTGGAAGTACAAAATCAAGTAGTTACGTTTTTTTCGATTATCGAGAGGTTGTCTTTAAACTGTTATAACTTGAGATGTATATATTATTTGGATGTGATTCCAATTGGAGGTGATAGATTGTTCTGTTAGGATTCTAACGATAGGTTACACACCCAAAATGACCAAGAAATGAGTGAGATATGACCGTTTTACGAAAACTAGACAGTGCTGAGAAATGCGTAGGGTACTCGATCGAGTGGCCCTCACTCGATCGAGTGCACCTCTTGTTACTCGATCGAGTAGCTCTGGTAATTTGTTATACGTGTCTCTAACCTTCACCTACTCGATCGAGTAAGTCATTAACTCGATCGAGTGGCCTGTACTCGATCTAGTGACCCCTGCTTTGGGTCATATGCTTATCTTTTGATTTCGTTGCATATTATGTTTAATTCAAAAGTGTTGTTTTGCTTCTGTATGCATTGTTTTACGTATGTATTGGTCCTGATGCGTAAGTTACCCAATCTTATGATGTAAGGAGCGGCACTTGTGGTGAGTGTGAGTTCGGTGGGGAGGACATGAGTTATATGCAGTTGTGATAGGCAGTGGAAAAGAAAAGAAGGATTGGTAAGGCTTATTAAGGCATGGAGCATGTTTTGTGAGAAGAGATGAGTGATATGCTTTTGTGTTGAGTAATGTAAAAGTAAGTAAATATGGGCAAGGGATGATGTGAGTCTAAGGAACGTGAGAATGAAAAGATTGAAAGGAAGGATGTGGATGGTGGCAACTTGAGATGTGTAAGGAATTATGGAGGGAGATGGTTAGGAATCATGTGGGTTAAGAATATATGTAGTGAAAGGTCGTTTTAGAGGAATTGAGAAGAGTGGTATATAGTAAACTTAATGGAGACATGTCGCGGCGTGGATTTGCAGATAGTGAGTGAGTTTGAGTATTTGCATTATCAAGAGGTGAAACTAATGTGTGATTTCCTTGGGCAAGTAACGTTATGAAATGAGTTTTGGGATTCAAAAAAAAAAAAGGTGATTGGAGATCAGTGTGAGTGATAGCATGAGACGGTCTGGACTGATTGGTGATAAGTGTGAGTGATGGCATGATAAGAGAGGATCCATGGTAAGAAAGAGGGAGATGATACTGATATAAAATAATGAGATGGGAGTTTTGGAGAAATGAGAAGGTAACCGGGGCACTAAAGAGTTAGCAGAAGTAATAAGGAGTTGAATGGTTAATTGATTGTGTCGAGTGTAAAAGAAAAGAATGAAGGGAGTAAAACTAGGAAAATGTTCACCGAGGTTATGTGATATAAAAGTAAGGAATCGTCGAGATGTATGATACTATCATGAGGATTTGAGTTAACGGTTACATAGGAGTTCCAGGACGACATGATAATCACGAGTTTCGAGGAATTAAGGAAAGTAAAAAGTTGGGTAAAGAATTTGCACGATATGAGATCTTGGTGGTGAGTCGGGTGACGATACATTTAAGGATGGAATTAGAAATAGTGTTTAGGTGATTTTTGTTGATGTATTTGATGTTCGTTATTTGGGATGATAACCCAAGATAGGAAAAAAAAACCGTGATGTTTAGAGATGAGTGTAAGAGGTTTGATGTACGAATGGTGGTAGTGTGGAGGTGTTGTCACTAGTGGTTAAGGATGATGATAAATAGGAAAGATGGCCAATCTAAAGAGGTTGATTTTGTAGAGACCGGATTGATATGTATGGTTCTGAGGAAGTATAAGACGTAGTCTTAGGAGGCGGTTTCTGGTAGTGAGTGGTAGCTGTATGGCTATGTATGGCAGAAGGTGCTGGTTATGTGAATGGAAGAATGTGTTATGAGGGGCATACGAGTTAAGCTCAAGCGAGAGGTAACCTTTATCAGGTGGTAACTTACGTGATCAGGATTGACTAGTTGGATGTGATTACGGGTCTATGATATGTATAAATGTTTGTGTGAGGTTCTGACCTCACAACAAGTGGTATGGTGTGATAATTATAAAGTTGTTATCTGAATGTTCTATATGTTTAGTACGGTAACCTAATTAAATGATATTAAAAAAGGTAATAATTTGATTGATCTGGCATGGCTAGTTATAATTGTATGTGTATTTATAATACATGTGTATTTCGTGAAATGGTAGGGATGTTGTTCATGAGGTGCTTATCTGTTTATTCCATACAATATGTTGTGTTGTGATCTAGTAAAGCGGTTTTGAGTAAGTTTTCTTGTCCGGGAAGTTGTCCTGCGTCAGTGTGTATGAGAATAGTGTAAGTGGTGATGCCTATCGATGTGGTTGTTGTGCCTCGGGTGATGATCCGGACATGGTACTTCGTGCTGTGATGCGGGTATTTTCGCGCTGCGGTGCGGCTGTTGCTGGCGGTGTTGCGATGCCGTCACCGGTTGTGGTGGAGTAGGCGGGATGATTACGATATGAGTTTTCGAAAGTACATACCAGTTATACATAGATTGTTGTTTGTTTACTGTTGTTCCTTGTGAGTTTCGGTTAGACTGTGGACGCGGGCCCACGGGGGCGCTTGGGAACAGAACAAGCGTTTGCATTTGTGGAGTCGCCACCAATTTATTGTGGAAAATTGGAAACCGTTCGAATACCTCGTGTCATGTCAAGACACAAAGTAGTGACATGAACACCAAGAACTCGTTACCCTTAGCATTCTATATCTAGAATGACTCTCGTGGATGCCAATGAACACGGATGTTCACAGAGATCTGGAGTAAGGGGTGAGGGTACGTATTAGGAAGCTCTTTTGATCGAACACCTAATCCCGCCCGCCTCGATAGCGGCCTCTACTAATGATTAGGGAAGTTATTTATACTCGATATATTGTCGATTTATATGCATTTAATGCAACATCCATTATTTTAATCCTAACATGTGAGAATTAGACTAAGTCGGTTAACATGTAATTTAACACACAATTGAGTCGAATCGGGATTTAAGATCGATTACATGTGAAGGCATACAAACAATATGAAGAGAAATACAATAATAAATACAATAATGAAAATTACAGTAGTTACATCGGATTAATTGATTTACGTCGAAAATACTTTTAAAACGGATGGTTTTAGAAAGAATAAATAAAGAAATAAACGAACGGAAATTAGGCGATAATATGAATAATAGTTAGTTAATACGTAAACTAATAAACCAGGTCAAAGCAAAAACGGAGTTCAGGGACAGAAATCAACCAGGAACAGGCGCAGCAGAGCTGCATCCCTTGGAAGAGGCGCAACAGTTGCTGCGTCTGTTCCTTGGCTCAGTTCTGGCTGTGAAGCCGGAATTGCAAGCCCTTAATGTTAATTGGTGAGTTTAATGATTGATTAATATTATTCGACTCGGATGAAAGTGATTAATATGTTATTTACATGTGATTGGGGTCATAAAAGCAATAAATATGGATGAAACTAATCAAGACGAATTAATTACAAGATTAATGGGTTAATTAATGATATGATTTAAACAAATTAAACAGGTTATTAACGAGTTAAAGATGGTGATGATAAACAAACAGATGCAAATATGTCAATGACGAATTCCAGAGATTCAGTATGGATGAATCGAACCTCTAAAACCCGAATTTGACTGTAATGACGAAAACCCGCAAATATGAATTATAAGGGATTTAAGTCGGGATTTAATGTCGAATTAAATATTAAGGATGATGAATAATATGTGTCAGATTATTATTCTTAAGTTATGTCAAAGAATCAAAGAACAATTGAAAAAAGAAATAAAACAAACGAATTATCAGAGGACGAAGGAAGAAGAAAGGAAGCAGGAAACTGCGGCAGCCTCACGAAGAGGCGCAGCAGTTGCTGCGTCCTTTCTCGACGGTCATCTTCTGGTAATTCGTAAAACGGATTTAAAGCATGGTTTTAGAAATCGGTTTTAGAAATACTTTCGACATAAATCTTATAATTGTGATACAATAAATAAAGAACAATAAACAAAAGAAGGATTTACACCCTTAGACTTACATGTTTGACGAAACGAGATGAATTAATTATACGTTTAGTGATGCTCGACTCGAATGTAGACGAAAGTGCCCTCGTAAGAGGAAAACAAACAGATTGATTAAAGTTGATTATTGTGGAGGTTGTCAAATTGGTCGGTCATGCAAAACGAGGCTGGTACTTAGAAGGATCCGAGCTTACGTGGTCGAAAGTTCAAGCACGTAGACGCCAAAAAGTAAGAACGTGGTCTAGAATGCAAAGGGAGAAGAGAAAGGCGGACACTCGCGTGAGAAATATGTGAGACCGAAGGTCTCTATTTATACTAATCACGTGGAGGAAATTAGGGTTTTCGGAGAAACTTTGGAAGTGAATCTCGAAAAGATATGAAAAGATACGAAAAATACGCAGAAAAGGACTTGGGAAGAGGCGCAGCAGGCACTGCGTCTCTTGGAAGAGGCGCAACACTTGCTGCGTCCTTTCCCAAGTGGTTTCCTCCTGCGGAAGAAAGATTTCCGTGTTTAGGTTATGGAATAACGGATTAATCTTGTTTTCCTTAATATTTTGTGTGAATATTACGGGAAATTATTTGCCAAAGATTAAAAGATTGTAAAATATGGAATAGAAATATCTGGAACATTCCAACATTCTCGACTTCGGTTTTAGAAAATGAAGACGGTTTTTTGACCCGGACTCCAAATGTACTCTAATTACTGCCAAAACGACCGTATCGGCACGTAGATGACAATTAAGAGGTAGACATAAGTGTTTGAGCGATCACTTGATGATAAACTTATGAACTGTCATAAATCGTTCCGCGTACCAAACATGCGGCCCAATCATCACCGGGTGGTTTGCGGGAGGTGCAGAAATGAGGTATCTACAGAGCCCCCACTTTGACTGAGGCTTGGACAAGGCGAAAGTCAAAGTATAGCCATCAGGTCAATCGAAGATTGCAACCTCGACGACTATGGCGACGCGAGGCGCTCAAGGGTCCGAGCCAAGGACTTGTCGTCGGGAACATTTTAGAGTCTGTTGACTATCGGGGAGGGTCGTTTAAAGTCCATTAGACTACGTAAGGAGGCTCGCCAGCCATAAGAAGAGACCATACCTGAGGCTTGTTGAAACTCCAGGGAAAACAAAACGCGATATTGGGAGAAGACAGCAGGACACAGTCTGGAACCGCTGGGAGAAATCTGCTTGGGTAGGCTTCAAACAAACTTCGGAAGAGCTTGGGGTCGATGTTGATCTCCATGTCTCGAGAGAGAATGACTGTCGGTCGTGAACTCTCGCTGGGGGAATATAATCGGGAACTGATCTCCATATCTCGAGAGGGAAAGTCTATCCGTGTACTCTCGCTGGGGGAACATAATCGGGAACTGATCTCCATGTCTCGAGAGGGAATGTCTATCCGTGTACTCTCGCTGGGGGAACATAATAGAGGCGTGTCGAAACACCCGTCAAAGAAGGAACGCTCATTGTGACAAGCTAGGTCTTGGATAAAAGAATATATGGCAGTTGGCAGCTGGCTTGAAAATGCGGGTCCGGGCGAAGAATATACGTCAAACGGACCAAATATGTGATATGGCATCAAGGAAGAGGCGCACCAAAGATGGGCCCACAAAATAACGAACTCATAACGAATTTTTGAAAAGTCGTATGAAGGGAGGTATGTATATCAATTTTGCATTTATCTTCCGTATTTGATCAAATGAGATCGACAAAATTAGGGTTTTCGACCCTAATTAGTCGAAAATTTGGGGCTTTTCCTCCAAATGATTTTGCCTAGCAAAATCGACTTTATTAATGGCTAATTGGTAATATAAGGATCACAACCATGTATTTGTTTCGAATTTTCGTTGAATTTTGAGCATTTGAGTGAAATTGTGACGGTTTCACAGTTAAACCGTAAATCGCTTCGAAAATAGCCTTAGGATTGCCCATTTGTGACGAAACTTGATATTTGGAATCCTTGTATGATGGGAAACTTCCTACCATCTCGGAATTTTGGTTTGTGACGGCTTTTTTAGGACACTTTCTAGGGCATAATCGCTGTTATAACGAAATGCTGTCGAAATTTCGACCCGAACCCATGACTAGGCTTCAACTAAAGCCTGACTCGACCCAAATTACCACATGAGCAGATGGGTTTGTGGGAAATTTGCCAAAGATGGCGAGAAAAGAGCGATTTCGGAGCTCCGAAAACTCGAACATCCCCTAATCAAGGCTTTTCGTCACTTGACGCGGCCTGAATTTACTTTAATTTTGCAGGTGACGAGGCTTCTACATCTGGGAGAGATGCCATGGACGTGGACACTGCTGTGGACCCTTCTCAGGCGCTTGAGGAGGCGTTGGAGGAGGCTTTCACCATTGCGGTGATGGCTGCTGAGGACGAGGTCCCAGAGGAGGAGGTTGTTGAGGAGGAGGAGGCCCCGAGACGGGCCAATGTTGGACGGGGTGGTCGCCAGCTGAGGGGAGCACCTGCGTGGGCTGAGACCTGGGACACAGAGGCACCGCTTTGGGCGCGAGGGGCCACCTGTCCTACAGGACGGTGAAGAGCTTGGTAAATCGAATTCATCACTCTTCATTCATCTTCTTTCATTTCTGTTTGTCATTCTTTTCTTCTTCATCTGAGCTAAAGATAGCTTTTGTTTTAAATCAACATAGGAGGTCGGGAACATCAGATCGTTCTCGGGCTACACAACGGCGATGGGGTGCTACGAGAGGCTGTCGGCTGAGGAGCGAGCCATGATCGAGCGGGGAGCGTTCGGAGCCCTGGTGCAGGCTTGAAGGGATATCGCGAGGAGGAAGCTTCGGGCTAACCTCAGCCTGGTCCGAGCTTTCTTGGACCGGTTTTGGGACACGACCTCCACGTTTCACATGCCTTTTGGCGAGGTGGGGGTTACGTTGGAGGATTACGGCATGATTTCTGGTCTGCCGTGTGGGACTGAGGTGGTGGAGTGGCCGGAGACAGCCTTGAGGGTTGACTCGGCGGAGGCTAGGAGGTTGATCGGCTGGAACTTGGCGCCGAAGGCGGCTGCGGTACCTGACTTGGTGCCTAGTTCTTACGTGCGAGACTACTTCGCGGGGAAGACCTCGACATTAGTGGTGATCGAGGGGAGGGAGATGGCTCCTCCTCCCTGCACTGCAGAGTAGAGAGTCCGCTTGTGGCTCTGGTGGTTTCTGTCTTCGATCTACCTCGGAGACAAGGGAGAGAGGCTTTCGACGAAGCTTCTTCCCTTCCTTTCTGACCTGAGCTCCCTAGGCCGTTGGGACTGGGTCACTGCTGGTTTTGCGATCCTCATCCGCTTCATGAGGGCCATGGTTCGTCCGGAGTTGATGGAGAAGGGGACTTCTCCTGGTGCTGTCTGCCCTGGATTGTTGTTGGATGTATGAACCTTCAATTCATTTCATGAAAGATCATTTCCTTTTCTTATCGAATCACGAAAGATCGTTGTTGATTATCTTGTTTCACAGGCGTGGGTGTACTCCTACTTTCCGAGCCTCGCGCCCAAGAGTACGGAGCCGGTAGAGAGGGCCTATCCCGTTGTTAGGGATTGGGTGATGTGTCGCACGAGGAGTCATCGTTCCTTCCACGGCGTCTGTCGGCGGGAGGTGAACGCTCTTCAGCTGGACGACGTGAGTATTTTTCCTTACATTTGTCTGTTTTTCCTTCTTTACTTTTGAAGCTGATCATAGGAATGACCCTTTGTTTGCTTCCCTAGTGGGTGCCCAGGCCTTGGGAGGAGTACGCTGGCGCTTCTCCTTTCGTGGCTGAGGTCCTTCGACCTAGGAGCTCGAGCCGGCTGCTGCTGAGGACGTCGATGGGTCCTGTGTGGTACTTGGGTGAGCGCTTGGCTCGTCAATGCTCTTGGGACGTCTTGACGGTTCCCGTCGATCCTCCTCGGACGATGTTTAGGGAGCCTTCTGAGGCTGAGAGGGAGGCTGACCTGGCTAGCGTCGGTGGCGACACCCTCCTTCTTCCTGGTGAGGACTACTCGGCGTTCCTCTACGGGAGGTTGGCGTACTGGCCAGTTGTGGTAAGTGCTTTTACCTTCTTTCATTTTGATTATTTGAGAATATGATGAATGATCATCGGTTAATGGAAATCACCTGGTCTTGCAGGAGGTCGAGGCGGCGGGCATCGAACCCCTAGAGTACCCCGAGACCCTTGAGTACACTGACGCGATCGGGAGGACGACGATCTCCGAGCTACGTGACTTTGACGTGGCGGTGAGAGATGCTGGCTTGGACGAGTGGCAGCATCTGATTCGGAGGGTGAGTCTTCTAACTTGTATGATTTTGTGTAAGAACACATTTGCTCGCGTTTGTCCAATCGCTAAGAATTTTCCTTTTGAAATGCAGGTTGCGCCATCCTGGTTCATGGCTTTGTGGAGGGTAGCCAACCGGCTGCGAGCTACTGCCATTTAGGCACTTGCTGGAGGCCGAGGACGTTAGGTATGAACCTTCTGTTTACTTCATTTTCGAATTTTCTAATCTTCCTTTATGTTTAAAATGATTGACAGGAGCCAGTTTTGTTGTTTGCAGAGGGAGCGCGAGCTGGAGCGAGAGCTTGCCCTGTCCCGGGAGGAGACAGCTCACCCGCTGAGGGAGCTCGAGGTCCGCGACGCCGAGGTTGCTTCTCTCGAGGCGAGAGTTGATGAGCTAGACGGCGACCAGCAGTAGCTTCTTTTGCTTCTTGTTTTTTTTTTGCTGTATTTTGTACATTTTAGGACCCACTTTTGGACATTTGGATCTTGTTTTGGGGCTCGAGCCCCCAGTTTGGTGTACATATCCTCTTTTGGTCGTATATATGATGGCCTGAGTGCCTTTGCTGCTGGGTTGTGCTGCTTTTAGCTGCAGGTTAGCTTTGAACAGGTTTGGTAGATGATGGTGTACGCCGTCATGCTGCCGAAATTTACACAGACACCATATAGAACATACATTCGTACATATGACCTAAATTAGCGCAAAACAATGACTCGAAAATGCAAAAAATTGACCAGAAATGGAAAAAATTGGGCGGAAATGACCGGACGGTAGGGAGGGTTACCCCCTAAAAAAAGAAAAAATAAAAACATAAGTTTGAAATGTGGTGTGGAAGGAGAGTGAAATGATTCCCCAAAAAGAAAAATTAAAAAGAAATGTATTAATTTGAAAAATGATTAAATTCAATTAAATGCAAAAAAGGATAGAAATGAAAGAAATGAATGAATTAAATTAAATTGGTGAAATGATTCCCCAAAAAAGAAAATTTAAAAAGAAATGTATAAGTGTGCGAAAAATGACGAAAATGTCGATGTCATCTCGAAATGCGTGTCCGTGAAATTAGGAAACACGAAATATGGCAACCTGACGTATTTACCAAAATAATAACCCGTATGAATAGGAAATTATTCGTTGAGGAATTTAGGAAAGATCCAACGCGGAAAATCACGTAAAAGAAGGTCGAGGAAGAGGCGCAGAAGAGCGCGTCCCTTCAAGAGGCGCAAGACTGCCGCGCTGTTCCCCGTGTCCGTCCTGACGGATTTTAGGAAACAACTTTTAGTATAAATAGAGACGTCGAGGGAGGTTTTATTCACACAAATCTTCCGTCTTTCTTCGTCTTATTACACAAAGCTCTCAAAAAAAGCATACATCATGAATACTCTTGAAATTCGTCTAAAAGAATGGACAAACGAGTTCTCTAATGTGGAGAAATACGACATGGGTGCTTATAATTTTGGATCGCCTTTGAGCTTGAAGTTGATCAAGGTAGTCAAACCATTTCTAGATTCTTGTCTGGACTATTGGGACCCGAATTATCACGTATTTGCCTTCCCTGGAGGCGACATTTGCCCATTTCCCGAGGAAATTGCTGCGATTGGTGGTTGGGACCCGGAACATTTGCCTGCTATTCCCTCCACTTCTCAAGGGTATAAGAACAAGTTTAGAGACTTGCTTAGATTGGCAAGAGTTGATGTTGACCGTCTTGTGACTTCTAAAGGAGTGCGAATGTTGGATTTTATCGACCGATTCATCAATAGGGCAGACCCCACCATCTCTTATGTTGCGAGGCGAAGGGCATTCGGATTTTGCCTATTACACGTATATGTCCTTCAAGGGTATGTTGATGAGGATATGAGAGGCGACCCTCGTCTCTTGAGCTTAATTGAGCAAATGGAGCTGCGCAGGAGCCCAGCTTGCCTGTGTTTAGGAGAGATCCTATTGGGTTTGGATAACAGGAAGGCCAATCGCGACCTACCTTATTTGGGAAGTCCCATTATATTGCAGGTAAAAGAACTTTTTCTTTTTTTCTTTCTCTTTTTTTTTTCGTTTTCTGTTTGTGCTCTTTTTTTTTCGTTTTTTTTATCCGCTTTTGGTAGGTCTGGCTTATGGAGCGTCTTCGATTGATCGAGCCCCCGGTTAATGTTCCTGCTTATCATGCTCGCTCAATTGCAATGAGGACGAGGCTTTACATGGTGGACTTCACTCGAGTTTGCAATTACTGGGAAAACAAGTTGAAGAGTGAAGATGGCCCCTTAATCAGATGGATCGCACCATGGTGGCATCTCAAATCTGTCACTGGAGTATCTTCTCTGGATCCTACCCGATCTGTTCGCATTCCCGACCTGGAGTTTATGATATGCATCTTCCCGGAGAGTTTGATGAGGCAGGTTGGATTGAAGCAGATGATCCCGAAGCTTGACACTGTCCCGCAGACCGCCGTGGCGCTTACTACTGAGAGTCGAAGAGAATGGGCCATCAAATGGGCTCAGAGGAACATGTGGTTCTTGAATTCTTCTGTCAGTGCTCTATGGGTGTCAAATTCCTATCTGCGGTGGAGGAAAGCTCCTACTCCGGAGGAGCGCGAGAGACTGAGGAAGCGTGAACCTGTGGATTATAAAGTTCGCGAGGTGGAAAAGGAGAAAGAGAAGCATCTGACCGAGGGAGAGGAAGAAGCCGGGTTTCGAGTTGTTCATCCTTCGAAGAAACTGAAGACTTCTCCTGCCGTCGAGATGGTGGTTGACAAGAATGGGAAAACAAGACCACGAGAGAGACCATTGATGATTAGGTCGGAAATTGCGCAAGAGCGTCCGGCTCGAGGTCGGGATAAGAAATATGATAGAAATGACAAAGGCAAAGGGAAAATGGAAGAGTAGCCTAAGTCTTTATTATTATTTATTATTATTATTGTTGTAATAAGAAGGTGGGGTTTTTAGAATCCTAGGCTATTTTTTTTAGCATTATGTAGCGTACTATTATTATCAAAGAAATGAAATAAAAAGGTTAAGTGGTTATGAAACCATTGTGATTTTGTTTTCATTATTCTTGTCGAATTTCAAATGCAATTACAAATGTCCTTCTATTTACATTCAAAATTAATTAATGGGTTGTATCCCGTGAAGGATTGCCTACGTATTCATTATTAAAATAAAATCAAACCCTTGCGCGTAGTTCGAGTAAATGTAAAAGAATAATTGTTCTAAGCAAGAGCTTGTAATGAACTTTGAAAATAAGCATGAGCTTTACTTACTCCTAAAAATGCAATTTAGTTTATTTGATGATATGAGTATGACAAATTGTCAAAGTGCAAGAGCAAAATGACATTAGCTTGATTCAGCTTGGCCAGGGGCCGTTTATTTCGTGCCACAAGAGCGACACGTGAGGTTACGCGAGGCGCATTTTTGCTCCTATTCTAGGCATAGTAACGTTTTAGTTGGTCAAGGTTTGTTGGGTTGGCAAATTTGTTCTCATCTAGGTCCGTGATTCTAACCGCACCCCTGGAAGTATGGACTTGATTAGGAATGGCCCGACTCAATTGGGTTTGAATTTTCCTCGTGGATCGACAGGTAAAAGAGCCCTAATTGATTTGAGAACTAAGTCTCCTTCCTTAATGTTCCTTGGCTTAACCTTTTTGTTGAAGGCTCTTTTGATACGTGCCTGATATGTTTGCACATTATGTAATGCACGTAACCTTCGTTCATCCAGGAGGATGAGTTCTTCATATCTATCCCTCTTCCACTCGGCTTCTGGAATTTGACTTTCAAGCAAAATACGCAGGGATGGTATTTCTAGCTCGACAGGTTGTACAGCTTCCATGCCGTAGGTCAAATAGAAAGGAGTAGCCCCAGTGGGCGTCCTAACAGATGTATGGTATCCCCATAAAGCGAAGGGTATCTTGCTTGGCCAACCTCTATAGTTGTCAATCATTTTTTTGAGAATTGTGACAACGTTTTTATTTGCTGCTTCTACCGCGCCATTGGTTTGCTGTCTATATGGCGAGGAGTGATGATGCTTGATTTTGTACTTGGCTAGCAATTGTTCAGTCTCAGCTTGGAAATGTGATCCATTGTCACTGATGATCTCATGTGGGCAACCATATCGACAAATAATGTTGGTTTGTATGAACTTTGCCACGTTCTTGGCTGTAAGGCTGGTGTAGGAAGCCGCTTCTACCCATTTGGTAAAATAATCGATTGCTACTAGGATGAAACAGTGACCTCCTGTTCCGGCTGGAGTGATCTTGCCGATGATGTCGATTCCCCAAGCAGAAAATGGCCAGGGAGATGTAATAGTGTAAAGAAATAAAGGCGGAACATGTTGCACATTTCCGAAGATTTGGCAATTATGGTAATGTCTTACATATTTGATGCAATCAGATTCCATCGTGGTCCAATAATACCCTAAACGTGTGATTTTCTTTGCCATCATGGGTCCACTTATGTGAGGGCCACATTCTCCATCATGGACTTCTTCCATCTCTTTCCGTGCCTGTGAATGATCAAGACAACGTAGGATTACACTAAGAGGTGTTATTTTGTATAACTCTCCTTGCATGAGAACGTATTGGGAAGCTAGCAAGCGGATAGCGCGTTGTCCCCTTTTGTCCATTTCTGGTGGATAGGTGCCGTTGAGTTTGAATTTTAGGATTGCTTGGAACCAAGGTTCTTCCGTAATTTCCACTTCATCGGTGATTTGGTGCACATAAGCTGGCTCTGATCGTCGTTCGATGCATAAAGGCATTTCTACCATGCTATCTGGCATGTTAATCAAAGATGCGAGTTTTGCAAGAGCATCCGCAAATTGATTTTCTTCTCGAGGTAGATGTAGGTAGGTCACTTGATCGAAGAATTGGGCAACTTGGTCTATTCTGGCTTGATAAGGTGCTAAGCTTTCGCTTCGGATTTTCCAAGATCCCGTAATTTGATTGATGATCAAAGAGGAATCCCCATGTACTCGAAGATTCTTGATACCTAAGCTTATTTCCGCTTGCAATCCAATGAGACAGGCTTCGTATTATGCGGCGTTATTTGTCATCTCGAAGTCGAGTTTGACAGAGATTGGTGTATGCTCGCCTTCAGGAGAAATGAGCAACACTCATATTCCAAATCCTCTTAAGTTTGATGCTCCATCAAAATAGAGGTCCCAGGAGTCTACATCCGTTTGGAGTATATCCTCATCCGGAAACGACCAGGTGTCTATCGTTTGCGTATCATTGATGGGATTTTCTGCGAAGAATTCGGCAACGGCGCGTCCCTTTATGACTTTGAGAGGAACATACTTGAGATCGAACTCTGAGAGCATCAAAGTCCATCTTGCTAGGCGTCCATTGAGAACGGGTTTCTCGAAGAGGTATTTGACAGGATCCATTTTGGAGAATATTTTGACGGAGTAGCTAAGCATGTAATGGCGTAGCTTATTCATTTCCCACACAAGAGCGAGGCATGTCTTCTCGAGTGGTGTGTATTTGCACTCGTACTCCAAGAACTTCTTACTAAGGTAGTAGATAGCTCTTTCTTCTTTTCCTACGGTTTGAGCTAGCATGGCGCCCATGGCTGTTTCGGTTACCGTGAGATATAAACCAGGAGGTTGATCTCGTTGAGGTGGCATGAGCACTGGTGGTTTGTCTAGCATTTCCTTGATTCGATCAAAAGCCTTTTGACAGTCATCATCCCACATGGTGTGATCTGTTTTCTTGAGTTTCTTGAAGATAGGTTCGCAGATCATGGTGAGTTTCGATATGAATCGACTAATGTATTGTACCTTGCCTAGGAACCCTCTAACTTCTTTTTCTGTTTGAGGTTGCGGCATTTCGATTAGAGCTTTGATCTTGGAAGGGTCTATTTCTATACCTCGTTGGCTAACAACGTATCCCGGGAGTTTGCCAGATGTTACTCCGAATGCGCATTTCTGAGGATTGAGCCTCATGTTGTACTTCCATAGCCTTGAGAAGAATTTGCGAAGGTTCGCAATGTGTGTCTCTCTTTCCTTGGATTTGACAATCATGTCATCTACGTATACCTCAACTTCTTTATGCATCATGTCATGTAAGAGCGTAGTTGCGGTGCGTTGATATGTAGCTCCGGCGTTGATTAATCCAAACGGAATAACCGTGTAGCAATAGGTTCCCCATTGAGTGACAAAGGCGGTCTTATGCATGTCCTCTAAGGCCATCTTGATCTGGTTATATCCTGCATATCCGTCCATGAAGGATAGCAACGCTTGATCTGCCGTATTATCCACTAGTATGTCGATATGTGGTAGAGGGAAGTCATCCTTAGGACTTGCTTTGTTTAAGTCTCTAAAGTCAACACAAACACGGATTCTCCCATCCTTTTTGGGTACGGGTACTATGTTAGCTACCCAGTCTGAGTACTCGGAAACTTTGATGAACCCGGCTTTGAATTGTTTATCGACTTCTTCTTTGATCTTGAGAGCCCATTCTGTCCTCATTCGACGAAGCTTCTGTTTCATGAGTTTGAAACCTGGTTTGATTTGGATTCTATGCTCTGTAATGTCCCTGTCGATCCCTGGCATGTCTTTGTATGACCAAGCAAAAACGTCTTTGAACTCGTGCAGGAGGTCTATGAAGTTTGCCCTTTCGGTGGGGTTCAAGGTTGTCCCTATCCTAAGTTCTTGAGGTTCTAGTTCAGTTCCTACATTGATGGGTTCAGTATTTTCTATCACTGGTCCCCCTTCCCCCTCTTATAATATTTCTTTGGCTATGTAGGGAGGCATTGAGTCTGGGTCTGGGTCATCCTCATCATCATCGTAAATAGAATTGCATTCAAGATAACACGAAGAGTAAGCAGAACCTGATTTATTCATATTAAGATTTGAGAAAAGTTGAAACAAAGAAGCCATCTGATCTGTAGTCAGTGGCGGTAAAGGGACAGCGGTTAGGACATTTCCCGAACTACCGTGGCTATTTGACGCTAGGCTAGGAGAAACGAGGGGAGTGGGAATGACGAGAGGAGGAGACTCTCTAGGAACTTTTCTAGACTCCGAATCTGACTCCGACTCTGACTCTGACTCGAATTCATCGTCTTTTGGTTCTCCTTTGAACATCTCTCCTTCTCCAGTAGTGAGCTTGAAGAGTCTTCCTTGATTGTTTGTCCACTTGATCGACTTTCTCCATCCTTTCTGCTGATCGGTGTTGGTTTCTGTAGTCCCCAGCGTGGCAATGATCTCATCTATGATGGTTTTGGCGCTTTTGATTAAGGGAAGATCTTGGAGATAGATATCTTCCTCACTATCTGTCCATATCCCGTTGATTACCTCCTCTTTTGGGGAGATAAGATGTGATCAATCTAAGGTAGATTCGTCACTTGTAATCACCAGAATTCCAAGAGGATTCTGAGTGTTGTTAGGCTTACCTCCAGGTGGTATTGGTAGGCGACCGTCTTCAATCATGTCTTGAAGCACATTTTTTAGCTTGTAGCATTTTTCTGTGTCATGTCCCTTACCTCTATGGTACTCGCAGTGATGGAAAAGTAGATCTATATACTAACATATTCATATATGTTCCATTTTAATTTGTCATAAAATTAACAAGTGATCTTATGCATGCAAACAATTTAACAAAATAAAGAAGAATTCATCCTTACATTGGAATTTCGGTTCATATGGGCACAAAAGAGATCTCCTTCTCTTTTGTTCTTGAGCTTTCCTTTTGGATGAACAAAGACCCAAGTGTAGGATATCTCCCAAGGAATTATACCCAAAGCACACTCTTAAATAAAATCAATATTATAAATACTAGTACAATATTAATTTTGTAAGAAAATTGACCCAAAATAATTTTGGTTTTGTCTCCTAAAACCTGGTAGGAGAAGGAGGAAGAGGGAAAATATTTTTATCTCTCTAAAAAATATTTTTGATGAGAGGAATGAATAATAATTATCACACACACATGCAAATGGTGAATAATAAAATTTTAAGCAAAAGAACCCTTGTTCTTTTCTAGGTGAAACCGGGTAGGAGGGTGGAGGAAGGCCAATGCATGGGCTTGGTGCTCTTCCACAAGACACACTAGGTATGCATGCCTAGTTGTAGAAAAATGATTACATCTTCCACTAATTTTAATTAACATTATAAGAATATGTTAATTACACCCAATATTTCGGTCCATATGGATAACATGGAATCCATTTTATTTTTGTCAATTGTCAATATGTCACATGTCATATGTTGCATAAATTTGTTGTGCATTTTTAACATATTAAAAATCAACGTATTATTAAAAATACGTCACATACAAAAATCGACTTAGTAATTCATAATTACTTGTACCAAAATATTTTACCAATTTATAAATCACAACAATTTGTATTTATAATAATTCATTCAAATTTAATTGTTTCCTTAAACAATAATTTCATCTGAGTAATGATACTATTCGATTACTCAAACCGTATCTCATTTTAATCAATTTCAATGTGATACGTAAATTTTACTTCCAAAATCGTCCGTCAATTTTCAAGTAATTTAATTAACTCTTAACATTATACGATTAATTAAATGATCAATTAAGAGTGTTGCCCTATAGGTATGACCTAGGGGATCAATCGATCACCACCGTCCGCACGACGAATGTCAAACTCTAGTCGACCAATCATTACCGATATATGTTGATCGATTGACGAAAAAATATTACTTCCCAATTGTATTCTTTATAATGAGATTTAAACATGTGATCATCATGATCAACAGTCGTGATCGCATTATTGTCGGAGGACACATATTCCAACAATCTCCCACTTGTCCTCGACAAGTGTGCGTCACCAATTCTCTTGTCCTATTACTATCTCCCACTCAATGCAAGGTGTCTTTCAGGTCGTACTTGCAAGTGATCATATCGAGAGTGGTTTCCTCGATCCGAGAATAACGATTGACCGGACTTATCTATCATAGATACTTTCCGAGCGTGGCCACGCATTTCCAGTTCATTACTCCTCGAGTGGCCCTGAGATATTGTTATAACCCTGACTAGGGGTGGACAATTCCTATCGCACTCATTCCCTTCAACTAGCCACAACCATCATAACCCAAAATGTGCCCATTTGACCCATTTACGAAGGTCGTAGTAACACAAATCAAAGTTAATCTGAAACTGTGCCATCTTAGGTGAATAGTCTTTAGTCAAAAGAATCGACTCATTAGAATACTATAGTAGCTCTCGCCACGACCAGGCTATATAAATTGCCGAACTCTATAAGCGGTCATAAGGCCCGCAAAATGTTCCTTTAACAATGCGCCTATGTGATCGACTAGTCATCTCACATGACTCTATGGCACTTGAACTTGCCATCAATCGCATCACACTCTAGTCACTTCGAGACGTCACCTCATACAAGTGACTATGGGCAAATACTATGTTAATCCGTGTTCACTTTAACGGGGTTCAATTGTCACTACAACCCGTTTGGATGTAACAATGTATAAATTAAAGATAAAAGACAAATGTGATTATAAACATGAACAAAAACAACACTTTTATTTCATTTCAAAATCTAACACAGACTTGGTACACGTTTAAGTCCCATGGACGCCATATGTCCATCATGATTAGCCTGCGATAAAGGCTTGGTGAGCGGATCGGCTATGTTGTCATCCGTCCCAACCTTACAAATCGCAATTTCCTTTCTTTCAATGAAATCTCTTATTACATGATATTTTCTAAGTACATGTCTAGATCTATTACTAGACTTCGGCTCCTTAGCTTGGAAGATCGTCCCACTATTATAACAATAGAGAGTGATGGGATCATTGGCGGTAGATACTACTTTTAGACCTTCCGTGAATTGCCTGATCCAAACAGCTTCCTTAGCGGCTTCCGATCTTTGCAATGTACTCAGCCTCCGTTGTAGAATCCGATTCTGACTTCCTTGAAGCTTCTCTAGCTTACGGCACCACCATTGAGCATAAAAACGAAACCAGCTTGTGATTTCTAGTCATCTCTATCTGTTTGAAAACTTGAGTCCGTGTATCCATTAACACGCAACTCTGTGTCTCCTCCAAACACTAGGATAGAATCCTTAGTTCTTCTCAAGTACTTAAGGATGTTCTTGACGGCTATCCAGTGACTCTCACCTGGATTTCCTTGATATCTACTCGTCATGCTCAAGGCATACGAGACATCAGGACGTGTGCATATCATGGCATACATGATTGATCCAACAGCGGAAGCATAAGGGATCAACTTCATGTGTTCAACATCATGAGGTTCGGAGGGAGATTGAGTCTTGCTCAATATCGTCCCGGTTACCATAGGTACCAAACCCCTTTTGGATTTGTCCATGCTGAACCGTCGAAGAATCTTATCAACATAAGACTCTTGACTTAGTGCCAATATCCTCTTGGATCAATCTCTATGGATCTGGATACCTAATATGCGTTGTGCCTCTCCTAAATCCTTCATTTGGAAGTGGTTACCTAACCACTTCTTAAACGAAGACAACATTGGAATATCATTTCCAATGAGTAGTATGTCATCGACATACAAGATTAGGAACACAACATTGCTCCCACTAAATTTCATGTATAAACATGGTTCCTCAACACTTCGAGTGAAACCATTTTCCTTTATAACATGATTGAATCGATGATTCCAACTTCTAGATGCTTGCTTAAGACCATAAATGGATCTCTTAAGCTTGCACACTTTGTTAGGATTTTTAGAATCAACAAAACCTTCGGGTTGTATCATGTACACCTCCTCTTCTAAATGCCCATTTAGAAAAGCGGTTTTGACATCCATTTGCCATATTTCATAATCATGAAATGCGGCAATCGCTAATAAAATCCGTATGGATCTTAGCATGGCTACGGGGGCGAAGGTCTCCTCATAATGGAGACCTTGGACTTGGGTAAATCCTTTTGCCACTAGCCTAGCTTTGTAGACATCATCATGTCCTTCTATGCCATTTTTGACTTTGAATATCCATTTGCATTGAAGGGGTCTTGCCCCTTTAGGCAAATCTACCAAGTCCCAAACTTGGTTTTCATGCATAGAATCCATTTCGGACTTCATGGCTTCAAGCCATAAGGAGGAATTTGGACTAGAGATTGCGGCCTTGTAGGTGGCGGGCTCGTCACTTTCCATAAGCAACACATCGAGTGTTCCATCTTCCTCGATAAGTCCCACATATCGATCGGGATGGCGAATTACTCGACTCGTTCTTCGTAGTGGAGGAGGTACAACCGTGTTAGACGACGAAGGAACATCTTCTTGCGTCTCTTTCTCGGTTTGTGGCTCTTGAACTTCGTCAAGTTCAAAATTTCTCCCACTCTGTCTCTTATAAATGAATTGACTTTCTAAGAAGACAGCCTCGCAAGACACAAACACTTTGTTTTCTTGAGGTTTGTAGAAGTAGTATCCTCGAGAATCCGAGGGGTAACCTACAAAGGTGCATTTTTCGGATCTTGGGGCAAGCTTGTTGTCATTCTTAGTTTTGACGTAAGCATCACATCCCCAAATCCTCATATAGGATATATTGGGAACTTTTCCCGTCCACATTTCATATGGAGTCTTCTCGGTGGATGTAGTGTGACTATTGTTCAAAGATCTAATTGCGGTTTGAATCGCAAATCCCCAAAACGAGTTCGGTAACTCGGTTTGACTCATCATGGATCGAACCATATCAAGTAGAGTTCGATTTCTCCTTTCGGCAACACCATTGAGTTGTGGTGTTCCAGGTGGAGAAAGTTGTGATATAATACCACAACCTTTCAAGTGTGAATCGAATTCAAGGCTAAGTTATTCTCCACCACGATCGGAACGTAGTGCTTTTATCTTTTTGTCTAATTGGTTATCTACCTTGTTTTGAAATTCCTTGAATTTCTCAAACGCTTCACTCTTATGTTTCATTAAATAGACATACCCATGTCTACTCAAGTCATCGGTGAAGGTTATAAAGTAGTCATAATTACCACGAGCGGTGATACTCATTGGTCCACATACATCGGTGTGTATGAGTCCCAATAGTTCACTAGCTCGTGTCCCTTTACCACTAAAAGGATTACGAGTCATCTTGCCAAGTAGGCAATATTCGCATGTACCATATGATTGATAATCAAATGGTGTAATCGCATTAGTCGAAATTAATCTTTTGATGCGATTCTCGTTTATGTGACCTAATCGACAATGCCAAATGAACGCTTCACTTGGGTCACTTGATTTGAGTTTCTTTGATTGAATGTTATAGATATCATTAGTCGGATTTGAGGTCTCTAAAATGTAAATGCCATTGATAGAGGAAGCTTGGCCTATAACCAAGTCGTTCCTAGAAATAGTACAACGATTGTTCTTAATGACAAAACAAAAACCGTCCATGTCTAGCATGGCGATCGAAATAATGTTTTTAGAGAGTGTAGGCACATAAAAACAATTATGTAAATACAACTCAAATCCATTAGGCAAAGCTAAAACATAAGTTCCTTTGGATTCGGCCGCTACCCGAGCTCCATTTCCAAGGCGTAGATCCACATCTCCCTTGCTAAGCCTCTTCACATCTCTTAAACCATGTAAATGATTACAAAGGTGAGAACCACAACCGGTATCTAGTACCCATGTCGTAGTGGAAGTATAATTTATATCAATAACATAAATTTCCTTAGGAATTTTACCTTTTGGAGTGATGATTCCTTCCCTTATATTTCGCAAATATACGGGACAATTCCTAAGCCAATGTCCCATGCCATAGCAATAATGGCATTCATCATTAACTTGCTTGAAGTTTTTGTTTTTCTTTCCCTTCTTCTTGAACCTTTTGCCCTTAGAAGCAAGAACTTGATTGCTTGAGCTCCCACTAGTTTTGGCATCTTTATCTTCCAGAGACAAAGACCCTATAGATTGTATGAGGTAGTCTTCCTGAGACGGACTCACACGAGGTCTAGTAGTAGTAGGTGGTTTAGAAGAAGTGATGAAGTTAAGGTTTCCATCCGAACCTATCCCAAAATGAAGTTCTCTAGTAGTGTCGAAATCATTGTTGGAGCAAACGTCGTCAAAAACATTGTGGTAAGACTCAATAGTTATCGGTGTGGTAGCGTTTGATGGATTCATTGTAAAGAACTACAAATATGGAGGAAAAGGAAATATTAACATTTGTCTTTTTAAATCATACTTGTAAAATATTAACAAGATATGAACATTTATATAGTGACCTCTACCCAACTATCATAAATGATTCCAAGATCCAAATTCATATTAACTTGGGCACGGTATGGCCGATGAAACCCTTATCAATATAACTCGGTGGATTAACGTTTTAATCGATTCTACTTTTAGAACTCTTGGTCGATAAAATTACTCTAATAATTATCTATAGCCCAAAACACATCCGACAAGGGCACGGTATGGCCGATGAAACCCTTATCGAAAAACTTTTGTTGAGTTCAATCCAAATTTCGAATAAATGTGTCCATGATCCAAATCCACATCAACTTGGGCAAGGTATGGCCGATGAAACCCTCATTAACATGAACTCGGTGGATTAACATTCATCACCCACTTCCCCTACGTAACAAGGTTTGTACCCCGGTAGGGCCGAGTGCACTCCCTCGCGAAATAGGTTTTCATGGTTTCTACTATTTGGTAAGGCTATGTCTCAATTAATTGTTTTAGCGAGAGGTCATGTCAATTTATTATCTATCACGTTTTAAGTGAACTAAAGCGGTGAACTACGATAATTCTAATTGACACGGTCGATAAACTCGATGAGATGAGGATGCATGTTTTAGTTATGGCGATTTAGCGATGCATGCAACATATAAATAAAATGCAAACATAAAAATAAATCCTAGTATGGCCTTCCTAAAATAGAAAAACCATTTAACTATTACATATTCGGAAACCAACTCCATTGGTCCCTTGAACATCGGTTGTGGCACGCATCTCGAGGTAACACCGTCTTTATGATCGCCATCTTGAAGAAATCCGTCTTTGGGAACTCCGAGATAAATTAAATTACATAGCAAATTACATAATTTCCTATTATACATTTGCAACTAAAATAAAATAAATCTATTAAATTACAAAACGGTGATAAGAGATCACAATAAAATTACAACCGAATCGATATTCCCATACATTTCGGGTAATACCAATTAAAACTAAGGCCATACTAAGTAAAAATTACATAATTCAAAAATTACATAAATTAAATTATGACAATCATAAAGAAAATTCAGCATTATAATATATATGAACATGCCCAATTTTATGCTAAATCGCCTTTAATTAGCCAATATCGTATATTACTTGGTTTTTACGGATTTGCGTGATTTCAACATTTTACAATCACAAAAATTACATAAATTCATATTTATGCATAAGTTAATTACCCTAACCTCTTAGGACTCAAAATTTAGTCTTCACTAGCTATTTGACCATAATTAACTCATATTTATAAAATTTGTTCATTAATGGACTTAAAATTACAAAAATAAGCTATAAACTTCAAATAAATCACAAAATTTCAAATAAATTCAAATTTTGAAATTTAAACTCATGAATATTCTGGAAAAATACCATGACACTCATAATGTTCAAAACCTTAGGTTAAAAATTTCGAATTTTTCCAGAAAAACAATGTTGCGGTTTATCGGTTTTAACTAAAATAATCATAAAAACATGTGAAAAATTATATACATTAACTTTTCAATTTTAGATCTGAAAAAGATAATAAAATGCAACATATGATGTTTTTCTTTAGTCATAGAGTATGTTTTATTAATTTTTCATTAATTAGGTCACTATTCATGCCATTTTTCTTCAAAAATCCATAAATCATGCAAAAAGACTTCACTATAGCCCATTATTTTACACACATCTTGTAAAATTGCATGTGACAACATACTAAATTTCTATGACCAGATTCGAAATTTATCTCATATTAACCTATTTTCACCTAAAATCGATTTTAATAATGAAAAATCCATTTTTCGAGCATAACATGTCCAAAAATTATGAAAATTTACAGGTCATCTCAAAATAATATATGTGATAACATATCCAAAAATCACTGGAAAATTCAAAGTATCGCTAATTTTAGACCGAAAATGACATTTTTACTCATAAAATCATACTTAAATGCCATTATTGTATAATATGAACAATAAAAATCCGTAAATTAACCAAAATATCCTAAAAACATTTTAGGACCAGAAATTTAACATGCATAAATTAATTTCGTGATATCTTATAATAACACTAATTATTCAAGTTTTATATGTTATTCTTATAACTCGGAAAAACTTTTAACCGATTTGCATGCAAACAACCATGGCTCTGATACCGATTGATGGAAAAGTAGATCTATATACTAACATATTTATATATGTTCCATTTTAATTTGTCATAAAATTAACAAGTGATCTTATGCATGCAAACAATTTAACAAAATAAAGAAGAATTCATCCTTACATTGGAATTTCGGTTCATATGGGCACAAAAGAGATCTCCTTCTCTTTTGTTCTTGAGCTTTCCTTTTGGATGAACAAAGACCCAAGTGTAGGATCTCTCCCAAGGAATTATACCCAAAGCACACTCTTAAATAAAATCAATATTATAAATACTAGTACAATATTCATTTTGTAAGAAAATTGACCCAAAATAATTTTGGTTTTGTCTCCTAAAACCGGGTAGGAGAAGGAGGAAGAGGGAAAATATTTTTATCTCTCTAAAAAATATTTTTGATGAGATGAATGAATAATAATTATCACACACACATGCATATGGTGAATAATAAAATTTTAAGCAAAAGAACCCTTGTTCTTTTCTAGGTGAAACCGGGTAGGAGGGTGGAGGAAGGCCAATGCATGGGCTTGGTGCTCTTCCACAAGACACACTAGGTATGCATGCCTAGTTGTAGAAAAATTGTGGACAAGGCCCTCGGGAACTGCGTCCACGGGATCCACACTAGGCATAGTCGACTCGAGGTTCTTTCGAATCGAATTAAGACATATTAGAGTCGCCACCAAGTTTTTTGGGAACTTGGAACCGTTCAAGTCAACTTTACACCTTTCATCGAAAAGCATAAAGCTAATCGACTACGAGTGATTAAAGATAAAGACTTGTACCCTATATCACTCGATTTGAATGACTCTCGTAATCCAATGGTATTTAGACGGATCCACAAACCATAGATCTTGAGTAAGGGGTGAGGGTACGTGTTGGGAAGCCCATAAGGACACCCAACCCCGCCCGTCGATAACGGCCTCTACTAAGTCAAGTGTCGGATTTCAAACAAGGTCATAGCTACGTACGATGTATGATATGCAAACGTTGTTTTAACCCTATCATGTGACAACAATTTCTATGTCGTTTTAGATGCAACTAAACTAACTTTGTCAAAGTTGTAATTTAGCATGTGGGTTGATTGATCTAACAACATGTAAAGCAAACAAACAAGGCTTAAGGGGGAATGGGGGAGCCGTTGGGATCTACCTATTACAAACCAGGCATTTCATGCCGACACAACGATAAATAAATTACAACTCGATCTGATTACAATTGCTACATACAACTCAAAACACGACACAAAACACACGGCCATTGGGCCTTGAAAACCGTGCACATGAGGGTGGCCCACGGCTCACATGACCCACGGTCCTTGGGTCACTCCTCGTAATGCGTGCTCGCGCTTAATCTCATCGAATTAGACATAAGGCTACGCACCAAAGCATGCATTAGCATAAACCGGGCCATGTTGCTTTAAACAACATGCGGTTTACTACGCTCCTACAAGCATTGGGGAACAACCATCTAACCAAACAAGACCAAGGTTTTTGAAGAGGTTTTGACTCAAAAGAAGTAAAACAAACTCGAAAATTACAACTCAATAACAAACGATAAATTACAAACAATGAAACAACGAGGAACAAACGGTATAAAAACAAAACGAGAAAGGTAAATAAAACGGCCACCCCACGGCCCAAACCAACGGCCAACCTAGTTCCTAAGTTAGATTCATTGGTTAGATCGAATGATTGCAAAAAAGGGATAGGAAACAAGTTAGAAAACGAGTTAAAAACGATGTCGATTGATTGTCGCGCAAGGGTGCATTCTACACGGCCTAAAGGGTCTAATTAGGTCAAATTCGCTAATTAAATTAACTCATCGAGTGTCAATAAGAAGGTGCTAATCACGCACTCTTATACTAGCGAGAAATTAGGTGAAAGAGAGAGATGCATTCAATTAATTACAGAATCGTCGATTGATTTTATAACTTACGTCGAAGCCACCTATCGTGTCTAATTAGGTTATTAAATTAAATTAAAGTCATCTAAATACGTCATAGGTTAACAATCAGAGGTTAAACTAACATGCGACGGGTCCTAGGGTCTGTCGATTTGGCCGAAACAAAAGGGGGTCGAAAACGAAGAACAAAGTTAGATAATTGTTTTATTTATGCCCTACTTTGAACACGAGGATATGTAAATGAGACGGGGGTGTACGACCGACAGATGTAGCGGTTTCTTTTCCCATCTCAAGTCAACGCGGGTGTTCATAGTGGTACTTTAACTCATACTCGGACTAACTAGTTTCATAGTTAATTTAAAACAATCGATAAACAAAACGAAAACAAACAAAAAAACAAACTATAAAAAAGCATAAAAAAACGAAATAAAAAAAAGGAGAGAAAAGGGGATTTGATGCACCCTCAACCTACATGTATCGTTGACACCGTCTTGGGTCGTAATCGATGGTAGATTTTATCTCGAGAGGCCGTCGTCGACGAAGAATAAAGCAAACACGCGTTTTGGAAAGTTTCTGGACAGCGATTTTAAAACAGTGATATCTCCCTCGTTTCACGACGAAAATTCGATCCGAAAGATGTTTTGGAAACTAGAAAGAGAGGAGAACAAGGATCTTAAAGCAACCCCTGCTCGTTTTGGGTTAATAAGCACGAAAAACGAGCACAAACAGAACTGGACAGACAAGAGTAAACCGCGAAAACAGAGTGTTATTTCACTCTGTTTTTCGAGGGATCTCGTGTACTCTCAAGGGCAATTTGGCTCGTAAATATTTGTCTAATGTGTAGATGGATGTTATGTGGTTAATTAGGAACAAGAAACTCGAATTTTTATGGAGTTTTGATGGAGGAACGAATGGGTTTTCGAAGAGGACACACAAACAGTTTCAGTTTGTGTGTCGGTTTTGTTTAGGGTTTTTGAAGGATGTTTAGGGTTTGTTTCTGAGGTTTAAAGCTTGTATGTGATGCTTGGATGTATGGAGGACTTAGAGTAATGAATGTATGGTGAAGGGGTGGTATTTATAGGGAGTTAAAGTAGGTTAAAAGAGAGGAGGAGGCAGTCGGGCTCAATCCCGTATGGCTGCTGTCCATCGGTTTTTGTGAGGGTTTGAGGGGGGTTTTCTTGGTGATTAAGCTAGGATAATATGGGTAGGATACTAGGGTATGGGTTAGGGTTAATGGGTACGGGTCTTGGTAGTGTTTGGAGCGGGTTTGGGCTCGAGAATTGGCTCGCAAAAACAGGGGGCTCAGTTTATGCGTGGGCTGCTTGTGAGGGGTTTGGGACGAGGATTTGGGCCATGGTATGGGGGTTCGAACATGGGTGGATGGGTATTGGTCTAGGTGGGTTAATGTACTCGAGATTCGTGCCAATTCGTAAAGGAAACGGGCTCAAAAACCGAGCTAAAATCGAGCTCAAAAACAAGTGTTCAAAACGAGTTTTCTTCGCTTTTTAAAATCGATTTTTCAAATCACCTAATAAATTGAAGTAAATGACTTTTCAAATCAAATATATTCATAAAATGATTTTTCAAATCAAATATTTATCTTATTTTCAATAAAATAAACTTAAGAAAATAAATTCAAAATAAAATAAAATAAATTGAATTTACCTAAAAAACACATTAATTTTAAATATCATTTAAAATAACAAAATGAACTTACTAAAAATATTAATTTAAATATCATTTAAATTAACAGAAAGAATTCACTAAAAACATTAATTTAAATATCATTTAAATTAATAAAATACTTCGTCGACGGCGCCCATTCCACCTCGTAAAACGAGCTCCAAATAATGACAGTGACAACTAAAGAATACATGTGTCCTATCATCATCGGGTGTTTGTCGGGTTCTCTATAAATTCCAATATCGACGGATACGGGTATCTCTGAGCCCCCACTTTGACTCGAGGCTTGACAAGGCGAAAGTCAAAGTACCCCAGTCCCTTTCGACCTGAGGATTCTTCGGGTCGTTTATAGTCCATTAGACTCGCGTATATAAGCTCGCCAGCCATAAGAAGAGATCATACCTGAAACTTCGTTGGGGATTGGCTCTTGCTTCTGTTGTGTCAAATTATCGTCGTTGGTCATCGACCCATAAATTGCATAAATGGTGGGTTGAGCCTTATCCTTAGGCGCCTACGTATCCGTTTACGACGAGAATCAAACCAGCGTCGTAGTTCGCCACTTTCGACACATGCCCAAAGTTTATCATCTGTTTGGCGTATGTCCAAAATTCATCATCTTCGACATTTGCCCAAAATTTATCATCTGCTGCGCTTGTCAAAATGGGACGGGATTTTCCGAGGAGGTTGCTGTCGCTTTCATCATTTGCTTTCAGCTACGGAATTCTTCCATTTCATACTCTTGCATTGAATTGAATTCGAGTGGACGTCATCCGTTTCATCTTGATAATGGTCTCTCGAAGCCAACGGCTTCAGAGCCCCCGTTCTGAAATGGCTCGAAAGTCGAAGACTTTAGAGCCCCCAATTGAAGCATATCCTGCTATATTTGAAACACAAAAACGTACTAGCAATAATCATCACATGAGCACATTTGGATCATCGATCTTGAAATTGGATCATTTTGAAGTCTTGGGTCATCGACCAAAAGTTGAATTTGATAATTTTGAATAATTGGGCCATCGACCCGAAAATTGAATTTGAAAATTTTGAATGGTTGGGCCATCGACCCGAAAATTGAATTTGAAAATTTTGAATGATTGGGTCATCGACCCGAAAATTGAATTTGAAAGACTGGGTCATCGACCCAAATTTTGAATTTGAAATGAATCACTTGGATGCTGGGTCGTCGACCCAAAAAGTTTTTGAAATTTTGAAAGTTTTTGAAATTTCGAAATTGAACCTTGATGGGTGAGCATGAATTGTGACTCAGACATTCTATACGACCGGTAAACAACGTGGGCGTAGCCCGCTACCGCAAAACAAAAAAAGAAAATAAAACCGTAAGTGTGTACGGGTTTTAGTTCAAATATTGACTTGTCGAGGGTAGAAATGTAAATCGGCCGTTCCGGCGCCAAAAGATGGTAAATGGGAATCACAAGGTCGTCGAACTTGGGACGGAGATATTGTATGGCATGGGCGTGCTCCCGAGGGCACATGGGAATCAAGATCACTTGGCATCGACAAGGTGGATTAAACTCACAGAGGAACAACGTTGGCTTCGCCCTGACACTAAACACAGGTTAACTTTATGAGAACACTTAGGCATCACATATCACTCTTGTTGGGAACATTCTGTCACTCTTCTCCTCGCCTCCTTTCTTTTCAGCGAGTATTCATCATTTCTTGCCACCGCCTTCTTTCTTTTCAGCGGGCTTTTACTATTTTTCTTCCACGCCTTCTTTCTTTTCAGCGGGTTTTTACTATTTTTCTTCCACGCCTTCTTTCTTTTCAGCGGGTTTTTACTATTTTATGTTCCCAACACAAACCTACATCTATATGACTCGGCATCTTTGCCTAAACCGTTAGATAAAGCTCATTCCGAGACTTGACACTACTCATCTGAACCTATATCCTCGTCCTAGCCTACGTCGAGTGCTAAGACTGAGAAGACTCCTAAGACCGACTCACAGGGCGACAGTGTGTGTGAAACGGTTAGGTTCAAAGGCACACTCGGGCTCAGCCTTAGAAGGGAGGCTTGGTCCTCGCTTGAGTGTAAAAGATAGGCTGGGCCCTCGGGAGGAAATGACGATCCCTCCTAAGAAGCGCGCTAGACAGAACACAACTACCCCTCCTCCACAGGAGCCTCGGTCACGTGACCCAAAAGGCAAAGGGAAAAAGAAGATGCAGGAGCCTTCGACTCCAATCTATTATTTAATACTACTACTTATTATTTGTTGCTAGCTGTTTTCTTTTTTCCTTTTGAAGGATGTAATGGGCATCGCCCGATCTTTAATAAGACTTACTATCTATTAAAAATTCCGGTTTACGCATAAAATTTCATTTTATTCAAGGAAGGGTCGGTTGTACTCTTTTAAAGAGCGCCTACGTATCATTATCAAGAATCAAACCGAGCTCGTAGTTCCACAAAACAAACGCGCTACAATCATTGATTTATAACGCACAAAAAGCAAATGAAGCAAAAAAGTGCCGCGGCCTAGACTCGCTCACGAGCACTGCAATTCAAAATTTTTATTTTACGACATTGAGAATGAGTTCTACGGATAGTATTTCTTGATTGATCCAAATTCGTCGGATTCGCAAAGTCATTTTCATCTAGATCTGTCACCGATCATGCGCCTCCCGATAATATCTTCTTTACCAGGTAAGGACCGCCCGATTCGGCTTGAATTTTCCCCTCGGGTCAATTGGTAGTAAAGCGCGGACGGACTTTAGGACTAAATCCCCATCTTTTATTCCTCGAGGTTTCACCTTCTTGTTAAACGCCCTTTGTATCCTTTTTCTCGATAGAGTTGAACATGGTGTAGCGCATTTAACCGTCGCTCGTCGAGCATGACCAAGGAATCGTACGGCTTGTAGCCGCCGGCTTCAGGACCGACTTTCTAACAGGATCCTTAAAGAAGGTACCTCTAATTCGATAGGTGAACTCGCTTCCATCCCATATGTTAAATAGAACGGAGTTGCTCCGATGGTTTGTGCGAATAGACGTTACAGTATCCCCATAGTGCGAACGGTATCTTTTCCGCCATTCGCGATAATTGTCGGTCATCTTTCTCGAGAATCACAAAGTGATTGTCTTGTTGGCGGCTTCCACCGCACCATTTGTTTGGGGTCGATATGGTGACGACTTGTGGTGTTTGATTTTATACTTTTCAAGTATTACGCGATTTCGGCACTGAAGTGAGTGCCATGATCGCTAATGAGCTCAAGCGGCACCCCATATCTGCAAATGATTTCATTCTGAATGAACTTTGCTACCTGCTTTGCTTGTAGAACCTTGTACGATTTCACTTCCACCCACTTCGTGAAGTAATCGATGGCGACTAACATGAAGCAATGCCCACCTGTTCCAGATGGGTTGACCTTTCCGATAATGTCGATTCCCCATGTTGAGAAAGGCCATGGTGATGTCAGAGTATATAACAGTGACGGTGGCACATGCTGTATGTTTGCGAAGATTTGGCAATTATGGCAATGTTTGACATATTGGCGACAATCTGTCTCCATCGTGGTCCAATAATACCCTAATCTCATGATTTTACGAACCAACATGTGGGCGTTCATGTGTGGGCCACACTCTCCGTCATGGACTTCTTCCATGACTCTTTTCGCAGTTGGTGAGTCTATGCATCGCAGAAGGATGTTCTGCGCAGTCTTCTTGTACAATTGTCCGTCATTGGTTCTAACGAACTGAGCGGCTAGCATTCGAATAGCGCGCTTTCCGCGGTTATCCATGTCGGGTGGATACTCTCCTGATTCTTTAAATTTCAGAATAGCATGATACCAAGGTTCGGCCTCGGTTTCTTCTGTGTCTCCGATTACATTAACATAGGCGGGTGATGATCTTCGTTCGACACATATCGGCATAGTATCCATATGATCAGTATGTTGATCGGAGCAAATTAGCTTTGATAGTGCATCCGCAAACTGGTTTTCATCTCTGGGGAGGTGCACGTACTTGACATCGGCGAACAACTTTTCTAGTTCTTCGATTTTTGCTTGGTACGGAGCCAAGCTATCACTTCGGGTTTTCCACGTCCCGGCCACTTGATTGATCACTAATGACGAGTCCCCATGTACTACAAGCTTTTTGATACCTAACTCGAGAGCACTGTGCAAACCGAGTAGGCATGCTTCATATTCAGCCGCGTTATTAGTGACGTTAAAGTCCAACTTGATCGAAATGGGAACGTGTTCACCTTCTGGTGAAATGAGCAGAACTCCTATCCCGTATCCCCTATAGTTCGATGCTCCATCGAAATAGAGGTCCCACGTATCATTGTCTATGTGAACGATATCTTCGTCGGGAAACGACCATGTATCCACAACCTCAGTTTCTTCTATCGGGTTATCCGCCAGGAAGTCTGCAACCGCCCTTCCCTTTATCACTTTCAGCGGTACATATTTCAGGTCGAACTCGGAAAGCATTAAAGTCCATCTCGACACTCTGCCGTTCAGAACTGGCTTTTCAAACAAGTATTTGATAGGGTCCATCTTCGAGTGGATGCAGACACTATGACTGAGCATGTAGTGCCGTAACTTCTTCGTCGCCCATACTAAAGCCAAACATGTCTTTTCGAGTTGAGTATACTTGATTTCATACTCCAAGAACTTTTTACTAATGTAGTAAATTACTCTTTCCTCTTTATCGATTGTCTCTGCATGATTGCCCCCATTGCGGATCCGTGACTCGTAAGATACAACAAAAGTGGTAACCCGTAGTTGGTGGACTAAGCACGGGAGGGGAAGATAGTATTTCTTTGATCTTATCGAACGCAGCTTGGCAGTGATCATCCCATACGACGTGTTCCCCGACCTTCAATTTCTTGAAAATTGGTTCGCATATCATAGTTAGCCTTGCCACGAACCGACTTATATATTGGATTCTTCCCAGGAAACCTCGAATTTCCTTCTCGGTTTTCGGGTGAGGCATTTCCATTATAGCCTTTATTTTTGATGGGTCCACCTCGATGCCACGGTGGCTAACGATGTGACCCAACAGTTTGCCGGATGTGACTCCGAATGCGCATTTTTGTGGATTCAACCTCATGTTATACTTGCGCAATCGCTCGAAGAATTTGCGTAATGTACCAAGGTGGCCATCACGCTCCTTTGACTTGACAATCATGTCGTCGACATAAACCTCGACCTCCTTGTGCATCAAATCATGTAACAATGTTGTCGCGGTCCTCCGTATGTAGCCCCTGCGTTTATCAACCCAAAAGGCATTACTGTGTAACAATAGGTTCCCCATTGCGTTCTGAACGCAGTCTTATGCATATCTTCTACCGCCATCTTGATCTGATTATAACCGGCGTATCCATCCATAAAGGATAGTAACGCGTGTTTCGCCGTGTTGTCAACCAGGATGTCGATGTGGGGTAATGGGAAATCGTCCTTCGGACTTGCCTTGTTTAAATCCCGGAAGTCGACACAAACCCGAACTTTGCCATCTTTCTTGGGCACTGGAACGACGTTAGCCACCCGGTCGAGTATTCGACACCTTGATGAACCCGGCTTTGAGTTGCTTGTCGATTTCTTCTTTGACCTTCAAAGACCAATCTGTGTGCATTTTGCGTAGTTTCTGCTTGACTGGCTTATACCCCGGCTTTATTGGGATCCTGTGCTCTGCAATTTCCCTATCAATGCCTGGCATGTCTTTGTAGGACCATGCAAAAACATCTTTGAACTCATGCAACAAATCAATGAACCCCTGTCTTTCGGTGGGACTTAAAGTAGTTCCTATCTTAAGCTCCTGTGGTTCTAAGGTTGTACCTACATTGATGGTTTCGGTATCTTCGATGACCGAGGTTTTCTGTTCGTACTCTTCCAACCCTTTTATCAACTGTAGAGGTGGTTCCACTTCTTCTTCTTCTTCTTCTTCTTCGACCAACTGTTCATCCTCGACCTCAGTCTCAATGTCATTATTAAAACAATCATTTTCAAAGTTTGAATTGCAATGTAAGTAAGACGAGTCGTAAGCAAACTGGTTCATATTATTATTGATTTGAAATCGCGCGAAATGCGCTAACATTTGAGCCAACTGATCAGAACTCAGTGGCGAGATAGGGGTATTCGGGACAGGCCCCGGAATACCACCATTAGGAAAAGGTGCATAGGAAGGGAAAGCTAGGGGAGGGGTATTTTCAACACCTGACTCCTTAGACTCAATCTTAGGACCTAACTCAGACTCAGACTCGGACTCCGACTCAGACTCAGAATCGGTAACATCATCTGGCTTGAACATCTCTCCTTCTCCCGTTGTCAACTTGAAAAGAAGTCCTTTGTTGTCAGTCCACTTGATTGTTTTCCGCCATCCCGTGTTGGTCCTAAGAGGATCCACATCGGTGATGAGGGTAGATGGGTCGAACCGTTCGCTTCTCAGGATCATGCTTATCAAATCTTCGTTTGGTGTTGGTGATTTCTTTTCTTCACCGAAAAGGAGACCCAAGGCTTTTTCGTCATTCATTGGATCCACTTGGTTTCTCACGGCATCACGGTCGAAATGTCTTCGGGGATGTAGTAGCAGTCTTGGAATACTTCGATTCCCGGGACCATAAGGTTCTTCTTTGGGTCAAAGATGGGTTCGGGGAAGTCCATGCAAGGGAGTTCTTCCCCAGCTCTCACGAAGTGACCGTTTAGAGTTAGGTGATACGGTCCCATTTTAATATCTCGATCTTCGATCGTTCTTCCCCTCTTTTCCCGTAGATCTTTCTCAGTGGGCTCATATCCAAGCCCGAAAGTTACTCCTTTGGCTACGAGTGGTTTCAACTTGAAAACCTCCTCCTTTCTAGGATATAAAGAGAAACCGAAATACTTCCCGATTTTGAGAATCACTTGCAGACATGACTTCCCGTATATAGATCCATATTTTCGAGTTCACTCGATCATGTTGACAATCTCGAAACCACATGCGTCATTGGTAGCTTCGACCCTTACTTGGAAGTAATGTCTCCTCCTGCTACGAATGGCGTGGCGTCAATGGTGACGGTTTTGCCATTGAGTGGGACCTTGATTTTTCGATGCGGCGTTGATGTTACGGCCTTTGCGGCGTGGATCCAAGGCCTTCCCGATAAGTTGAAGGATGAACATATGTCAATCACTTGGCAACTTATTTTCTTTTCCACTTGCCCAGTCTGTACTACTAGATCGACAAGTCCACTCACTCGACGCACAGTGCCATCGAATGCCCGAACTGTCTGCGTAGTGGGGATGAAGTCATTCTTCTCCAAGCCCGAGAATATCGCTGTTTTTCGAGAGGAGTACGTTGACGGCCGATCCGTCGTCAACCAAGGTCATAGGGATATGCTTGTTGAGACACACGGTAGCAATATAGAGGGCCAGGTTATGTCGAGGCCCGAACGGCGGCAGATCTTCGTCGGAGAATGTCACACCGTTGGTAATCTGAGGCCGATTCTGGGCGATGTGGGTGACCATATCCGCAGGAGTAGTATTTGACGACACGGTCATGTTCATCAAAGCTTGCAACAAAGCTTGACGATGCTCGAAAGAGCTCAAGATAAGTTGCCAGATAGATACGTCGGCCTTAGTCTTTTGGAGTTGCTTGATGAAGGAAGCCTCGGAGGTCGACCCTTCACCAAGAACTTCGACCACCGCTCTCCTTTTGAGGTACCTTACTCGGGATATCCTTAGCTTTCTCCACACGATATGGGCGCCCGGATCTAGTCAAATGGTTTGACTCTAGGGCATCTTGCCTCACTTTTAAGATTTCTTCTTGGGTGTGAGGAATTGTCGCACCTTTGACGAGGTAAACATCATCCTCGTCATCGGCCCAAACGCCATTGATTTCATTGCCGCTTCGGAGAATGTAAGGAGTACAATCGACAATAAAATCCCTGAATGTGATCTCGTTTCTCGAGCTTGGTAGGAATTCGGAGCAATCCACGAATATTCTTCCGACGAAAACCCCTTTTAGACGACATGGGCGAATCAAGTGAGAGTAATCGACACTATCTTCGGTAGAGACAAAGTTAGTGTGGTCGCCAAATGGATTGGTGACGTTGTTGGGCTTTATGGCCGGGATTGGGAGCGTTCCGTTCTCAATCATATCTTGAATTTCGTGCTTTAGTCTAAAGCACCTTTCAGTATCGTGTCCCTTCCCTTGATGAAAGGCACAGTAGGCATTCGGTTTATACCATTTGCCTTGTTGATCAGCAGGAGGGTCCGGAATTGGACCAATGGGCTTCAATTTTCCTTGGGCCATGAGCCTTTGGAGAGCATAGGCGTAAGTGCACCCGATATCAGTGAATACCCTCGGAGCTTGGCGCGGAGGCCTTTTTGACTGTCCATCTAAGAGATTGACAGTTTCAACAAAGTGGGCCGCTGCGGGTGCTTTTGCTTTAGATGACGAAGCCCCTTGGTATCCCTTTGGCTTCTCAGCTTCAGCCATTCGGACATCGTCCTCTACCTTTATCCCGATCCTTATCAATTCTTTGAAAGAACCAAAATTTTGGTATTTCAGAGCATTACGATAAACAGTCGTAAATTCTTCACGAACTTATCTACCATTTCAACTTCATCAGGCTTCTTAGCCAACTTCACGCTTTCAGCGCGCCATCTTGCGAGGAACTCGGTAAAGCCCTCTTTCTCCTTTTGTGTCATAACCTCCGAGTTCTTATGTTGGTTTGAATCTCGACATTGTCGAAGATAGTGCTTACGAAACTCCACCGTAATATCTTCGAAAGTGGGGAAGTTCTTAAGGTCAAGATTGTAGAACCAAGCCTTTGGGTGTTCTCCCGAGAGATTGGGCGAAAATTTCGAGAGAGCATATCAGCGGTACTCCCTTGATGCCAAGTACCCTTTATAGGCCTTAACATGGTGGACTGGATCTTCGGTGCCCTTGAACTTTGGGATGTCGGTGAGTACCATGTTCGTGGGCAACTTGTCTGAAGAATCGGGGGCATAGGCCCTAGCATTCTCATAGTGGATATTCTTCCCTTGGGAGAGCTTCAAACGGTCCTCGATGAACTTGAACCGTTTGTCCAAATCGATCAGGTGGAGTAGATGAAGAGGAATCTTCAACCAACTTAGACTCGATCACATCCATTCGGGTCATCATGAGGTTCACGGCCTCCGTGAGCTTGTTGATAGCATCTTCCATTGCTTGACGTCGGGTTTTGGGCGGCCTTTCTACAAGAAAACCCCGTACTGAGTCAATATTTAAAGTAAGAGCCCCTGCACACTTAAGGACACGACCCTAACTTGACTTGAACAAAGACTCGACTTGAGATTGACTAACCAAAGGTTCAACTCACGGTTTGATTTAGACATCGGTTCATTTTAGACTCGACAAAACGACATGACTCAAACTGTCATAACTCGATTCTAAACTGGACTTGGTGTGACTAAACCCGTGATTGGGCTAACATAGCCCATGGGTTCGAGTGAAACGTCCATAAGGCCTAGCTTGGACGTTTTTTGTGGACTATTCTAGACCAAAAGGTCGACCAACATGACTCAAAGCCCAAGAGGTGAGTTTGGGTGACCCAACAAGGTCGTGTTCTAGACTCTTGAAACAAACCCGGCCTAACACGGCCATGACCCGGACACGACTCGACGCATTTCATGCTTGGTTGAGGTTCGAGAGGCATTTTGGATTGGTTTTGAAAAAAAACGAAAGATTGATTCGAAAATGAGATTTGAAATGGGCAGCATGCCGGCTATAAAAGCTCATTTTGGCCGAAAATTCTAGTCCTATTTGGGCAGCATTCCGCGTTTTGAAAATCATGCTATTTGAAAGTAAGTTGTTCAAAAGTTTGGTTTTGAAAACGACATGGGAAATTTCGAAAAAGACTCGGGAAAACAAATTGCACATTGTCATTCTCATGTTGTAAGGATGTATGCTCCTAGACATCTCTAAGTCTCGGCAAGTCTTCTATAAGAAGGTCTATGCCCTCCATCCTTTTGCGGTCTTATAGAGCAAGGTGTCTTAAGGTAGAGTACCTAGAAGATCGTCCCCACCATCAAGAACCACGCGAGGTGAAGTGGAAGCGAGCAATGTGCAGCTTCCTAGCATAGTGGGACGTCGCCCCCCACGCATCACGAAGAAACGCTGGGACGGCCCGGGCAAGTCCTTAAGGGTTTATGCATGAATCGTAGCACTATGAGTAATGTTTTACTTTCCAACACTTTCTTTTCAAGTTTCACCTCGGAGGAAAAGACCCTAGAAACAAAGTGTAACTAGTCCTCTTTTCCCCAGCGGAGTCGCCAAACTGTGGACAAGGCCCTCGGGAACTCGAGGTTCTTTCGAATCGAATTAAGACATATTAGAGTCGCCACCAAGTTTTTTGGGAACTTGGAACCGTTCAAGTCAACTTTACACCTTTCATCGAAAAGCATAAAGCTAATCGACTACGAGTGATTAAAGATAAAGACTTGTACCCTATATCACTCGATTTGAATGACTCTCGTAATCCAATGGTATTTAGACGGATCCACAAACCATAGATCTTGAGTAAGGGGTGAGGGTACGTGTTGGGAAGCCCATAAGGACACCCAACCCCGCCCGTCGATAACGGCCTCTACTAAGTCAAGTGTCGGATTTCAAACAAGGTCATAGCTACGTACGATGTATGATATGCAAACGTTGTTTTAACCCTATCATGTGACAACAATTTCTATGTCGTTTTAGATGCAACTAAACTAACTTTGTCAAAGTTGTAATTTAGCATGTGGGTTGATTGATCTAACAACATGTAAAGCAAACAAACAAGGCTTAAGGGGGAATGGGGGAGCCGTTGGGATCTACCTATTACAAACCAGGCATTTCATGCCGACACAACGATAAATAAATTACAACTCGATCTGATTACAATTGCTACATACAACTCAAAACACGACACAAAACACACGGCCATTGGGCCTTGAAAACCGTGCACATGAGGGTGGCCCACGGATCACATGACCCACGGTTCTTGGGTCACTCCTCGTAATGCGTGCTCGCGCTTAATCTCATCGAATTAGACATAAGGCTACGCACCAAAGCATGCATTAGCATAAACCGGGCCATGTTGCTTTAAACAACATGCGGTTTACTACGCTCCTACAAGCATTGGGGAACAACCATCTAACCAAACAAGACCAAGGTTTTTGAAGAGGTTTTGACTCAAAAGAAGTAAAACAAACTCGAAAATTACAACTCAATAACAAACGATAAATTACAAACAATGAAACAACGAGGAACAAACGGTATAAAAACAAAACGAGAAAGGTAAATAAAACGGCCACCCCACGGCCCAAACCAACGGCCAACCTAGTTCCTAAGTTAGATTCATTGGTTAGATCGAATGATTGCAAAAAAGGGATAGGAAACAAGTTAGAAAACGAGTTAAAAACGATGTCGATTGATTGTCGCGCAAGGGTGCATTCTACACGGCCTAAAGGGTCTAATTAGGTCAAATTAAGCTAATTAAATTAACTCATCGAGTGTCAATAAGAAGGTGCTAATCACGCACTCTTATACTAGCGAGAAATTAGGTGAAAGAGAGAGATGCATTCAATTAATTACAGAATCGTCGATTGATTTTATAACTTACGTCGAAGCCACCTATCGTGTCTAATTAGGTTATTAAATTAAATTAAAGTCATCTAAATACGTCATAGGTTAACAATCAGAGGTTAAACTAACATGCGACGGGTCCTAGGGTCTGTCGATTTGGCCGAAACAAAAGGGGGTCGAAAACGAAGAACAAAGTTAGATAATTGTTTTATTTATGCCCTACTTTGAACACGAGGATATGTAAATGAGACGGGGGTGTACGACCGACAGATGTAGCGGTTTCTTTTCCCATCTCAAGTCAACGCGGGTGTTCATAGTGGTACTTTAACTCATACTCGGACTAACTAGTTTCATAGTTAATTTAAAACAATCGATAAACAAAACGAAAACAAACAAAAAAACAAACTATAAAAAAGCATAAAAAAACGAAATAAAAAAAAGGAGAGAAAAGGGGATTTGATGCACCCTCAACCTACATGTATCGTTGACACCGTCTTGGGTCGTAATCGATGGTAGATTTTATCTCGAGAGGCCGTCGTCGACGAAGAATAAAGCAAACACGCGTTTTGGAAAGTTTCTGGACAGCGATTTTAAAACAGTGATATCTCCCTCGTTTCACGACGAAAATTCGATCCGAAAGATGTTTTGGTAACTAGAAAGAGAGGAGAACAAGGATCTTAAAGCAACCCCTGCTTGTTTTGGGTTATTGGGCACGAAAAACGAGCACAAACAGAACTGGACAGACAAGAGTAAACCGCGAAAACAGAGTGTTATTTCACTCTGTTTTTCGAGGGATCTCGTGTACTCTCAAGGGCAATTTGTCTCGTAAATCTTTGTCTAATGTGTAGATGGATGTTATGTGGTTAATTAGGAACAAGAAACTCGAATTTTTATGGAGTTTTGATGGAGGAACGAATGGGTTTTCGAAGAGGACACACAAACAGTTTCAGTTTGTGTGTCGGTTTTGTTTAGGGTTTTTGAAGGATGTTTAGGGTTTTTTTCTGAGGTTTAAAGCTTGTATGTGATGCTTGTATGTATGGAGGACTTAGAGGAATGAATGTATGGTGAAGGGGTGGTATTTATAGGGAGTTAAAGTAGGTTAAAAGAGAGGAGGAGGCAGTCGGGCTCAATCCCGTATGGCTGCTGTCCATCGGTTTTTGTGAGGGTTTGAGGGGGGTTTTCTTGGTGATTAAGCTAGGATAATATGGGTAGGATACTAGGGTATGGGTTAGGGTTAATGGGTACGGGTCTTGGTAGTGTTTGGAGCGGGTTTGGGCTCGAGAATTGGCTCGCAAAAACAGGGGGCTCAGTTTATGCGTGGGCTGCTTGTGAGGGGTTTGGGACGAGGATTTGGGCCATGGTATGGGGGTTCGAACATGGGTGGATGGGTATTGGTCTAGGTGGGTTAATGTACTCGAGATTCGTGCCAATTCGTAAAGGAAACGGGCTCAAAAACCGAGCTAAAATCGAGCTCAAAAACAAGTGTTCAAAACGAGTTTTCTTCGCTTTTTAAAATCGATTTTTCAAATCACCTAATAAATTGAAGTAAATGACTTTTCAAATCAAATATATTCATAAAATGATTTTTCAAATCAAATATTTATCTTATTTTCAATAAAATAAACTTAAGAAAATAAATTCAAAATAAAATAAAATAAATTGAATTTACCTAAAAAACACATTAATTTTAAATATCATTTAAAATAACAAAATGAACTTACTAAAAATATTAATTTAAATATCATTTAAATTAACAGAAAGAATTCACTAAAAACATTAATTTAAATATCATTTAAATTAATAAAATACTAAATCGACGCGCCCATTCCACCTCGTAAAACGAGCTCCAAATAATGACAGTGACAACTAAAGAATACATGTGTCCTATCATCATCGGGTGTTTGTCGGGTTCTCTATAAATTCCAATATCGACGGATACGGGTATCTACAAAAATGATTACATCTTCCACTAATTTTAATTAACATTATAAGAATATGTTAATTACACCCAATATTTCGGTCCATATGGATAACATGGAATCCATTTTATTTTTGTCAATTGTCAATATGTCACATGTCATATGTTGCATAAATTTGTTGTGCATTTTTAACATATTAAAAATCAACGTATTATTAAAAATACGTCACATACAAAAATCGACTTAGTAATTCATAATTACTTGTACCAAAATATTTTACCAATTTATAAATCACAACAATTTGTATTTATAATAAATCATTCAAATTTAATTGTTTCCTTAAACAATAATTTCATCTGAGTAATGATACAATTCGATTACTCAAACCGTATCTCATTTTAATCAATTTCAATGTGATACGTAAATTTTACTTCCAAAATCGTCCGTCAATTTTCAAGTAATTTAATTAACTCGTAACATTATACGATTAATTAAATGATCAATTAAGAGTGTTGCCCTATAGGTATGACCTAGGGGATCAACTGATCACCACCGCCGCACGACGAGAATGTCAAACTCTAGTCACCAATCATTACCGATATATGTTGATCGGTTGACAAGAAAATATTACTTCCCAATTGTATTCTTTATAATGAGATTTAAACATGTGATCATCATGATCAACAGTCGTGATCGCATTATTGTCGGAGGACACATATTCCAACACGCAGTAGGTGTTCTCGTCCCAGAATTTGGATTTCTTTTCTGGTTCGGGTGTGGGTCCTATGGGTTGAAGCTTGCCTTGTTTCAATAACCTTTTCAGAGCGTTGGAATATGTGTCCCCTAGATTTGTAAACTTCCTTGGAGAGGTACTCTTCTTAGATGGCTCGAGAAGGTTAACTTCATCCGTTTTGCTAGTAGAGCCGTAAGAACGACTTGTGGAGCCTTGATATCCTCGACCTATCATTTTGGACAAGAGCCCTTTACGGATGTCATCTTCGATCCTTGTTTCTAGTACGGTTAAATATTTGAAAGTCTTGATGTTTTGATACCTCAAATGATTCGCATAGATGGGCTTTAGGTTGTCCACGAACTTCTCTACGAGGGTAGCTTTATCTGGACGTTCAACAAGTTGAGTACTAGTCTTCCTCCACCGACTTAGGAAATCGGTGAAACCTTCTTTTTCATTTTGGGTAAGAACCTCTAAAGTGCGCATGTTAACTTGGATTTCAGCATTATCCGCGTATTGTTTAGCAAACTCGATTGCGGCGTCATCCCAGGTAGCGATTTTCTTGTGTTCTAGCGAATAGAACCATTGCTTTGGGATGGTGTCGAGAGATGAAGAAAAGATCCTTAAGAACATCTCGGGTTTAATGCCTTTGATAGACATGTAATCCTTGAAGGCACGGATATGGTTCAAAGAGTTTTCATGCCCCTTGAATTTAGGGATATCCGTCATGTTGAAGTTAGTTGGCAATTTGGAACTCACAGCCTCATATTTGCGATTGTTCTCCCTATAAATGTCATCCCCTTTGAGATACATCAATTGTTCCTCCAAGTATTGGAGTCATTTCTCAGTTGCAGTCATACCTACAGGAGGGTTCTCTTCCCCAAAGTTGTTCACAAAGTCATCGGATACTTCACTTTCTCGAGGAGGCAACCTCGTTTCTACGGTATATATTCGGCCTTCGATTGTGTCGAGGAAATCATACACTTGGTCTTGAGTAACTTGGAGATGAGCTAGCGCGGCTAGGATTTGATCATTACCATTTAGGGGTTGGTCGTGGCTCAAGTCGCTTGTTTCAGGCATCTTGGAAACTGGATAAGAGATCGACGACGAATCAAAACACGATCGACCATTCTAGCACACTTACTTGAAAAGAAATGTTCTGACTCGTGAAGTGGGAGTGTGCCACTTGTGTCGAGTGAGTTTTGAGAAATGACAAAGTTTGAGAAATGTTGGTCCTAGTCAACTTTAGTGTAGTTGTAGGAGTGGACTCGAAGTGAGGTTTTGAAATGGGTTTTGAGGCCCGAATTTTTGACTCGACAAGAGTTTCGACTTGTTTTGCGCTAATATTAGGCCCAAGTTTCGAAAATTTTACATTTTGAAGAAGGATTTTGAATTTACAAAATTCGTCATGGTTTTGTTTAGAAAATGGTGATCACGTATAAGCATTATAAGCATTATAACGGGATGCTGAGTGCATTTAAAAGGGTTTTGGTTTAAAGGGTGGGTTGCCATACCGAACGATCAAACCCGAAGTCTGTGGAGAGGCTCGTACCAAACAAGAGTAAGGCCGATTCCTAGTCCATTTCCTCAAGTAGTGAAAGTCCTTGGTACAAACAAGAGTAAGTACCATGGTATGGATGACGTCAATCGCTATCCATCCTTAGGCCCAAATAAGAATTAGGACCGTTTAGACGGGACGATTAATCGAATGGGTTGGGTTGGGCCTAAGAAGGCCGAATGAAACGATCTAGGAAGACCGAGTTATGAAAACCGAGAATTGTCTTGTACAAACTATTCCCTAACCTTGTTCAAGTTTCACTCTTTTGGCTACACGTAAGTGTATTATCCCCAGTGGAGTCCCCAAACTGTGGACGCGGGCCCACGGGGGCGCTTGGGAACAAAACAGGCGTTTGCATTTGTGGAGTCGCCACCAATTTATTGTGGAAAATTGGAAACCGTTCGAATACCTCGTGTCATGTCAAGACACAAAGTAGTGACATGAACACCAAGAACTCGTTACCCTTAGCATTCTATATCTAGAATGACTCTCGTGGATGCCAATGAACACGGATGTTCACAGAGATCTGGAGTAAGGGGTGAGGGTACGTATTAGGAAGCTCTTTTGATCGAACACCTAATCCCGCCCGCCTCGATAGCGGCCTCTACTAATGATTAGGGAAGTTATTTATACTCGATATATTGTCGATTTATATGCATTTAATGCAACATCCATTATTTTAATCCTAACATGTGAGAATTAGACTAAGTCGGTTAACATGTAATTTAACATACAATTGAGTCGAATCGGGATTTAAGATCGATTACATGTGAAGGCATACAAACAATATGAAGAGAAATACAATAATAAATACAATAATGAAAATTACAATAGTTACATCGGATTAATTGATTTACGTCGAAAATACTTTTAAAACGGATGGTTTTAGAAAGAATGAATAAAGAAATAAACGAACGGAAATTAGGCGATAATATGAATAATAGTTAGTTAATACGTAAACTAATAAACCAGGTCAAAGCAAAAACGGAGTTCAGGGACAGAAATCAACCAGGAACAGGCGCAGCAGAGCTGCATCCCTTGGAAGAGGCGCAGCAGTTGCTGCGTCTGTTCCTTGGTCAGTTCTGGCTGTGAAGCCGGAATTGCAAGCCGTTAATGTTAATTGGTGAGTTTAATGATTGATTAATATTATTCGACTCAGATGAAAGTGATTAATATGTTATTTACATGTGATTTGGGTCATAAAAGTAATAAACATGGATGAAACTAATCAAGACGAATTAATTACAAGATTATAATGGGTTATTTAATGATATGATTTAAACAAACTAAGCAAATTAAACAGGTTATTAACGAGTTAAAGATGGTGACGATAAACAAACAGATGCAAATATGTCAATGACGAATTCCAGAGATTCAGTATGGATGAATCGTACCTCTAAAACCCGAATTTGACTGTAATGACGAAAACCCGCAAATATGAATTATAAGGGATTTAAGTCGGGATTTAATGTCGAATTAAATATTAACGATGATGAATAATATGTGTCAGATTATTATGCTTAAGTTATGTCAAAGAATCAAAGAACAATTGAAAAAAGAAATAAAACAAACGAATTATCAGAGGACGAAGGAAGAAGAAAGGAAGCAGGAAACTGCGGCAGCCTCACGAAGAGGCGCAGCAGTTGCTGCGTCCTTTCTCGACGGTCATCTTCTGGTAATTCGTAAAACGGATTTAAAGCATGGTTTTAGAAATCGGTTTTAGAAATACTTTCGACATAAATCTTACAATTGTGATACAATAAATAAAGAACAATAAACAAAAGAAGGATTTACACCCTCAGACTTACATGTTTGACGAAACGATATGAACTAAGTATACGTTTAGTGATGCTCGACTCGAATGTAGACAAAAGTGCCCTCCTAAGAGGAAAATGAACAGATTGATTAAAGTTGATTATTGTGGAGTTGGTCAAAGTGGTCGGTCATGCAAAACGAGGCTGGTACTCAGAAGGATCCGAGCTTACGTGGTCGAAAGTTCAAGCACGTAGACGCCAAAAAGTAAGAACGTGGTCTAGAATGCAAAGGGAGAAGAGAAGGACGGACACTCGCGTGAGAAATATGTGAGACCGAAGGTCTCTATTTATACTAATCACGTGGAGGAAATTAGGGTTTTCGGAGAAACTTTGGAAGTGAATCTCGAAAAGATATGAAAAGATACGAAAATACGCGAGAAAGGACTTGGGAAGAGGCGCAAGAGCATCGCTGCGTCTCTTGGAAGAGGCGCGAAGACTTGCTGCGTCCTTTCCCAAGTGGTTTCCTCCTGCGGAAGAAAGATTTCCGTGTTTAGGTTATGGAATAACGGATTAATCTTGTTTTCCTTAATATTTTGTGTGAATATTACGGGAAATTATTTGCCAAAGATTAAAAGATTGTAAAATATGGAATAGAAATATCGGGAACATTCCAGAACATTCTGACTCGGTTTTAGAAAATGAAGACGGTTTTTTGACCCGGACTCCAAATTTACTCTAATTACTGCCAAAACGACCGTATCGGCACGTAGATGACAATTAAGAAGTAGACATAAGTGTTTGAGCGATCACTTGACGATAAACTTACGAACTGTCATAAATCATTCCGCGTACCAAACATGCGGCCCAATCATCACCGGGTGGTTTGCGGGAGGTGTAGAAATGAGGTATCTACATAGACATATATAGACTGTTGTTTTGTTTGTTGATGTTTCTTGCTAGTTTCAGCTTCGGAGTGAGGGTAGAATATGATATGGAAGAGAGTTGTATTTGTTTTCGTGGTTGTCATGACATAGTGATATTCTGTTGATAGGACACAGTTGTGAGAGGTTGTTACAATAATTTTGATCTTGTTTTAAGATGAGGCATCAGTAGACATAGTCATGGCAAGAGATTCGTAGAACATGTGTGGTAATGATCTGAAAGCTGCAGGTGGTTCATAATCTTTCGTTAAGACAGTGAGTATAGGGTGTTGGGAATTGGTGTTATGTTGAGTTATGAATGAGTTTTGCGGTAATGAAAGAAAGGAACTTGAGGATCTAGTGTGAGTGTACGTAACAAGTGTGGATCGTGAGTTATGCTTTTGGCGATAGGAGTTTTATATAGTTTATATAGAGAGGTATGTCGTGTTGCGGTAATGTGGAAGAGTTAGAGTGTCTGTTATGATCAGGATTTTGTGGTATTGGTTAGATGGAGTGCAGAATGAGTTGAGGTATGAGAACTGTTTATGTAAGAGAGCCTTGGATATAGGAATAGTGAGTGTTTAGATTATAGGCGGTTATCTTTGACATGTGCTGGTGATGAGGATAATGAGAAGATATAGCCAAGGATTTAGTATTAGTGAGTTACGAGGATGTAACATTTGTCTTAAGAGGAGTAGGATGCGATAAAAGAGAGTTTCATGGTTGTGCATGTTGTAGTATAATTGGAAGTAGAGTGTTGGTGTAGCATAAAGGATAGATCTTTGTTGTGATTGATATTGTTAAAAGGTCATGGCCATGCTTGTAGTAGTTCGATGTTTAGGAATGGGAGAATATTTCGATAGTGTTGACAGTTGGATGATGATGTTTATGAGTTCGATGGAGTTGACAGTTGGATGGTGATGTTATGAGCGTGAGTAAACTTCGAGGACGAAGTTCCTTTTAAGGGTGGTAGAGTGTAACATTCTGTTTGATGTTATGAGTGTCTTGATATCGCATTTTCTAGTACATAATATGTTACGGAGCTAGCAGCGTTTGTGGATAGTAGTTGGTAGTGTTTGGAGTTGGTGTCGAGAGAGATTATGATGTAGTTGATACGATAGCTTGAGCCATGTTGTGGAGGTAGGAATAATTGGTGGAATTGGTGTTACGAGTTCATGTTTGTAGGTTGGAGTTTTGTTTTAAGTTCTTAGGTGCGTTGTCGTGTCTTGATCGAGTTAGCATGTTTGTTTTTGAGTATGGGTTGAACTTCGGGGACGAAGTTCCTTTTAAGGAGGGAAGACTGTAATACTACGGTTTTCTATGTCTTTGGGTACTCTATCGAGTGGGGCTTACTCTGTCGAGTAAGTATATTTGTATACAGGCTTGATGTCCGCTTTGATGGGTACTCGATCGAGTATGTGTGACACTCGATCGAGTAAGGGTCACTCGATCGAGTAAGTTACTTACTCGATCGAGTAAGTTACTTTTACGGGTTGTTTTGACGGGTTTTGATAGCAACGTGAGAAAGATATATAAACTTAATCCGTCAGTTTCTTTTCACTTTTACACTTTTTCTAAACTTCACAAAAGAGAAAACAAGGTTACGTAGTTCTCTTCTCTCATATTGCTATCAAATCTCAAGGCTTGTGTCGCCATAATCCTGAGTTCTTTATACCGTTGAGACCGTCATATTATGGGTAAGATCCTTGTACCATTTTTATGTTGATCCGTTGATTTTAGTTGAAACCCTAATTGGGTAATTTGGGGGTTTTGGGAGTATTGTGTTTATTAGATGGTGATTGTATGATTGTATGTTTGATAGGAGGTGATTTCATTGAAGAACGATTGTCATTAGCTGCTAGACCGTCTGTGGTGATTGCTTTTCCAGGTAGGGTTTCCCTACTCAGTATTAATTACATGATGTGATTGGTGGTTTCGTTGTGATTGTTTTTAAAGTATATTGTTGGTGGTTGTGACGGTTGTTGTTTATTACCGTTGATTGTTGTTGTTGTTGTTGTTGTTGTATATGTCTGTGATCTTCGGGGTGCGTCCCTGGCTGAATGGAGTCACTTGCGGGAGTGGCTTCACGCCCTTGATTCGCCTTCTGTGGAACCCGTCACAGGAGGGATGTGCACATTAATGAACATGGTTTATCGCTCGATGGAGATGAGCGGGGCTTAGGTGGGAACGGCTGCGGTCCCCCACTGGCGGTGTGGAGTACCTGTTGCGATGGGTACTCTGGCAGGACTACACACTTAGTGTGTAGTCAGTTGTGTGGAGATTGATTATGGATTTTGGAGGATTGCTGTGTTGTTGAGCTGTTTATATACTTGTTCCGCTGTGGATTGATTGTGTGTAATTAGTACTGACCCCGTTTAAATGTTTTAAAAACTGTGGTGATCCATTCGGGGATGGTGAGCAGTTATTGAGCGGGTATGATATGACGCGTATGGGATAGCTGGGATGAGTCATCACGTTGCAGTTAGAAGTCTTCCGCTGTGTCAGACGATGTCTAGTAGTTTTGATAGTTTTATCAGTAGACCGTTTTGAGTACTTTGTATTTCAGTTTATCAGTTTTGGCTTTGAACATGTAATCACATAAATTATATTTACTTTTAAAGTACGTTTCTTTATTGTCTTTTGATTATCATTGCCTCGGGTAACCGAGATGGTGACGTTCCTATACCTGAGTGGTCCTGGTAAGGCACTTGGAGTATGGGGGTGTCACATTGACCCTGGCCCGATAAGTCATTCATGCTACCTTCAAAACAATAAAGGTGAAATAAGATAATCCCAAATGCCCGTCGTCGGTAAACAGTAGCGATTTCGGGATCATTAGTCTCCTTAAACTTGGAAGCTAAGGCAAGTAGGTTAACTCGCCCTCCATCAATGATATTGTCAACCTCAGAACGAGCTAAGTTGAGGTAGTCACGGAATTTTGTTTCCCATCTTGGTAAGAAATCCGGGATAGCAGGCTCTTCAGAAGGGTTCCACCCTCCTAGAATGGTAAATTCCTCAGGAAGAGGGCAAATTTCCCCTTCGGGAAAGGTAAAGACATAATGAGTAGGATCCCATCTTTTCAAGCATTCATCTAAGAAGGCAATTTGAGGAGAAATTTGTCTAAAGACAAGGATTTGTTGAATCCCCATCTCCACAAGTATTTGGGTATCATGTTTTCTAAAATCATTAGCCCAACCCTTCATAATTCCAATTAGTGAACTCATGTTTGAGGATTTTTTTGTGAAAAAGATTGAGAAGAAAAGTTGCAAAAGATATGCAATTATGAAAGCCTTGATCCCCTTTATATAGGAAACAAGGGGATCCGTTTATGGAAACTCCAAGAGTTACCATCCATGGAGGCCGTGTGGGCCTCGGACACGGGCCAAGCCGGGTCGGGCGGGCCGCCGCCCCTCTTCCTCCTCGAGTCGCGTGTTTTCGCGATTTTTTCAATTTATGTTCGGGCGTCGAATCGTCCAATCTATATTTTTCAACCCCAGCGAGTCAATATTTAAGTATAAGCTTGCACATTTTATGAGTCATAAGCACGGGCTAAGCCCATTTTGACACGGCTATCGCAACCCTATCAAAGATAAAACCTAACGGTCTCAACTAAAATATAGCAGAGGCAGTCGAGTATCGAATCCACAGGGAGGTAATGTAACTATAGCTGTCTATTTCTAATCCTATGGTAACAATTGGGGGTTTATTGAAATTGGTTCTAAACTACGAAGTTTGAAAGGAAGAGAAATAAAATAAAGAGCAGTAAAGGCAATAAAATACGATTAAACTATCAAGAAGAGAGGGACATGTCGGGATTTCGGTTCACTACGGTAGTCCAATAACTCAGCTGTAAATGACTCAGACGAACTAATATGAGACGGATGTTAAAAGGTCCTTTCGGTCCACTTTCTATCCTAAAATACCGCTAACTTAACTTTCGTCCTCATTAGGGTAGTCTCTCGTTTTTATAGCAGCCTATTTAGTCCAATCTTTCGATCCAGGATTAATTTTAGCCAGTTTAATGGTTGACATAGAAGCGTGCACTCAACTAGGTCGGGAATTACAGTTAAATTGCTATAGTGACAGAGTCTCGTGATTAATTCGTCTAATTCATCTACTAAATCGTCATCTTTCTACCGTAGATTCCCTAATCCCAACATGAAGGGAGTTTAGCTACTCATATCGGTGATTAAACTAACAGCAGACAAATTTCCAGCAGAAAACATAATGAATAAACAATAAATCGCAATAATGAAAATTAGGGCAAAGGGAAATAAGAACACAATTGAGAAATTAAAACAACAAATGATTATTATTAAATAAGGGAGAAAAGGATTACAATCGGTGCGAATCCGGCGAAAAGAACAACCGAATCCGAGCAATAATAACCCAAGGTAAAGTAACAAAGGGAAAAGCGAACAACGTACTAAAGTTACAGTAGAGAGTTTGATAATATGATAGATAATCCTAATTAACCTAGTAATGCGTGCTTAAATAGCAAACAAAACAAGTTTATGCGAAATAAAACATCACGCGGCTAATTAAAGCCCAAACCCATAAAAACCACTCGATCGAGTGGATTAAAACCACTCGATCGACCAACTTCTCAAAGAAAAGTCACTCGATCGACCAACTGGTTTCTCGATCGAGAACTTGGTCCTTGTGCAGCTTACTCGATCGACTGAGGAACCACTCGATCGAGTGATTATGTCTTCATTTCAGCTCACGTCTTCACCCAAGTGCCTCGTAATGCGTGCCATGACGCTTCTAAGTGCAGTATCTCACTCTGGGACAATCCCGTCTCCTCTAAATGCATGCAAAAAGGACAAAAAAGAGTATGGTTCCACTACTTCCGCGATCATTCCTACAAAAAGGACAAAATACACCAAAGTAGCCAATTCGGGGCAAAATACCATAAAAACAGTATAGAAATGCATAAAAATACGTGCTGAAATAGGCTAAAAAGACTATACATTAGGCACGTATCAAATCTCCCCAAACCAAACCTTTACTCGCCCTCGAGTAAACTCAAAACTAAACTAATGGAACGGAATTGATAACTCAGGGCTAGCTTAACTTGTCTACTTGAACCAATTTAATACAACAAAAATCAACAGTTAAAGCCAAGCAGTCAATAAGCAAACGAATTATAAGCTGTTCAGAAATAAAGCTGACATATCAACCTTGCAAGACCAATAAAACTGGACTCTCTCGTGGTCACTCTTCTCTCATGAAGCAAAGGGTAAATGTTGTATGTAAAAGAGAGAAGAAAAGACAGTCACTCACCCAACTGCGACCTACATAGCATGCATGCAACAAAAATGAAAGACAGTTCAAGTACTAATGCACAAATTCCAACCAATAATGTCCGTCACAGCCGAGGGTTTGCAAATAATATGGGAATAGTGAGGTTCAGGTGAGAAAAGGCAAAACAAGTTATGGAAAAGTGGAGGTAAAAGCGTCAAGCTAGTTCCTAACAAGACCATAATGAAACCATTCGGATCTCAACTGACTGAAAAACTAAGTACAAGTGCCCTTCACTTGGCACAAAACTCACTAGACTCAAAGCACACTTTTTTCTTTTTTTTTTCGTTCCAGCTCTTTTTTTTTTTTTTTTTTTTTTTTTTTTCTGTTTTTCATTTTTTTTTTCTTCTTTTTTTTTCTTTTCTTTCACGTTTTCTTTCTCTCTTTTTTTTTTCTTTTCAATACTTTTTTTTTCTTCTTTCCTCCTTCCTTAGTACAAACACCAACTCCAAACAAGAATTACGGACCAAACTACAATGGAAAACATACCACAAAAGAACATACTAACTAGCTTGACTAGGCAGTCTTAGTTTGGAATGTAGCTAATGGGTCAAAAAGGCAAGTTTTGGCTAATGTGGAGCTAAATGGGTGAAAGATATAAAGAAAGGGGAATTTGCAAGACCCTCCCTGCATGTGACACCAACCACAAACCCGAATATGTGCATTTGACGAGAAATTGAATGTCATAAATGTGCAAATGAGATGAACATGCTATGCAAGGAGAACTACTCTCAAAATTTCTAATGAACTGGTCATGGATTGCACCAGTTATGGCTCTAAAAACTCAGAATTTTTAAGTAGTTTGCCAATTTATAGGTCAAGTCTAAACAGTCAGCTTATATTTGAGCAGAAATTCGTAGATTATGCGTATGACAAAGCTAAAAACTATCAATAAAGTGCAAGGCTCAAGTAAATTGACAAGTTATAGTGCAATTTCATCACGGAAATCTACCGTTCCGACTCAACCTATATGCAAAAATAAACGTGAAATGTTTTTGAATTTTTGAAATTTTCTAATTTTTTTTTTTGATTTTTTGATGGAAAATAAAGAACAATGCAAGCTAAAAAGTAAACGTGAATGCAAAACAAATGCAGATGCAGACTCAAAAGGATGCAATACCCTCCCCAAACCAAAACGGACAACGCCCTCGATGTCCTCCAGGATACACCAGCAGAAAAATGGGGGATCGGGAATACACAACCTATAAATAAAGTGAAAGCAATAAATAAAGGGGACAAAATAAAAGAGTAAGAAAACATACAAAACACGAACTTCCCCAAACCAGCCAGAAAACTGGGGAAGTGAGTAGACCAATAGCTACTCGTCGTCGTCGCCATCGCCATCTCCCTGGTACTCCGACTCAACAAAACGGTTTCCCCAAACCAGCAACAAACTAGGGGAAACTCTAATCGTCATCTCCAGCCACATCCTCCGCACCTGGTGTAAACGGGGGATCCCTCGCCTCCTCTTGGGCGGCTCATTTGTCGCTTTCTCGCCAACCGCAACTCTCGTGCTACCGGTGTCTCCTCCGCCTCGTCCTCTGAGTCAGAAGGGAGTGGAGGGTACCCACCCTCTGGGTATCGGTAGAAGGAGGGATGCGGCCACCCATCTGGAATCGGTCGCCGTGCTCGGATATGGAACTCGTAGATCGGGAATAAGGCAAGAGCCTGATCCCGTCTCATCTCAGTAAGGTACCGTGGGCAGCTCCGGTAAAGGAGTAAGAGCGGCCTCTCCCGTAACGACAGCTCCAGAAGGGCTGGAAGTAATGGCTAACTGGCTAGCCGGCTGACTCGGCCTAGGTGGCAGCATACCAGGTTGCGGGAATCGAGGCGTGGCTCCTCAACCCAGCATAGAGAAAGGCCTGGCAGGGGTAGAAACGATGGCGAGGTCAGCCGATCGTGGCTAAGGTGGAGCTAGTGGCAACAGCAGGGGCCACTGACTCGCTCACGGACGGGCTGGAGGTGGTACTAGTAGAAGGTAAGGAACTAGTACCCATCCTGCAACATGGTAAAGGGCATGATAAGAAAAACGACTGCTAACCGTGGCTAAAACAACACGTTAACCAACATGTGACAGCACGTAAAGGCCCTATCAGTCAAGAAATTCGACTTACAGCAGATAAAATCCAACAATTCCTCTGAAATTTGAAATACAGTATGTGAGTGGTGATAATGTGACATTGTAATGACTGCTAACGAAGGCTAAAAACAGCGTGAAAAACTGCATGAAAGCATGTAAGTCCCCTAGCAGTCGAAAATTTTGACTCACAGTACTTGAATCCCAACAATTGACAGCATGGAAGGGCGATTGAAGACGGAAAAAAGAACAATTAACAACAGCGGCAAGTAAGCAAGAACTGAAGTTAAACAAAGCATGACAGCATATAGACCGTCTGACAGTCAAAAAATTCGACTTAGAAGCCCTAATCGCGGAAATTTCGCGCAAATTTCGAATCAAACATGTAACAACAGCGAGGAATTGGGATATAATCATCAAGCAAGCTAATTAGGGGTATACAAACACAATTAAATCGAAAAAGATCGACTAAACATGGATATTCAAACCCTAAATCAATTTCACCTCATAAAATGCAAAGTAATTGAAATTAAAATGCAAGGAAGGTAAAAGAAATGCTTACTTGGTGAGAAAGATCCTACAATTGCAATTAAACTTCAAATAAACAAGCAACAAAGGCGATTTATCGAGCTTAAAAACCGCAAACCCTAAGACCCTTTAAACACCGAGAAAACAGGCACAAATAGAGGGGAAATCAAGGGGCTTTTGAAGATTAATTAGCAAAGAAGGAATTGTAGGTGGCGGATTTGGTGATTTGGGCAAGAAAAAGTGGATTTGGGGAAGAAATTAATCGCAAATGGGGGAGGGGTTAGACTAAATTAGAGGATGAAATGAATTAGAAAAACAAAATAAGAGTTTAAGGTTAGAAAAACTCCCGTGTCCTATTCATTTCCACTCGATCGAGTAAATAAACTACTCGATCGAGGGATTGTTGATGTCCCTGTTGTTCGATCGAGCAACACTCACTCGATCGACCAGTACCTCCTTTGGCTTTACTCGATCGAGTAAATAAATTACTCAATCGTCCATATTTTCACTCGATCGAGTACAAAAAGTACTCGATCGAGGACTTCCCTCTTGTAGGCTCTTGAATTTTCGTCTTTTCTTCCTCGAATTGCGTGAAACTTCCCCAAACCTGCATAAAAACACATCCAAGAGTTTCCCAAAATACCAAGTACGCAAAAACACAGTCTATAGTCTTACGTCTATGCTAAAAATTGTCTAAACTAATTGTCCTAATTGAAACACAATAAAACAAATTCAAAAGAAATTAAAAAATGTCTATTACAAGGTGTTACACGGGGCATTTCCCCGTTTAATTCTCATCAAATTTCAGTAGCCCCTTCGTGGGCTTCGATCGGAGGACGTCACCTCGGCAATACTGACCGACCTCTTTAATTTCCATGAGCTTGAATCACTATTTGCAACAGTAGGAGGAATGTAGTTCCAATCCACGTAGGTTCGAACTTTACTCGTCCTTGCTCCTATGTCATCTTCTTTGGTATCCTTGCTTCCAGGTTGATTGACAACAGTTGCACAACATCCTTTGACAACTCTTTTCTTGCTTTCATCTGTACCTGCAGCAAGGAAAACAGACGAACTTTCCTCCTTTTTGCTCTCGGATGAGGCGGAGGGTTAGCAATAATAAAGCAATATTCTCCAAATTTTCATCCGAGTGTCAACTATTGGACTAATAGAAGAAAGAGCATTGCAAGGCTGGGCTTGCATGGGAGCTCTCCTAACTTGGGTGATGAAAAATCAGCTCCTCATCCCCTACCCGGAAGGTCAAAGTCTTCCCCGACGTCTATTACCGCACGGCGAGAGCAAAAATGGTCTCCCTAAAATGATAGGGGTGTGCACATCTTCGGGGATGTCTAAGACAACAAAATCAACGGGAACAAACAACTTCCCGATCTGAACAGGTACGTCTTCTACTATACCTAATGGCCGTGATAAACTACGGTCGGCCATCTGGACAGTCATGTTGGTGCAACTCAGTTTTGTCAAACCAAGTCTCTTGGCCAGAGACAAAGGTAAAACACTTACGCTAGCGCCTAAATCGCATAGCGCGTTATCAATCAAATGCATACCGATGTGACAAGGGATCGAAAAACTACCCGGGTCTGATTGCTTAGGAGGTAGCTTATTTTGAAATAGGGCTGACCCCACCTCAGTCCAAGCTACGGTCTCATTATCATTAATAGTCCTCTTACGTGCTAAAATTTCTTTCATAAATTTTAAATAAGAGGGTACCTTAGTCAGCAATTCAGTGAACGGCACGGAGACTTCCAAGCTCTTCAAAAGTTCGACAAATTTGCCAAACTGTTGATTAACTTTGGTATTCTGTAGCCGCCTCGGGAAGGGAACCGTGATTGGTATTTCGAGTCCCTTGTTTCTCTCTTCTAAAGTGTCTTCCGGAGCAAGTTCAGTGTCCTTTGGACGCTTCTTACCTCTAGAACGAGGTCTTTCCGGTGATATCTCACTTAAACGAGCACTAGCAGGCTCTCGTATAAGCTTCCCGTCATCAATACCACTCGATCGATCAACTTCTTCAGTCGATCGAGCGGTTTCTTCTTCAACAGCAGTCGATCGAGCAAACTTCCCACTCGATCGACCAATCTCATTATCTGCTTCACTCGATCGAGTAGGAATTCTACTCGATCGACCGGTTTATTTCTCCTGTTCACTCGATCGAGTGGAAAAATCACTCGATCGACCACTATCATCCTCAATTCTACTCGATCGAACACCAGTCTTCAGTCGATCGAGTAGTTCCTTTGTCGTGAGCCCTTTTTTCTCGACAGTACACTGTTCACCATCAGTAATGGCTTCCCTAGGGTCTGATTTCTTCACTTCTGGTCCCTCATAAGAAAGACCGCTTCTCAATTCTATCAGGTTTACCGTCTCGTGTCTCATTTTGAGTCGGTAATTGACCCGGCTTTCTCGAGGATTGATTTGCAGCAAGTTGGGCAACTTGAGTCTCAAGTGCCTTAAATGACGCGTTTTGCTGTTGATTTTGTTGATCATTCAAATTTGCAATTGCTTCGATATGGCTTGCATCATGGACTTAAGCTCACCCATTTCACTCACCCCACTAGAAGATGATGCACCTTGGTTAGGAGGGTTGAAAGAAGGAGGCTTCGATAGCCCCGTTGATTCTTGTGTGGAGGAATATACGGCTGATGCGGAGGAGCGGTGGGATTGAGTACATTCTGACTACTCCACCTCAAATTGGTGTGGTCATTTGGCTCGTAATAACTTGTTGTTCTCGCCCGTAGTGTTGGAAGGCGCGCATTGCTCAAAAGGATCGGGGACAATGATCGAGACATGCCCCTCTCCTCCACATCTTCTACAGATGAAAGGACCGTCTGTCATAGCATTAACCTGATACATTCCTCCCTTGGAAGCTCCTCCTAGCTCATACTTGTCAAACCTTGCAGTAAGAGCTTCAAGCGCAATGCGACAGAAGAAGATTCAGCAACTCTTCTTTGATTTCCTCTCGAGTTCCCATATTCAGCCTTATGGATGGCCAAATCATCTATGATCTTCCACCCCTTGGTTGCTCCCAAGTTTTCAAAAATCGGCCATTGGCATGACATCCAAAATAGCCCTCGATCGTCGTACGACCCATTATAGAAATGATTGCACAAGCTCCATTTTTCGAAACCATGGTGCGGTATGGTACGCACTAGCTTCTTAAATCGAACCCATGCCTCGTGAAAGTTCTCGTCAGGCCCTTGTTTGAAGCTCGTTATCTGAGCTCTAATGGCAATAGTCCTCGATGCAGAAAAATACTTCTTATAGAACGCTAAAGCCGGTGAATTCCGATCGATTATACCGTGAGCAAATCGGTCCAAATCCCTATACCACTCCCTCGCAAAGATCGCGGAGTGAGAAGATGAACATGGTTTCTTTTATCGATCCGCTGTCACGCCAAAGAGGGGGGGGTATGGAGCAAAGAATAATCAATAAAAGTCTCCATGTGCTTCGCTGCATCCTCGTTTGCAGCCCCACCGAACTGATTCTTCTCAACCATATTAAGGTAAGAAGGTTTCGGCTCGAATTTCCTGGCTTCCCCTGGTAGCTCGAACCCCTTGTAAAGATCCTCAGCTGTGGGTTCAGAATGACTGGCAATGGTCGCTTCTTCGGCCATTTCGGGAAAGTCTGGAAAAATAACGGTTTCAACTGATGAATTGGAAACTAGAGAAGACGGTGGATTGTCCTCGAACAGTTCGTTCTCGTAAAAGTTGGAATGAGAACTAGACTCTTCCTCTAACTGTTGATCTTGAAACAATCTCCTCTTTACGTGCAAGGATCTTTCAATCTCAGGATCGAATGGTAGTAGTGGACCACCCTGCGACCTGCGCATAAGAAGAAACTACAACAGAAAATAAGAATAGTCTAAGGAACGGGTGTCCCTTAGACTGAAAAGGACTAAAAATAAAGCAACTAATAAATTGAACAATTGCCTCCCCGGCAACGGCGCCAAAATTTGACACGGCTATCGCAACCCTATCAAAGATAAAACCTAACGGTCTCAACTAAAATATAGCAGAGGCAGTCGAGTATCGAATCCACAGGGAGGTAATGTAACTATAGCTGTCTATTTCTAATCCTATGGTAACAATTGGGGGTTTATTGAAATTGGTTCTAAACTACGAAGTTTGAAAGGAAGAGAAATAAAATAAAGAGCAGTAAAGGCAATAAAATACGATTAAACTATCAAGAAGAGAGGGACATGTCGGGATTTCGGTTCACTACGGTAGTCCAATAACTCAGCTGTAAATGACTCAGACGAACTAATATGAGACGGATGTTAAAAGGTCCTTTCGGTCCACTTTCTATCCTAAAATACCGCTAACTTAACTTTCGTCCTCATTAGGGTAGTCTCTCGTTTATAGCAGCCTATTTAGTCCAATCTTTCGATCCAGGATTAATTTTAGCCAGTTTAATGGTTGACATAGAAGCGTGCACTCAACTAGGTCGGGAATTACAGTTAAATTGCTATAGTGACAGAGTCTCGTGATTAATTCGTCTAATTCATCTACTAAATCGTCATCTTTCTACCGTAGATTCCCTAATCCCAACATGAAGGGAGTTTAGCTACTCATATCGGTGATTAAACTAACAGCAGACAAATTTCCAGCAGAAAACATAATGAATAAACAATAAATCGCAATAATGAAAATTAGGGCAAAGGGAAATAAGAACACAATTGAGAAATTAAAACAACAAATGATTATTATTAAATAAGGGAGAGAAAGGATTACAATCAGTGCGAATCCGGCGTAAAGAACAACTGAATCCGAGCAATAATAACCCAAGGTAAAGTAACAGTAGGGAAAAGCAGAGCAACGTACTAAAGTTACAGTAGAGAGTTTGATAATATGATAGATAATTCTAATTAACCTAGTAATGCGTGCTTAAATAGCAAACAAAACAAGTTTATACGAAATAAAACATCACGCGGGCTAATTAAAGCCCAAACCCATAAAAACCACTCGATCGAGTGGATTAAAACCACTCGATCGACCAACTTCTCAGCAAAAGTCACTCGATCGACCAACTGGTTTCTCGATCGAGAACTTGGTCCTTGTGCAGCTTACTCGATCGACTGAGGAACCACTCGATCGAGTGATTATGTCTTCATTTCAGCTCACGTCTTCACCCAAGTGCCTCGTAATGCGTGCCATGACGCTTCTAAGTGCAGTATCTCACTCTGGGACAATCCCGTCTCCTCTAAATGCATGCAAAAAGGACAAAAAGGAGTATCGTTCCACTACTTCCGCGATCATTCCTACAAAAAGGACAAAATACACCAAAGTAGCCAATTCGGGGCAAAATACCATAAAAACAGTATAGAAATGCATAAAAATACGTGCTGAAATAGGCTAAAAAGACTATACATTAGGCACGTATCACATTTCAATTTCTTAAGTCGTGTCGGAGTCAAAATTTCATGTTCGACGATAGATCGGATCAATGACCCAACATTTTCAAAATTACAGGCCTAAGGCCTAAAATCATTTTTCAAATATCGGTGATCCAAAATATTTTTATCCCCAGCGGGTTACCAACTTTCAAATCTCGGGTCGACCCCCCGTACAAATCAATTTTATTACAACTCCCTAGCAGAGTTTCATTTTACAACTCCCCGGCAGAGTTTCATTTTACAACTCCCTAGCAGAGTTTCATTTCAAACATTTCAAATATTTCAAACCTTTCAATTTCAAGAATCTAAGATCCAATTACATGTTTTATATGAATGTTACTGCTGCATATGCCTTTCCTAATATAGCAGGAAACATTTCAACTGGGGGCTCTAAAGCCGTGGGCTTTAGAGACCTACTTCAAGAAAATCGGAAATCTCCGTCAACAACAGAAGCAACGGTTATCTTTTTGGAAATAAATCTGTTCACTCAGGCATACTAACAAGAAATGCGTGCCCTTCAATGCCGAAATACGATCGCGGGTTTGATTTCGTCACAAACGGATACATAGGCGCCTGAGAATAAGGCTCAACCAACCATTTATTCAAATATCAAGGTCGAAGACAACCAATGAGAAGCGGGAGAAACAAATCCCCACGGAGTTTCAGGTATGATCTCTTCTTATGGCTGACTAGCTTATATACGTGGTGGTCTAATGGACCTTAAACGACCCGCGGAATCCTCAGGTCGTTGGACTTGGGGTATACTTTGACTAGCGCCTTGTCCAAGCCTCAATCAAAGTGGGGGCTCTGTAGATACCCGTATCTGTCGATATTGGCATCTATAGAAATCCCGACCAATACCCGATGATGATAGGACGACATGTACATAACTGTTCGACTTAGTCATTATTCCGTGCTCATTTTCGATGTAGAATGGGCGTTATCGATGAAGAATTTAATTAATTTAAATGAAATTTAAATTAGTTTTCACATTTCAAATGAATTCATTTTATTTTACCTTAATTTGAATTTATTTACCCATATTTATTTTTTTATTGAAAATAAAATAAATATTATTTTTCGTCATTTAGTTTATTTTGATTTGAAAAATCATTTTAAATTGCATTTTAAATCTCGATTAGAAAAACTCGAGTTTCGTTACGATCTCTAAGCTCGAAGCAGCTCGATTTGGAGCACGATTTTGAGCTCATTTTGATCCGATTTTCAGAAAGATTTCTAACCCATTTTCATCTACAGAGAGTCTAGTATTCAAATATCCTTACTCACAACCCAACCTACCATTTTTAGCCCACCTTATACCTCCCATCGACACAACTACCCAAATCAAGCCCGAGCCTCGACCTTTGCTCACTTACGGTCGGATCGACCTACCCTGCGCCTCGAAGCTCGAGCTCGAACCAACACCTATCCAAAATAGACACTCAAGCCTACCCACTAAGCCTTATCTAGTTAAAAATATCAGTCAAATACTACTCCTGATTCGTTGCCAAAACCGTGAATTACAACTTTTAAGAAGTTGTTATTCTTCCTTCCATAAATTCAATCCAAATCTTCCAATTCTAGTAGGAAACCTATCTATAATATTAGTAAGACTAATTAATATTATTTAAGGAGCTTCCAACTCAGAAAATAACCATAAAAAGCCTCCAAAATTTCGGACAACACAAACTGCCAAAAAAGAGTTTATTTCGCTTTCCTAATTTCAATCCAATCTTTCTTTAAGGCAAAATATTTGTCGGTATCTTTTCCATACCTGATAAATTTATCTTTTAGGAATTTACAACTCATTAAATAAGCTTGTAAATCTCGTTCACATTGTTTATTCCAAACGTGTGAGAGTAAGACTTCCTTACTTTCCATAATTCAATCGATATATTTTCTTTTGTTAAGAGAATGTATCTGAATCTGGAAGGAGTTTAAAAATTGGAAAATACTCTTTATTTTTTTGTGTGAACCATCTAACTTACCTAAACCCTTCCCCAAGTAAGCCTTTCACTATAAATACTCTTCATTCATCCTTCATTCAGGGGATTGAAAAAGCTAATACAATTCAAAATTTAAACCCTCATCGAATCACTAGACACCGAGACACAAACCCTAAAATTTCGTGACAAAAACCCTAAAACAACCTGACCTAAATCCAAGATATGAAAACTATACTCTCTTAGGTTTCTAAAACATCTTTCGGATCTAAAATCGGATTAGTAACGAATTCACAAAGCTAAAAACAAAATCAACCTTTAGTTTCTAAGAAGATTCCGGTTTTGCAAACAAACTCGTCGAAGGCGGCCCCTCAAGACAATATCTACAATAGATTACGACACGAAGACTTTGTCAAAGATACATGTAGGTTGAGGGTGCAATAATCCCTTTCTCTTTTTCCTCCTTTATTTCGTTTTGTTCAATTATTATCATATATTGTTTATATCGTTAACTAACTCGTTTGCATGTTGAGTTCGATATTATTGTGATATAATTTATGTATGAAGGAGGATGGGATATCATATGTCGTTGTTAATGCCGATGGATGGCTTATATTACATATGGATTTATTTTCTGTTAGGAATTAGAATGATTTCTGACAATCTTGTAGCACATATCGCATGTTTATTTCAATTAAGCATAGAACTGGTTTAATTATGTTCTTTTGTTAGATCTATCTTAAAATTTGTTTACATATGATATTTTTGGCATGTTAACATATAAAATATGAAATCTTTTTTTATTAATTCACATGTTTTGCTTTAATTAATTGGATATGATTAATTAGAATTGCATGAAATCGCATGAATAGAATTGTTTGTGTTGATTTGTTTTTCTCATATGTTTGAATCCTTTATATGTCACGTTTTCTTCTAAGACTAAGAATTAGTCTTATTTTCACATGATTACTCACATGTCTAATTTAGTTATGAAATAATTAAAGTGAAGATTGCATGTTTGTTTTAATCAGATTAATTATGAAGTAATTTAACTTAACTTGATTGTTTATCACATATCACATGAATGAAACCCGACTTGACTTAGAATAGGTCTTGTACGATCCCAAGTTGACTGAATAGGTCTTGGCCAACCTCGTTATGCGTGCCCTCCTTGGTTTGCTCTTTTGCATTCGTTTGTGGTTTGATTTGCAATTGTTATTGTAATTGTTATGCAACTAATGTTTGCTAATCTATCTTATGCTAAAGATAAGTAAACCTTCTTCTCTATCTCCTTTTTGTTTGTTTACTAGAATAGTTAATGAACTTCACATGCTAAATAACTCGACGAAGTTTAATTGCATTAAATCGACATAGAATTGATATCACATGCTAGGGTTTTAAAACAACGATTGCATATATGAACTCATAGCCAATATAGCCATTGTTTTCTATTAGTAGAGACCGTTATTGCAACAGGCAGGGTTGGGTGTTAATTAAAGAATTTAATCAAACTTCCTAACACGTAAACTCAAACGAACCTAAATCTCTACTTGGTTTCTAAATTCCATTTAAAAATTTAGTGGCGACTCTAAATCACATATTCTCGCGTGGATGTAAATTTCCCTTGTCCACACCCATAAAGCTTCTATTAAAAATATCATTCACATATTTTATACAAATTATCTAGTTTTGTAACCCATGAATACGGGTTTGGTTGTTTTATTAAAACCCTTATTATGAAAATGGGTGATTGGTGGAAGTTATTTTGGTGGGCATTTTTAGGTAAATAATCACATGGTTTTACAATAATGTTTAGGGTTTTTTTGTCAAAAACTACCTTTTATTTAGGTTCATTTGTGAACAACTACCTTTCATTTTATTTTTGGCTTTCAACTACCTTTAATTTCTTCTTTTTGCAAAAGACTACCAGCATTCCACTTCCGGCGAAAAAATAGTCATCTTTCCGGCGTTGACTTGCCATTTTCATGTTAAATTTAATTTTTTATTTCATAAACCTAATAATCGACGATAAAAATTGATTGAATCCAACATTAATCACCTCAATTTGTCCATCTCTTATCCGATCAAAATCCTTATTCATTAAAACAAACCACCATCGACATTTATCTGAACATGTACGGTAAATTATTCTCCAATAATAATGATCTATTATGGGCAAACAGCGCCTAGTGTTAATTATTCAAAATAATCATGGATTCATTCTTTGGATCACTTGTTTACTATGAGTACTATCTCATTAGTTTTCTTATACCCACCATCTTCGCTATGAAGAGAGAAAGATGGTACTTTAAAATGTCTGAGATGGACATTAGGTTGATGAATCGTGAGTAGTCTATAAGCTAAGGTTGTTGAAATGTAAAGGAGGAGATGAAGATGGCAGTAAACGTGATTTTACGACGGAGATGGAGAGGGAATTGAGATGGAGGAGACTTTCGATAAGGTGTTGGACATGGAGAGGGGCTTTTTCACATTTTGTAGGGTGAACAAAGGGGAAGTCAACACCAGAAAGTTGACTTTTATTCACCGGAAGTGGAATTCCGGTAGTCTTTTACAAAAAGAAGTAATTAAAGGTAGTTGAAAGCCAAATATAAAATGAAAGGTAGTTGTTCACAAATGACCCTAAATAAAAGGTAGTTTCTGATAAAAAAACCCTAATGTTTATGTAAAACGGTTTTATATAAGAACTGGTTTTATTGCCCCTAAAATTCCCGGGACCTGCTATGTGTTTCCGTCTATGTTTTTGCGAAACAATTTCTCTTTGCTAACTTCTTTGTTTTTCTTAGTCAATTGGATCTTTATAATTGTTTTTTTTATTCAAGTAATTTGTTGTAATTATTACTGATCATAATATAGGCAAGCAGAAATTGCCGTTAAACTCCTCATGATTTAAAATATATGATGTTTTTCCTGTAACTTTGGCATTTGTTTCAGCTTGTAACTTTGTATATATAGCAAAATAGAGCATAACAAATTATTATATGTTCTGTATTTTAGCACGACAATCATTGTGTTCCACCTTGTATTAAATTATCGTTCCATGTAGATCAAATATTGCAAAAAAGCATAAATAAATATTATCTCCCACTAAATATTAATTTTTTATTCATATGAAATACAAAACGGAGTTCATAATCTTTAGAAGCTGAAAATTAAAAATAACCGGTCGACATATACATTACATTAGTAATGGTAAGACCAGTTTGGGAGATTGAATTGGGATAAGGTACACATTTGATACTCAGATTAATAGTAAGACTCCATTTAAACTTGTATTGCGATTAAAACTTTCTTTGATTTGATTTTTTGATTGGTACCAACCAATTCAAATTTAGTTAATAAAAAATTTATCACCTCATTCAATTTAATGGATATAATAATAAAGTCATTTAACACCATCATCATTAAGTTGAAATCTATATATTATAATATCTATACAATAATATAAAAAGGTTAGGTGAGAGGTGATTAGAAAATCCTACGTGGCATAGCTAAATGGCTCCTAAAGACCAAAAATAAGACATTGTAATAATCATAACTACATTGTCCAATATTGATTTGCATAACCTTCATCGTATGCAACTTTTTGGTTTAATTTCTTCATTAATGGCGAGTCTATACATATGCAAATATGACTCCATTTTGAATTCCCAATCAATATTCTTAATTACATAATCCTTTGTCACTCTATTAGTATTCCCGCATCTAAGAATCCATTATATACGATGCATAAAAAGCCAACACGACCATGCAATACGCCTTGAGTTTTTAGTGTAAAATTTGCTTCTTTTTTTGTAATAGAGGATAATATTCCTATTTCGCTTAATAAACTAATAATTCCCATCATGAAGTATATCTTTTTAATGAGTTTTCTCTTTACAAATTTGTACGATTTGTGTATTTTCTTTCTCATTTATTTTTTTGTGTTTCGCTGTTTAATATTTTCTCTTTATCTATGATTTTGTCTGGAAATGAATTTCATTGTTGTATTACTGAAGTTTTAACGTCTTTGTTTAGTTTTGTTAGATTACGAGATGAATTGGCATGTGCCTCGGTGGTACACACATGTACATGAGGATAGGTAGGTGGTGGGTGGTCATCTGAGCCGAACAAGCAAGCAAGTTGAAGTTACTCCAATAACAACAATGTGGCCTCTCCATACCAAAGGATTATTTTATGACCATTGTAATCCTTCTTTGATGTTATTTCTCAAAGATTAAGTAACATTATATTGATAAGTCTTTTTTTTACCCTTTAAACAAATGCATTTTAGAGTGTTATAATAATATAAAAAGGTTAGACGAGGGGTGATTAGAAAATCCTAAGTGGCATAGCTAAATGGCTCCTAAAGACCAAAAATAACACATTGTAATAATCATAACTACATTGTCCAATATTGATTTGCATAACCTTCATCGTATGCAACTTTTCACTTTATTTTCTTTTCATTAATGGCGAGTCTATACATATGCACATATGACTCCACTTTAAGTTCCCAATTAATATTCTTAGTTACATATCCTTTGTCACTCTATTAGTATTCCCCCATCTAAGAATCCAATGTATACGATGCATAAAAAGCCAACACGACCATGGGCAATACGCCTTGCGTTTTTAGTGTAAAATTTGCTTCTTTTTTGTAATAGAGGATAATATTCCTATTTCGCTTAATAAACTAATAATTTCCATCATTAACTATATCTTTTTTATGAGTTTTCTCTTTATAAATTTGTATGATTTGTGTGTTTTATTTCCCATTTTTTTTGTTTGTGTTTCCCTGTTTAATATTTTCTCTTTACCTATGATTTTCTCTCTGGAAACGAATTTTATTGTTGTATTACCGAAGTCTTAACGTCTTTGTTTAGTTTTGTTAGATTACGATATGAATTGGCATCTGCCTTGGTGGTACACACACGTACATGAGGATAATTAGGTGGTGGGTGGTCATCTGAGCCAACCAAGCAAGCAAGTCGAAGTTACTCCAATAACAACAATATGGCCTCTCCATACCAAAGGATTATTTTATGACCATTGTAATCCTTCTTTGATGCTATTTCTCAAAGATTGAGTAACATTATATTGATAAGTCTTTTTTCCCCCTTAAACAAATGCATTTTAGAGTGTCAAAACCGTTGTATTAACCAGATAATACGTAGTGGTAGTAGTGGCCGATATATATGAGAGTAAGTACGATAAATGAGATAAAGAGCCACCGAAGATTAAGGAGTTGGGCCATTACTTAGGAGATTTAAAGATATTATTGGTGTAAACAATCACTACAAAAAAAAGGTTTCGATGCGACGGAGACATTGCGACGGACACTTAACCCGTAGCAAATGAAATCCTGCGACGGACCTTGCGACATACCACTAAGTCTGCGACGGACTTGCGACGGAAATTCCGTAGCAGCCAAATATCACCGACCGCCAAATTTTCTGACATGGCGGGAAGGCTTGCGACGGAAATTCCGTCGCAACATTAAAATAATATTAAATTCTGCGACGGAAATTCCGTCGCTACAATAATTTTTTTTTTTTTTTGCGACGGAAATTCCCTCGCAGCCTTTTTTTAATGCCAGATTTTACAACTCATCAAATAAAATATTTTTTTAACCTTGCGACGGAATTTTCCGTCGCAAGCCTTTTTTTATACACGGGTTTTCACCCGTCTCTCCCTATCTCTCTTCAATTATTTTTACCCAAAATTTTTCAAAATCCCTAAATATCGCCGACACCCCACTTCGACCACCCTTTCCTCTCCGACCACCCTTTCCTCTCTCCCCTATCCTTTCTTCTTTCCCTTTCCCTTTCCCTTTCCCCTTTCCCTTTTCTCCCTCTACCGCCCTCCGCCGCCGCCCTCCGCCGCCCTAAGCCGCCGCCGTGCTCCCTTCACCCTATTCTTACTTCCTTGTCTCAATTAATTCAAGGTTTGTTTACTTTATTTTATTATTTTGATTAATTAGGGTTGTTTTATGGTTATTACTTTGATTAATTATGGTTAGTTTAGAATGCTTAGAATAATTTAAGATGCTTAGTTTAATTAAGTGTAGGATTACTAGAATAATTTAGTTTAATTAAAATCTAATTTAGGATTTTTAATATTATTAGGGTATTTTAGTTTAGTTAAAAGCCAAATTAGGATGTTTAAATCAATTTTAGGATGATTTGTTTAATTAAGTTTAGGATTGTTAAAATAATTTAGTTTAATTAAAATCCAATTTAGGATATTTAATATTATTAGGGTAGTTTAGTTTAGTTAAAAGCCAATTTAGAATGTTTAAATCAATTTTAGGATGATTTGTTTAATTAAGTTTAGGATTGTTAAAATAATTTAGTTTAACTAAAATCCAATTTAGGATGTTTAGGATTATTAGGGTAGTTTAGTTTAGCTAAAAGCCAATTTAAGATGTTTTAACCAATTTTAGTATGTTTACTCTACTTTTGCTTAGTTTTATATGTTTATTAGGAAGCATTAAGTTTGTTTTGATAAGTTGTATATATTTAGTTATGAATTAAATTGTGTCATATGTATTTTTTTACAAATACTATTTCATCCTATGGTTGTGTTGCTGTGAAATCATAATGTTTTGTATCTGTGATTGATAATATATTTTTGACCTAGTACCCGTTCAGGGATTACAGATTAGGTGTAATTCTTGACTAGTCCCCGTTTTGGCTAACCGTAAGTCGGGATGTGACGAGAAGGGGAAGGCGTTGGGTACTCACCTAATGGGTCTAAAAAACACATTGCAATATATGGACTCAATGGTAATTTTTTCACTTGCTTTTTTAATTTATTACCTTTTTTTTCTTTACCTTTATTTAAAGTTAGTAATTATATTTAACAAGTATCAAAATTGTAGGTTGGTAAAGATGGGAAAGGAGAAATTCCGTCCGCTTTGCACTTGTTGGAGAAGACAAAGAAGCATAGCACAAAAGGATGGTTAACCAAAAAAGGCAGCAAAATCTTTGTAAGTTACTATAATTATTTAATTTAACTCATTTTTTCAATCATGATTATTTAGTAGATGGTATCTAATCTTTCGCTTTTTAATGATATAGGGTAAGATCATCTCAAAGAAAGCTCAGCTTCAGAGTCAAGGGGTCGAGAACATCGATGATAATGAGATTTATATTGAAGAACATGGAGGATTTGATGAGAAAGGTAGCGTATATGGCGCGGGAATTGCAGCACCACACATTTGGACGCACCACCGCCACTCGACTGGTAACGCCACTTCTACTCCTCATACTCCGGGTTTTGTTGGTAGAGTCGCAAAAGAGAATGCCCGACTTAAGCAAGTCGAGGCCGAACAATCTCAAAGGATTGCTGCAATAGAGGAGTTCTTGAGCCAACAAGGTTTTACTACTCAAACTTGTAACCCCGGAGGTGTATTTCAAGGTAGAAATGACTTTGATGATGATGGTGGCGACAAAGCTAGGCCTAATTCTACTCCTTTCACCTCATTCACTCTCGTGCATTGATTAGTAGCTATTAGTTGGTTTATGGACTTATTTAGCTTTGTTTGTTGAACACGTATTTAGTTTAAGTTTGTTGAACACGTATTTAGTTTAAGTTTATTGTGTACTAAACTTATGTAAACCTTTTATATTAAGGTAATGCGAAAACGTTGTTTGGAAATCTCGTCTTGAACGAATTGTGAATTTGTTAAATGCTGGAATTTTCTGTGTGTTTGCAGGAAACCATATGTAATTGCTTTATAAGCAATTTGGGGGACCTGGGAACGCTGTAAACCCCCTGGAACGTTTTTTCTTGCGACGGAATTTCCGTCGCAGATGTTGACTATGGCTTTGACTATAGCGGCCACGTGGCCTGCATGAACAATGTTTTGCGACGGAAATTCCGTCACAGATGTTGACTATAGCTTTGACTTTAGTGGCCACGTGGCCTGCATGAACAGTGTCTTGCGACGGAATTTCCGTCGCAGATGTTGACTATAGCTTTAACTTTAGTGGCCACGTGGCCTGCATGAACAGTGTCTTGCGACGGAATTTCCGTCGTAGGTAAAATTTTGTGACGGAATTCTGCGACGCCTCTGTCCGTCGCAGGATTTCAATTGCTACGGAATTTCCGTCGCAAAATTTTATTTTGCGACGATTATCTGCGACGGGCTAATTCCATCGCATGTCCGTCGCAAATACTATATTTGCGACGTTTGCGATGGTATATCGTTATTTGCGATGGATTTATCCGTTTCTATGAAACCTTTTCTTTGTAGTGAATGTAAATATTTTATTGTGCTTATCTTAGTTATAGCGTGTATCTCGTAGTCGATATCTCGTGTACATTATGTATTCACTATATATATCAATAGAATCATGTCACCCTAATTAGGGGATTACATTAACTTATATGGTATCACTGTAGGTTCGCATATAATCCTAACTTTACCGCCTCACCTTCCAGCTGGCCGCCCTCCCCGCCGCCACACCCACCATTGTTCCACGATGGTTGATCCTAACAACAAAACGCCGCTGCCCAAAATATCCCTCCACCCCGTTTACACCGTGACAAATATCACCAACAAAGTACGTGTTCTCGATGGAACGAAGGTCACCTATGCTTCGTGGGTCCGTCTTTTCACCCTTTACGCCCGTGGTTATAAGGTTATCTCGAATATTGATGGAACACCTCCACCATCATCCACCGATGAGAACTATAGTGATTGGTGCGAAGTCGATGCTCATGTTTTACAATGGATCTATGGCACGTTGAGTGACGATCTTCTTCCCCGCATTCTTGAGGATGAGTCTACGACATATCAGGCATGGAAGTGTGTTGAGAATATCTTTCTCAACAATAAGGGTGCGAGAGCAGCGCCCCTCGAGCGCGAGTTCAACAATTTGAAACTCGAAAGCATGCCTTCCTGTGGACACGGGCCACGGGGGGGCGCTTGGGACAAGCGTTTGCATTTGTGGAGTCGCCACCAATTTATTGTGGAAAATTGGAAACCGTTCGAATACCTCGTATCATGTCAAGACACAAAGTAGTGACATAGATACTAAGCACTCGTTACCCTTAGCATTCTATGTCTAGAATGACTCTCGTGGATGCCAATGAACACGGATGTTCACGGAGATCTGGAGTAAGGGGTAAGGGTACGTATTAGGAAGCTCTTTTGATCGAACACCTAATCCCGCCCGCCTCGATAGCGGCCTCTACTAATGATTAGGAAAAATCGTCTATACCCGATATATTGTCGATTTAAATGCATGCAATGCAACATCCAATTGATTAATCCTAGCATGTGAATTAATACTAAGTTGGTGAACAATTAATTAGCAAACAATTAAGTCGATGTAGGAATTTAGATTGATTACATGTGAACATACAAGCAATATGATAAAAGAAATATAATAAATACAATGAAGAGAATTACAATAATTACAATGGGATTAAACGATTTATGTCGAAAATACTTTTAAAACGGATAATTTGGAAAAGAATAAATAAATAAATAAACGAATAGGAATCAGGGTAATAATACGAATAATAGTTAGTTAATACGTAATTAGTAAACTAGGTCAAGGCAAAACGGGAGTTCAGAGACAGAAATCAACCAGTTACAGGCGCAGCAGTTGCTGCGTCCGTTCCTTAGCTCAGTTCTGGCTGTGAAGCCGGAATTGCAAATCGTTAACGTTAATTGATGAATTTAATGATTGATTATATTATTTGACTCGGATGAAAGTGATTAATATGTTATTTACATATGATTTAGGTCATAAAAACAGTAAACACGAATGAAACTAATTAATAAGAGTTAATTACATGATTAAAAGGGTTAATTAATGAATTGAACAAACTAATTAGGTTAAACAAGATGAATTAATGATGAATATGATAAATAAACAGGTGGAAATATATCAAAGATCGAATTCCAGAGATCCAATATGGATGAATCGAATCTCTAAAACCCGAATTGAGTTTGAATGACGAAAACCCGCAAATATAAGTTATAAGGGATTTAAGTCGGGACTTAATGACAAATTAAATATTAACAATGATGAATAATATGTCAAATTACTATGTTAAAATTGTTATGTTAAAGAATCAGAGAACAAACAAAATAAAAGAGACGAATTGACAAAAGACGAATGAAGAAGAAAGGAAGCAGGAACTGCGGCAGCATCACGAAGAGGCGCAGCAGGTGCTGCGTCCCTTCGAAGAGGCGCAGCAGTTGCTGCGTCCTTTCTCGACGATTGTCTTCTGATAATTCGTAAAAAGGGATTTAAAGCATGGTTTTATAAATCGGTTTTAGAAATATTTTCGACATAAATCTTACATCATGATTACAATAAATAAAGGATTATTTCCACTTTGGTGTCCTGAGGTTTGGCCTAATTCCACTCTGGTGCCCTGAGTTTTGCATAATTCCACTTTAGTGCCCTGAGATTTGAACTACTTCCCACTTTGATGATCTATACATAATATTTTTAATATTTTATACTAAAAATAATATTTTGAACATAATAAATCAAGTTTTTTGCATTATTATGTTGATTATTCTATTTTATACGTAATATAATATCTAATTTTGCACTTTAATTTACTAAAAATATAATTAATTAAAATAAAAGTTGACTATTTACATGTTTTAGGTTACCAAAATAAAAATTTATTTAAAACTTAGGTCACTAAAGTGGGAGGTAGTCCAAAACTCAGGACACCAAAGTAAAATTATGCAAACCTCGGGGCACTAAAGTGGAATTAGCCCAAACCTCAGGCCACCAAAGTGGAAAATTTCCATAAATAAAGAACAATAAACAAAAGAAGGATTTACACCCTCAGACTTACATGTTTGACGAAACGAGATGAACTAAGTTAACGTTTAGTGATGCTCGACTCGAATGTACGGCAAAAGTGCCCTCTTAAGAGGAAAACGAATAAAGTTGATTAAAGTTGATTAGTTGTGGAGTTTGTCAAATTGGTCGGTCATGCAAAACGAGGCTGGTACTCAGAAAGATCCGAGCTTACGTGGTCGAAAGTTCAAGCACGTAGACGCCAAAAAGTAAGAACGTGGTCTAGAATGCAAAGGGAGAAGAGACGGGCGGACACTCGCGTGAGAAATATGTGAGACCGAAGGTCTCTATTTATACTAATCACACGGAGTAAATAGGGTTTTTCGGAGAAACTTTGGAAGTGAATCTCGAAAAGATATGAAAAGATACGAAAAATACGCAGAAAAGGACTTGGGAAGAGGCGCATCAGGCACTGCGTCTCTTGGAAGAGGCGCAGCACTTGCTGCGTCCTTTCCCAAGTGGTTTCCTCCTGCGGAAGAAAGATTTCCGTGTTTAGTTTATGAAATAACGGATTAATCTTGTTTTCCTTAATATTTTGTGTGAATATTACGGAAAATTCTTTACCAAAGATTAAAAAATTGGAAAATATGGAATAGAAATATCCGGAACATTCCAGAACATTCTGACTCGGCATTTTAACGATTATCAGAAAATGAAGACGGTTTTAGGCCCGGACTCCAAATGTACTATAATTACTGCCAAAATGACCGTATCGGCGCGTAGATGACAATTAAGAGGTAGACACAAGTGTTTGAGCTATCACTTGATGATAAACTTATGAACTGTCACAAATCGTTCCGCGTACCAAACATGCGGCCCAATCATCACCGGGTGGTTTGCGGGAGGTGCAGAAATGAGGTATCTACAGAGCCCCCACTTTGACTGAGGGTTGGACAAGGCGAAAGTCAAAGTATAGCCATCAGGTCAATCGAAGATTACAACCTGACGACTATGGCGACGCGAGGCGGTTCAAGGGGTCGAGCCAAGGACTGTCGGGAACATTTTAGAGTCCGTCGACTATCGGGGAGGGTCGTTTAAAGTCCATTAGACTACGTAAGGAGGCTCGCCAGCCATAAGAAGAGACCATACCTGAAATTCTTCGAAACTCCAGGGGAAACAAAATGCGATATTGGGAGAAGACAGCAGGACGTAGTCAGGAACTGCTGGGAGAAATCTGCTTGGGTCGGCTTCAAACAAACTTCGGAAGAGCTTAGGGTCGATGTTGATCTCCATGTCTCGAGAAGGACGATTGTCTGTCGTGAACTCGTTGGGGGAACATAATCGGGAACTTATCTCCATGTCTCGAGAAGGACGATTGTCTGTCGTGAACTCTCGCTGGGGGAACATAATAAAGGCGTGTCGAAACACCTGTCAGAGAATACTCGCTCGTTGTGACAAGCAAGGTCTTGGATAAAAATAAATGTGACGACAGTTTGCAGTTGTAGTTGGCTCGGAAATGCGGATCCGGGCGAAGAATAGATGTCAAATGGACCAAAATACGTAATATGGCATCAAGGAAGAGGCGCACCAAAGATGGGCCCACAAATAACGAACTCATAACGAATTTTTGAAAATTCGTATGAAGGGAAGCTGAGGAAGAGGCGCAGCAAGAGCTGCGTCGCTTAGAAGACGCGCAACACTTGCTGCGTCTATTCCTGGGCGTGTTATTCCTGCGTAAAAACCCGACGAAACAGAGGGGTTTATTTCATAATTTTTGAAACATAAATTATCAAATTCTCTCTCAAATTTCAACCATTTTCGTCAAAATTTGATCCAAAAGCTTGCATTTGCCATGACTAATCGAGGTATGTGTATTATTTTTGCATTAATCTTCCATAATGGATCAACTTGGACCGACAAAATTAGGGTTTCCAACCCAAAAATGTCGAAAATTTGGGGCTTTTCCCCCAAACGATTTTGCCTTGCAAAATTGACCTTGTAAATGGCTAATTGGTAGTATAAGGATCATAACCATGTATTTGCTTCGAATTTTCGTTGAGTTTTGAGCATTTGAGTGAAATTGTGACGGTCTCACAGCTAAACCGTAAATCGCTTCAAAAATAGCCTTAGGATTGCCCATTTGTGATGAAACTTGATATTTGGAATCCTTTTATTATGGGTAAACTTCCTACCATCTTGGAATTTTGATTTGTCACGGCTTTTCAGGACACTTTTCTAAGGCATAATCGCCGTTATAACGAAATGCTGTCGAAATTTCGACTCAAACCCATAACTAGGTTTCAACTTAGGCTTGACTCGACCCAAATTACCACATGAGCGGTCAGATTTATGGGAAAATTGCCAAAGATAGCGAGAAAAGAGCGGTTTCGGAGCTTTGAAGGCTCGAAAATCCCCTAACTAAGGCTTGTCGTCATTTGATGCGGCCTAAATTCACTTTAATTTTGCAGGTGACGAGGCTACTACTTCTGGGAGAGATCCCATGGACGTGGACACTGCTCTTAACCCTTCTCAGATGCTTGAGGAGGCATTAGAGGAGGCTTTCACCGCTGCGGTGACGGCTGCTGAGGTTGCTGAGGACGAGGTCCTCGAGGAGGAGGTTCCTGAGGAAGAGGAGGCCCCGAGACGGGCCAACGTTGGACGGGGTGGTCGCCAGCTGAGGGGAGCACCTGCGTGGGCTGAGACCTGGGACAATAGGCACCTGATTTGGGCTGCGGAGGGTCACCTGTCCTATAGGACGGTGAAGAGCTTGGTATTTTGAATTCATCACTCTCCACTCATCTTCTTTCATTTCCATTTGTCATTCCTTTTCTGCTTCGTTCAAACCGGGCGCAGTTTACGGTCTGTTGATTGAGCTTGCAGAGCGTCAGGCTCGTATGGAGAGGGACTTAGCTTTGACACTACACCCTCTGTACGAGTACCACTTGCGGAGACACAGACCGATCCCCGAGGGTTGGCCACACCCTTCCTTCTTCCGGTTCCCAGCTGAGGGGTACCCGGTGTCAGAGGACGAGGAGGAGAGCGAGGACACAGAGGTGGCGGTGGAGAGAGCTCGCGCTTAGGAGCGGGAGAGGAGAGAGGAGGAGAGAGACCCGTTGTACCGGGGGGAGGGAGATGGAGATGGAGACGACGACGACGAGTAGCTACTGGTCTACTCACTTCCCAAGTTTTCTGGCTGGTTTGGGGAAGTTCGTGTTTTGTATGTTTTCTTACTCTTTTATTTTGTCTCTTTTATTTATTGCTTTTATTTCATTTATAGGTTGTATATTCCCGATCCCCCATTTTTCTGCTGGTGTATGCTGGAGGACAACGAGGGCGTTGTCCGTTTTGGTTTGGGGAGGGTATTGCATCCTTTTGAGTCTGCATCTGCACTTGTTTTGCATTCACGTTTACTTCTCAGCTTGCATTGTTCTTTATTTTCCATCAAAAATCCAAAAAAATTAGAAAATTTCAAAAATTCAAAAAAATTCACGTTTATTTCTGCATATAGGTTGAGTCGGAACGGTAGATTCCCATGATGACAATGCACTATAACTTGTCAATTCACTTGAGCCTTGCACTTTATTGATAGTTTTTAGCTTTGTCATACGCATAATCTACGAATTTCTGTTCAAATATAAGTATTTGTTTAGACTTGACCTATAAATTGGCAAACTACTTAAAAATTCTGAGTTTTTAGAGCCATAACTGGTGTCATTCATGACCAGTTCATTAGGAATTTTGAGAGTAGTACTCCTTGCATAGCATGTTCATCTCATTTGCACATTTATGACATTCAATTTCTTGTCAAATACACATATTCGGGTTTGTGGTTGGTGTCACATGCAGGGAGGGTCTTGCAAATTTCCCTTTCCTTATATTTTTCACCCATTTAGCTTCACATTAGCCAAAACTTGCCTTTTTGACCCATTAGTTACATTCCAAATTAAGCCTGCCTAGTCAAGCTAGTTTAGTATGTCCTTTTGTGGTATGATTTTCTGTCTGCAGTTTGGCGTAAATAGAGGAAGGAGGAAAAGAAAAAAAAGAACTGAAAAAGAAAAGAAAGAAAGAAAAAAAAAACGTGAGAAAGAAAAAAAAAATGAAAAAAAAAATGAAAAGAAGGAAGCTGGAACGTGAACAGAAGAGAAAAAAAAAAGAGAGAAAAATGAAAAAGAGTTGAGAAGATGTTCGAAGATGTACAATCGAAAAGGGTTGTTTGTTTCAGTTAGTTATTTCAGACGGTGTTTAAAAAAGGGAAGTTTGTGACCGTCTGCCTCCTCCGTTCTATCTCATATTTTTTTGAGGAGATTGTGTTTTGAGTCTAGTGAGTTTTGTGCCAAATGAAGGGCACTTGTACTTGGTCTTTCAGTCAGTTGAGATCCGGATGGTTTCATTATGGTCCTGTTAGGAACTAGCTTGACGCTTTTACCTCCACATTTCCATAACATGTTTTGCCTTTTCTCACCTGAACCTCACTGTTCCCAAATTATTTGCAAGCCCTCGGCTGTGACGGACATTATTGGTTGGAGTGTGTGCATTAGTACCTGAATTGTCTTTCATTTTTGTTGCATGCATGCTATGTAGGTCGCAGTTAGGTGAGTGACTGTCTTTTCTTCTCTCTTTTACATATAATATTCACCCTTTGCTTCATGAGAGAAGAGTGACCACGTGAGAGTCCAGTTTTGTTGGTCTTGCAAGGTCGATAGGTCGGCTTTATTTCGAATGACTTATAATTCGTTTGCGTTTTGACCGCTTGGCTTTAATCGTTGATTTTTGTTGCATTAATTTGGCTCAAGTAGACAAGTTAAGCTAGCTCTGAGTTATCATTTCCGTTCCATTAGTTTAGTTTTGAGTTTACTCGAGGGCGAGTAAAGGTTTGGTTTGGGGAGATTTGATACGTGCCTAATGTATAGTCTTTTTAGCCTATTTCAGCACGTATTTCTATGCATTTCTATACTATTTTGCCCCGAATTGGCTACTTTGGTGTATTTTGTCCTTTTTGTAGGAATGATCGCGAAAGTAGTGGAACCATACTCCTTTTCGTCCTTTTTGCATGCATTTAGAGGAGACGGGATTGTCCTAGAGTGAGGTACTGCATTTGGAAGCGTCGTGGCACGGATTACGAGGCACCTAGACGCAGACGTGAGCTGAAATGAAGTCTAGCCACTCGATCGAGTGGTTTTCACACCCTCCGTCACTCGATCGAGTGGTTTTCATATGCCCTGATGGTCGATCGAGTAACATTTCACTCGATCACTAAGCTGCACAAGGACTATCTACTCGATCGAGTGACTTCTTGGTCGATCGAGTAACTTTTGCTGGAGATTTGGTCGATCGAGTGGTTTTAATCCACTCGATCGAGTGGTTTCGTCATTATGGGCTTTTAATCAGTCCGTGTGATGTTTTATTTCGCAAACCTTAGTTACTTTTTCTATTTAAACCTATGATAATTAGGTTAATGGACATCTTTTATCTATCTTTACTCTATCTTCCACAGTAGAAAACTTTTACTACGTTACTTTATTTCTCTTCACTGGTACTTTTCTTTGGGGTTATTATTGCTCGGATTCAGTTGTTCTTTACGCCGGATTCGCATTAATTGTAATTCCTTCTCTTCCTTTATTAATAATAATAATTTGTTTGCTTGATCTCTTGTTTATGCTATTATTCCTTCTGCCCTAATTTCCATCATTGCGATTTATTGTTTATTCATTATGTTTTCTGCTGGAACCTTATTTGCTGTTAGTTTAATTAAGAATATGAGTAGCTAAACTCTTTCATGTTGGGATTAGGGGATCTACGGTAGAAATGTGACGATGTAGTGAATGAATTAGACGAATTAATTACGAGACTCTGTCACTATAGCAATTTAACTGTAATTTCCGACTTAGTTGAGTGCACGCTTCTATGTCACCCATTAATCTGGCTAAATTTAATCCTGGATCGAAAGATTGGACTAAATAGGCCTGCTATAAACAGTAGACTGCCCTAATGAGGACGAAAGTTAAGTTAGTGGTATTTTAGGATAGAAAGTGGACCGAAAGGACCTTTTAACATCCGTCTCACATCTAGTTCGTCTGAATCATTTACAGCTGAGTCACAGGACTACCGTAGTGAACCGAAATCCCGACATGTCCCTCTCTTCTTGATAGTTTAAATCGTTTTTCCTGTCTTTATTGCTCTTACTCTTAATTCTCTTCCCTTTAAATCTCGTAGTTTAGAAACCAAATTCAACCAACCCCCATTTGTTACCATAGGATTAGAATTAGATAGCTATAATTACATTACCTCCATGTGGATTCGATACTCGACTGCCTCTGCTACATTTTAGTTGAGACCGTTAGGTTTTATCTTTGATAGGGTTGCGATAGCCGTGTCAAATTTTGCTTGTGGTCTGGGGTCAGCCAATGCTGAGAGAGCATGGCATCCAGACTCAGTAACCTCTCTCCCGTGGGGTACTGTAGGTCACGTGGCCAGGTGGGGAAAAGGCGATGGGCAAGAATGGTGGCTATGCCACCGCAGGCAATGGTTCCCGTCTCCTTCTTCCCCTGGTCGTGGAGGTACTGGGCGGTGAGGTAGGCAATGTTGAAGGTAAAAGGACCCTCACAGTCGACATTCAGGTAACCGCCCAGGATGGAGAGCTCGCGGTTCGTGATGTTATTCGGCTCCTTTCGGCCGAAAATAGAGCTCCCCATGAGTCTGAGAAAACAACGGACGGGGGATGGTGGACTGGTGGAGCTTTCGCTCCCGAAACGGGTCCGGGCCAAGCACCGCCAAACTGTTTGTAAACCTTCCTCGAGTCGGACGTCACACCCGAGGAGGTAAGGTCTAGCAACCTACCAAACTCTCGCTGAGGCATCCGAAAGGTCCAGGTTAAATAACCGGAAGGAGACTGAACGACTGTCGGGGTCGGTCTTATGTGCGTCTGGGGAGAAGGTGAAAGAGCTGAGAAACTCGAGACTCAGCTCTAAGAAGGTGTGGCCCCTCATGGTAATGAGGCCAGGCATCCCCGTGACCCGTAATAAATCACACACTGACTCGTAAATGCCGAGTTTCTCTAATGACACTTTGTCCAAAAATCGGGAAGGCATGTGCTCACACTTCAGCAGGTTATAAAATTTATCGCGATGTAAAGCATTGACGAATAATACCTGTGGGTAGTCCGGGTGAGAGTCGAGGGAAGTGTCCCCTCGGACTGTAACTGTCTCAGAAGTGGACGGAGCGGCAGCTGAAGCTGAAGCAGAAGCAGAAGCTGCGGAAGGGCTAGGTGCGGAGGCAGAAGTGACTGGAGCTGGTGTAGCTCTGACCAGTCTACGACCCCGGCCTCCGTCTCTAGAACGCAAGGCAGCAGCCCTCTCTCGGACCGTGTAAGGAACCAAAGCGGCTCTGAAGGCAGCTGAGGCTGCTAGCGAGTGTGCCACAGGTGTAGAAGTGGTGGCAGAAGTGGTGGAAACCTTTGCTTGTCCCCAAGCAAATATGAATGCAACTAAGAAATAACAGTGGAACGGGACCAACGCATCAGCTACAAATCACCCACTAAAATCAATTTAATGCAACAAAATGACAAAGTGGCAAATGAGAAGTACAAACGAGTTAAATCAATGTTTCAAACTTACTGAACCGTCAACCTTGCAAGATTCAAAAGATATCGGACTCTCACGGGTCACTCGTCACTCAAAATTAGGCACAAGGTGAGTATATATGTGAAAGATAGAAACAAGTAAGACACTCACCTAACTCGACCTATAAGAACATGCATGCAGTTAACATGAATAAAGTCTCTACAACCGTACATATGCATTCCAACCATACTAATAACCAAGACACATGCCGAGGACTTACATTTGGGTAAGTGAGGTAATGGGTAAGAAGGGGCTAAAATGAATTTGGATATGTGGGGTTAATAGCCAGGCTAGCAACAACGAATCCAAAAATAAACTGCATCCCAACTTCGTACTCAATATAGCAAGATGAAACGGTGCAAAACTATGCACTAAACTCACAAAACACCAAAAATCGTCAACTCCCCATAAGATATAAATAAGACTTGGGAGTGAAAATCTTTGTACAATTCTCATTTCTTTTTCACATGATTTTCCTTTCTTTCTTTTTCTTCTTTTCTTGTTTCGTTTTTTTTTTTCGTTCTCTTTTTTTCATTTTTTTTTCAACAATTCTTTTATTTCATTCCCTTCGATTCTTCCACCATCCTCTGAAATCAGATAAAATAACCATATTGCAATAACACATTCCAACAACTACTCGTCACTAGCTCGGCTAGGGTAGGAAGTATTATAGAAAGTAGTTAATAGGACAAAAGGGCAATTTGGCTATGTGGGGTTCATGGGTAGAATGAAATAAAGGGAACCGCTCTCCTAACATGTGTACCATCCACGGACCGAATGCATACAGGTATTAAGAAGACTAGACTCATGCTTATGCAAATTGATGTTACATGCCTTAAAGAGAGCACTACTCACATCCTAAATGAAACCGGTCGTGAATGTCACCAGTTTATAAAGCTCTAACCTCAGAATGTAATGTAACTTGCCGACATAATGAATCAAGTCTATTCGTTCCGATAAGAGAGAAACAAAAACTCGTAGATTGTGCACATAATCATGCCAACTAAATGTCAAGAAGATGCAGGGCTCAAGTAAGGGTTCAAAGTAGCGTCAATGTTCAAACGTTCCGACTCAATTTAAACATGGAAAATTCAACATTAAATTTTATGTGATTTTTTTTGGAATTAAAAGCAACAATGCATGCGATAATAATAAACGTGCAAGCAAAAATGCAAGAAAACATGCAAACACAGATATGGATGCATACCTCCCCAAACCAAACCGTACAATGCCCTCATTGTACCAAAAATAAGGAAAGAAATGCAAACTAAGGAGAAAAGGATAAATGGAGTCGGAAAACTTACAAAACGTCATAAGGAGGGACCTCCCCAAACCGACCATGAACATGGGAGGTCAAGAAAAGTCAAGCAGCGGCTCCATAGACGTAAAACAGCAACTGGAAGTCAAAACTACTCGATCGAGCACTTGGAACAGCTCGATCGAGTAAACTGGCAATGGGAAGGATTCGATCGAGCAGAAAACCGGTCGATCGAGTAAACGTGCATTTGCTTTTGGTCGATCGAGGACAATTATCACTCGATCGAGTGAAAACTGCCCCAAAAAGTGCTCGATCGAGGACAAAACCACTCGATCGAGTACTTGGTCCTGCAAAACACGCATGCCAAAGCTAGAAAAGCATAAGGAGTTCGTAATACAGCGTCTAAAGTTCAACAAAAAGCTAAAGAGAAATAAATAGTTCAACAAAAGTTCAAAAACAGATCGGGTTGCCTCCCGGAGCGCGGTTTATGAGGTCCCGCACGACCTTTTTCCAGATCATCCAAAAGCACAAATCATCGGCCTACTACTAGGCCTCTGACTGGACGCGGTAGCTTCAGCAATCGTCAAGCGGACATCCGGCCTCCACAGCTCGACAATGTAAGAACAACAGCTTCTCATGGCGTCCGGGTCCCAAACTATTGTCTCATCACGCAGCTTCTTTCTAGACGGTGTAGCCTTATCAACACCTCCTCCTGGGTCGTCTATCCAGGCTGTCCCGGATTCCAGACTCGGAGCACCCATCTCACCTCCCTGGTCTTTGAACTTGTCGCGACCTGTAGAAAGAGAAACAAACAAATGTTCCTCCAATTTGCTCCCAGAATGGGGCGGAGGTGTCGTAACAGCAGCAATAAGTGACACACTAGGAATATCAGACGGAATATCAATGGAGTCTACAAGGGGAATATCAATGCAAGGTATGATAGGTATGGATTCCCTAGGGTCATCGGACTTAGTAAAAACCAAGTCCTCTCCTCCGACCTGAAAGGTAAGTGTCCCAACCCCGACATCAACAATTGCGCCAGCAGTGCACAAAAATGGTCGTCCCAAAATAATGGGAACATTGCGGTCTTCGGGTATATTTAAGACAATGAAATCTGCGGGAATATAAAAATTCCCGATCCTAACAGGTACGTCATGTAAAGCTCCTTTGACCCGTACATAGGAGTAATCAGCCAACTGGACAGTCGTTCTAGCGCGCGTAAACTTAGTCAGTCCCAATTTCAACGCCAGCGATAAAGGTAAAATGTTGACACTAGAATCGAGGTCAGATAAAGCATTATCAAACGAATGGGTCCCTATAGAACATGGAATAGGAAAACGGCATGGGTCAGACATATTGGGGGGGCCCCACTCCGAAGAAGTGTGGTACACTCTTCAGTCATAGCTACATTCATTATCGTCTCACTAGCTTCCCTCTCAGACCAATCAATTTGAGAAATAAAATTAGCATAAGAAGGTACCTGAGTGATCATCTCATCGTAATGAGCAGCGACATTGAAAGCTTGTATGCGGTCCAGAAATCTACTGGGTGGCAGCAATCGTTGTGGATAAGGAACTTGAACAGAATAGGAGTTGACCGTATGTTCCTTTGTATCGTCACTTGGAATAGGCGTTGGTGACGATTTAACAGTTTCCGCAGCTTCTGGGGTTGATCGAGCATGTCTATTGGTCGATCGAACTGTTTCCCCTTCGTCTTTAGTCGATCGAGCGGAATTGTTGCTCAATCGACCACTTTCCTCCTGAATTCCACTCGATCGAGCAGATTTACTAATCGATCGAGCACTTCCTCCTGGAAAATCACTCGATCGACCAATGTTAGTCACTCGATCGAGTGATTCCTCCTGTACTGGGCTTAAATCTTCGCATAAACTCTTGAAGTACGATAGGAATTCGTCATCCGAGTCATAGAAATCATTCTCAACATTGGGTGACACGGGTTCTTCATGAGACGGAATGGTGTCGGTGTTGATAGCATACACCGTCTCATATTGCTCTTGGATTTGCTCGACACTAGTTGGTTCACCCAAGCCTCGTAGCTTCAGTATACGGATGGCAAATTCCTCACCAAGTGCCCTTATCATTGACTTAACTTCTTGACCTCATCATTCCGAGCAAGTGGGGGAATTGGTTGCGGTGAGAAAGAATAACAAGGCGGTGGATAGCCTTGTTGCAGCAACGGTTGTGGTCTAGGCCTCAGTGGAAGAGCAGCCTCATAGTGATTACCACAACCCCACGATTCTTTCCTCTCCCAATTAGTAGATCTTTCAGTTTGAGCTTCAAACTGAGCAATAAGTCGAGAGACGGACGTCATCTTGGCAAAAGGGGTCGAAGGTACTCAAGCCTTCCCTTCGACAATCTCTTTCTAAAATCTGTCTAATAGATCTGTAAGACCTATCAAAACAGCACTAAAGAAAAAGATAAGAACGGCCTCAAGGTACTTAGTCTTCCCTTGAGGTGAAAAACAGACAAAATAAAACAGATAAAAAGCGTCGCCTCCCCGGCAACGGCGCCAAAATTTGATATTGTCGTTCTGTACCAAAAATAAACCTAAATACAACTAACAGAAGCTAGCAGCAAGTAGGGTCGATCTCCACAGGGAGGCTATTTTGCTAATTATCTGTTTAACTCAGTCTGTCAGGATGTCACAGAAATGGGGGTTTAAATGTGATTTTCTAAACTAATAAGAGTAAGGAAAAGAGAAAAAGAGAAAGGGATTAAACAGATAGAGAGAAACAGCTAAGACAAATGGTTCACCATAATCATCCGGTCAAGTAATCTAGGTCTCAGGTCAATGCAAATACGGTCTAAGGGGTAGTGAATATCTCCTTTCGGTCTCAATTCGCCCTAAAGTGTAAACAGCTTAACTTTCGCCCTCACTGCAATACCCTATCATTCGCTACTAGTCTCGCCTCTTCCAACCTTTCGGTCCAGGTCGAGGATCACTAAGAAATAAATGCCTAATTGCGTCGACTCAATCAGACGGATAAAATTAACTGCAACATTTAACCAACAAAGACAATACCAGCATTAACCCAATAAATCGATTACTCTCCCTTCATAATTATGGATCCCCTATAGCCTTAGCAGAGGGGAATTAGCTACTCATAACCAACGAATTAACAATAACAAGAAATAGATAATTGAAATTCAACATTATAAAAGACTAATAAGAATTGAATTAAAATAATTACGATAACTAATATAGGGAAGAAGGAATTAAAGCAATAAAAAGGATTAAAGGATTAATGAAAGAGAAAGGAATTACAATCCAAGCGAATCCGGCGTAAAGAACACAAAATCCGAGTGAAAATAATCCCGAAATAAAGTAACAGTGAAGAGGGAAAAGCAACGTAACTAGGTTTACAGTAGAGTGTTTGATAATATGAAAGATGATCCTAATTAACCTAGTAAAGTGTGCTTAAATAGCAAAAGAAACAAGTTTAGCGAAATAAAACATCACGCGGGCTAATCAAAGCCCAAACCCATCAAAACCACTCGATCGAGTGGAAAATCTACTCGATCGACCAAACTAGAGCTTAAACCACTCGATCGAGTAGAAAATCTACTCGATCGAGTAAACCATAAATTGAATCTACTCGATCGAGTAGAAAAAGGACTCGATCGACCAAAATTCTACTCGATCGAGTACTTTCCAGCAACAGTTTCCTACTTTGCGCACTGAATTTCAAACGGCCGCCATTTCGTCGTTACTTGGGCAAACAGGGTGATTCCGGTGGCGTTGGAAAGCTAAGAGGACAAACTTTAATATCCAATTGGAATCACCTGAATATCTGTTGTAGAACTCGAGATATGGCTCTACAAAGCAGGCACTAACAATTCGAAGTTCTTCCTTTGCTCGCCTAGCTATCTTTCTTCTTTGCGCATCTCAAGACAGCTACATTCCCGCTCCAAATTCACTCTTCCTCCAAATGCATGCTAAACGGATGGTAAAAGGCTTGATTTCACTACTTTCTGGTTCATTCCTGCAAATAAGACAAAACAAACCAAAGTAGCATATTCGGGGCATTTCGTAGCATAAACTACGATAAAAGCATGGAAATACGTGCATAAAATAGGCTAAAAAGGCTATATAAAATGCACGTATCAGACGGGGTGGTCGCCAGCTGAGGGGAGCACCTGCGTGGGATGAGACCTGGGACAATAGGCACCTGCTTTGGGCTGCGGAGGGTCACCTGTCCTATAGGACGGTGAAGAGCTTGGTAACTTGAATTCATCACTCTTCACTCATCTTCTTTCATTTCCATTTGTCATTCCTTTTCTGCTTCGTTCAAACTAAAGATAACTTTTGTTTCAAATCAAAATAGGAGGCCGGGAACATCAGATCGTTCTCGGGCTACACGACGGCGATGAGGTGCTACGAGAGGCTGTCGGCGGAGGAGCGAGCCATGATCGAGCGGGGAGCGTTCGGTGCCTTGGTGCAGGCTTGGAGGGATATCGCAAAGAGGAAGCTTCGGGCTAACCTTAGCCTGGCCCGAGCTTTCTTGGATCGATTCTGGGACACGACCTCCACCTTTCACATGCCTTTTGGTGAGGTGGGGGTCACGTTGGAGGATTACGGCATGATTTCTGGTCTGCCGTGTGGGACTGAGGTGGTGGAGTGGCCGGAGACTGCCATGAAGGTTGACTCGGCCGAGGCTAGGAGGTTGATCGGCTGGAACTTGGCGCCGAAGGCTGCTGCGGTACCCGGTTTGGTGCCTAGTTCTTACGTTCGGGACTACTTTGCGGGGAAGACCCCGACGTCGGTGGTGATCGATGGGATGGAGATGGCTCCTCCTCCCTGTACTGCAGAGCAGAGAGTCCGTTTGTGGCTATGGTGGTTCTTGTCTTCGATCTACCTCAGAGACAAGGGGGAGAAGCTGTCTACGAAGCTTCTTCCCTTCCTTTCTGACCTGAGCTCCCTAGGCCGTTGGGACTGGGTCACTGCTGGTTTTGCGGTCCTCATCCGCTTTATGAGGGCCATCGTTCGTCCGGAGTTGATGGAGAAGGGGACTTTTCCTACTGTTGTCGGCCCTGGACTGCTGTTGGAGGTATGAACCTTCACTTTGTTTCATTAAAGAAATCATTTCCTTTTCTTATCGAGTCACGAAATATCGTTATTGACTATCTCGCTTCACAGTCGTGGGTGTACTCCTACTTTCCGAGCCTCGCGCCCAAGAGGACGAAGCCGGTGGAGAAGGCCTATCCCGTTGTGAGGGATTGGGTGATGTGTCGTACGAGGAGCCGACGTTCCTTTCACGATGTGTGTCGATGGGAGGTATACACTCTTCAGTTGGACGGCGTGAGTACTTCACCTTTATTTGTTTCTTCATTACCTTTTAGAACTGATCATAAGAATGACTTCTTGTTTGCTTTTCCCAGTGGGTGCCCAGGCCTTGGGTGGACTACTCTGGCGCTCCTCCTTTCGTGGCTGAGGTCCTTCGATCTAGGAGCTCGAGCCGGTTGCTGCTGAGGACGTCGATGGGTCCTGTGTGGTACTTAGGTGAGCGCTTGGCTCGTCAGTGCTCTCGGGATGTCTTGACGGTTCCCATCGATCCTCCTAGGACGATGTTCAGGGAGCCTTCCGAGGCTAAGAGGGAGGCTGACTTGGCGGGTGTTGGTGGTGACGCCCTCCTTCTTCCGGGTGAGGACTTGTAGATACCCGTATCCGTCGATATTGGAATTTATAGAGAACCCGACAAACACCCGATGATGATAGGACACATGTATTTATTAGTTGTCATTGTCATTATTTGGGTTCGTTTTACGATGTAGAATGAGCGCTGTCGACGAAGTATTTTATTAATTCTAAGGATATTTAAATTAGTGTTTTATTAAGGAGAATTCATTTTACTTTAATTTGAATTTATTTTCTCCAGTTTATTTTATTGAAAATAAAATAAATAGTTGATTTGAAAAATCATTTTATGAGTGTATTTGATTTGAAAAATCATTTATTTTAATGTGTTAATTGATTTGAAAGATCGATTTTGAAAGTTGAAAACTCGTTTTGATCACACGTTTTGGAGCTCCATTATAGCTCGGTTTTTGAGCCCGTTTTCTTTACGAATTGGCACGAATCTCGAGTTAACTAACCGACCTAGGCTTCTACTTATCCAACCCCAGTTCAAACCCCCATACCCACGTTCCAAATCTCGTCCCAAACATACACAAAATAGCCCAACTCTTTCCCCTTACCCGTGTTCAGCATTACCAAGCCCCAAACCCGCTCCAAACGCCACTTAAACCCGTGCCCATTAACCCTAAATCATACCCTAGTATCCTACCCATATTACGTTAGCTTAACCACCAAGAAACACTCCTCCTAAACAATACACCAGCTCACGAAAGCTGCTGGACAGCAGCAGCGAAACAAAGCAGCCCGACTGCTTGTTGCTCTCTTTTACCCTACTTTAACTCTCTATAAATACCTCCCCTATGCCATATTTTCATTGCTCTAAGTTCTCCATACATACTACCGTCACTAACCAGCATTAATCTCCACAAACAAACCCTAGTTGCCTCTCAAAACTCTCGACAAAACCGAGACAACCAAACTGAGAAACAGTTTGTGTCTCTCTGGAAATACCATTCGTTCTCCCTTCAAATCTCCATTAAAACTCGAGTTTCTTGATCCTAATTAACCATATAACATCCATCTACATCTTATACAAAGATTCACGAGCCGAATTGACCTTGAGAGTACACGAATCCCCTCGAAAAACAGAGTGTCATACACTCTGTTTTCGCGGCTTTTCCTGTCTATCCAGTTCTGTTTGTGCTCGTTTTTCGTGCCCAATAACTCAGAACGAGCGTTGTTTGTTTTAAGATCTTTGTTCTACTCTCTTTCTAGTTTTCAAAACATCTTTTAAATCTAATTTTCACCGAGAAACGAGTGAGAAATTGCAGTTTGAAAGTTGCTGTCCAGATTTACCAAAAAAACGTGTTGTTGCTTTGTTCCTTCGTCGACAACGGCCTCTCGAGATAAAATCTACGATCGATTACGACCCAAGACTGTGTCAACGATACATGTAGGTTGAGGGTGCATCAAATCCTCCTCTTCTCCCTTTTATTTCGTTCTTTTTATGTTTGTTTTTATTGTTCGTTTTTACATTGTTTATCGTTATGTATCGTTTGATATCGTTTGATATCGTTAACTATGAAACTAGTTTAGTCCGAGTATGAGTTAAAGTACCACCATTGAACACCCGCGTTGACTCGAGTTTAAAAGGTCTTACTCACCAGTGGCGATTGTCCTCGCTCGTTTACATATCCTCGTGTTCAAGGTAGGGCATTAATAAAACGATATTGACTATGTTTCTCGCTTTTGACCTCTCACTCGTTTTGCCCAATTCGGCCTGCCCTAGGACCCTTTGCATGTTAGTTCAACCTCTGATTGTTAATATATGACTCAATTAGACGACATTAGATCGATTTAATAACCTAATTAGACATGTTAGGGTACTTCGACACAAGCATTAAAATCGGTTAACAATTCTCTAATCTAATTGAATACATCTCTCTTTTCACATGATTTCTCGCTAGTATAAGAGTGCGTGATTAGCACCTTCTTATTAACACTCAACGAGTTAATTTAATTAGCGAACTTGACCTAATTCGACCCTTTAGGCCGTGTAGAGCATTCGGTTTTAGGCGAAGCCTTCTGACCTCTTTTATCATCAATTTCTAATGTACATCCCGTATCGCTTTGCAAATCTATCTAACCTAATGAATCTAACCTAAGGATTAGGGTAGGCTAGGATATGTAGGTCGTGTTTTGCCTTGTTTTTGTAGTCCTTTTCCCGTTCATTTTTATCTTTGTCTCGTTGTTTCGTATCTTGTAATTACTTTGTGTTTATCGAGTCGCGTTTTGTAACTTGTTTGTAATTAGTTTTCCTTTATCGAGTCAAATGATTTCTAAGAAACCTTAGTCTTGTTTGGTTAGATGGTTGTGCTCCAATTCATGTAAGAGCGTAGTAAATCGCATGTTGCTTAAAGCAACATGGCCCGATTTATGCTAATGCAGGCTTTGGTGCGTGACCTAATGTCTAATTCGATGAGATTAAGCGAAAGGACGCATTGCGAGGAGTGACCCAAGGCTGTGAGTTATGTAAACCGTGGGCCACCCCTTGTGCACGTTTTCCTAGGCCGGATTGGCCGTATAGGGTGTTATGTATGGTGTCGTATATAGCAATTGTATTTAGATCGAGTTGTATCATTAATTTCTTGTTGTGTCGGCAGGAAATGCCTGGGTTGTAATAGGGTAGATCCCAACGGCTCCCCCATTCCCATCCAGCCTTGTTTGCTTTGTTTTGTATGTTGTTAGATCAATCAACCCACATGCTAAATTACAACTTTGATAAAGTTAGTTTAGTTGCATCTAAATCGACATAGAAACTTCACATGTTAGGGTTTTAAAAACGATGTTTGCATATCATATATCGCAGTAGCTACGACCTTGTTTGAAATCCGATACTTGACTTAGTAGAGGCCGTTATTGACGGGCGGGGTTAGGTGTCCTTATGGGCTTCCTAACTCGTACCCTCACCCCTTACTCAAGATCTATGGTTTGTGGATCCGTCTAAATACCATTGGATTACGAGAGTCATTCAAATTGAGTGATATAGGGTACAAGTCTTTATCTTTAATCACTCGTAGTCGATTGGCTTTATGCTTTTCGATGAAAGGTGTAAAGTTGACTTGAACGGTTCCAAGTTCCCATAAAACTTGGTGGCGACTCTAATTTGTCTTAATTCAATTCGAAAGAACCTCGAGTCGATAATGCCTCCTGTGGATCCCGACACGAGATCCCGCGGCGTTGTCCACGATTTGGCGACTCACTGGGGATAAGAGGACTAGTTACACTTTGTTTCTAGGGTCTTTTCCTCCGAGGTGAAACTTGAAAAGAAAGTATTGGAAAGTAAAACATTACTCTTAGTGCTACGATTCATGCATAAACCCTTAAGGACTTTCCCGGGCCGCCCCAGCGCTTCTTTGTGATGCGTGGGGGGCGACGTCCCACTATGCCAGGTGCTTGCACATTGCTTGCTTCCGCTCCGCCTCGTCGTGGTTCTTGAGGGTGAGGATGCTCTTCTAGGTACTCTACCTAAAGGCCCTTGTTCTATTAGACCCGAAAGGATGGAGGGTATAGACCTTCTTATAGAAGACTTGCCGAGACTTAGAAATGTCTAGGAGCATACATCCTTATAACATGAGAATGACAATGTGCGAGGTGAATTTCCCAAGTCCTTTTTTTCAAATTTTCCATGTCAATTTCAAATCCAAACTTTTGAACAACTCACTTTCAAAATAGCATGGTTTTAAAAACGCGGAATGCTGCCCAAGTAGGACTAGATTTTTTTGGCGCAAAATGAGCTTTTATAGCCGGCATGCTGCCCATTTTAAATCTCATTTTCAAATCGATTATCCGTTTTTTCAAATTCAATCCAAAATGCCTCTCGAACCTTAACCAAGCATGAAATGCGTCGAGTCGTGTCCGGGTCCTAGCCGTGTTTGGCTAGGCGTGTTTCGTCCTAGGTATCTAGAACACGACCTTGTTGGGTCGCCCAAGCTCACCTCTTGGGCTTCGAGTCATGTGGGTCGACCAATTGGTCTAGGATAATCCACAGAAATGTCCAAGCTAGGCCATTTAGGGCGTTTCACTTGAACCTATGGGCTATGTTGGTCCAATCACGGGTTTAGTCACACCAAGTCCAGTTTAGAATCGAATTATGATGGTTTGGGTCGTGTCGTTTTGTCGAGTCCAAAATGAATCGAGGTCTAAATCCAACCGTGAGTCGAACCTTTTGGTTAGTCAGTCATAAGTCGAGTCGTTGTTTGAGTCAAGTTGGTGTCATGTCCTTAAGCGTGCAGGGGCTCTTACATTTGAATATTGACTCAGTTCGGGGTTTTCTTGTAGAAAGGCCGCCAAAAACCCGACTTCAAGCAATGGAAGACACTGTTAACAAACTCACTGAGGCCGTGAACCTCATGAGGGCCAGAATGGATGTGATCGAATCCAAGCTGGGTGAAGATTCCTCCACCCCACCTCTGACTGATCTGGAGAAACGGTTCAAATTCATTGAAGACCATCTGAAACTCTCCTAGGGGAAGAACATCCACTACGAAAATTCTAGGGCCTATGCCCCAGTTCAGGATAAGTTACCCACAAACATGGTACTCACTGATATCCCAAAGTTTAAGGGCACAGAGGATCCGGTCCACCATGTTAAGGCCTATAAGGGGTACTTAGCACTGAAGGGAGTACCTGCTGACATGCTCTCTGAAATTTTCGCTCAATCTCTGGATGAACACCCGAAGGCGTGGTTCTATAATCTGGACCTTAAGAATTTCCCTACCTTCGAAGATATCATGGTGGAGTTTTGTAAGCACTATGCTGACAATGTCGAGATTCGGACCAGTATAAGAACGCTAGAGGTTATGACGCAGAAAGAAAAAGAAGGCTTTACTGAATTCCTTGCAAGATGGCGCGCTGAAAGCGTGAAATTAGCCAAGAAGCCTGATGGAGTTGAAATGGTAGATAAGTTTGTAAAGAATCAACGACCTGTTTACCGTAATGCTCTGAAATACCAGAATTTTGGTTCTTTCAAAGAATTGATAAGAATCGGGATAAAGGTAGAAGATGACGTCCGAATGGCAGAAGCTGAGAAGCCAAAAGGATACCAAGGGGCCTCGTCATCTAAAGCAAAAGCACCGGCAACGTCCCACATTGTTGAAGCTGTCAATATCTTAGATGGACAGTAAAAAAGGCCTCCGCGCCAAGCTTTGAGGGCATTCACCGATATCGGGTGCACTTACGCATATGCTCTCCAAAAGCTCATGGCCCAGGAAAAGCTGAAGCCCATCGGTCCAACTCCGGATCCACCTGCTGAACAACAAGGCAAATGGTACAAACCAAATGCCTACTGTGCCTTCCATCAAGGGAAGGGACACGATACTGAAAGGTGATTTAGACTAAAGCACGAAATTCAAGACATGATTGAGAGCGGAATGCTCCCAATCCCAGCCATAAAGCCCAACAACGTCACCAATCCCTTTGGTGACCACACTAACTTTGTCTCTACCGAAGATAGTGTCGATTACTCTCATTTGATTCGCCCATATCATCTAAAGGGGGTCTTCATTGGAAGAATATTCGTGGATTGCTCCAAGTTCTTACCAAGCCCGAAAAATGAAATTACATTCGGGGATTTCGTTGTCGACTGTACTCCTTACATACTCCGAAGCGGCAGTGAAGTTAATGGTGTTTGGGCTGATGACGAAGATGATGTTTACCTCATCAAAGGTGCGATAATTCCTCACACACAAGAAGAAATCTTGAAGGTGAGGCAAGATGCCCTAGAGTCAAACCATTTGACTAGATCAGGGCGCCCGTATCACGTGGAGAAAGCTAAAGATATCCCGAACAAGACATCTCTCAAAGAGCCAGTAGTGGTCGAAGTTCTTGGTGAAGGGTCGACCTCCGAGGCTTCCCTCATCAAACAACTCCAAAAGACTAAGGCCGACGTGTCTATCTGGCAACTTATCTTGAGCTCTTTCGAACATCGCCAAGCTTTGCTGCAAGCTTTGATTAACATGACCGTGTCGTCAAGTACTACTCCTGCTAACATGGTCACTCACATCGCCCAGAACCGGCCACAGATTACTAATGCCGTGACATTTTCCGACGAAGATCTACCACCATTCGGTCCCCGACATAATCTGGCCCTCTATGTTGCTACCGTGTGTCTCAACAAGCATATTCCTATGACCTTGGTTGACGACGGATCAGCTGTCAATGTACTCCCGTTGAAAACAGCGCATATTCTGCGCCTGGAGAAGAATGACTTCATTCCCACTACACAGACAGTTCGGGCATTCGATGGCACTGTGCGTCGAGTAAGTGGACTCGTCGATTTAGTAATACAGACTGGGCCAATGGAAAAGAAAATAAGTTGCCAGGTAATTGACGTTTGCTCATCCTTCAACTTGTTGTTGGGAAGGCCTTGGATCCACGCTACGAGGGCCGTAACATCAACGCTGCATCGAAAAATCAAGGTCCCACTCAATGGCAAAACCGTCACCATTGACGCCACGCCAATTACGGTAGCAGGAGGGGACATTACTTCTGAAGTAAGGGTCGAAGTTGCCAATGACTCGTGTGGTTTCGAGATTGTCAACATGATTGAGCTAAACCCCGAAGAAGAGAATATGGATTTATACACTGGAAGTCATGCCTGCGAAGTGATTCTCAAGACTGGGAAGTACTTCGGTTTCTCTTTATATCCTAGAAAGGAGGATACTTTCAAGTTGAAGCCACCAATAGCCAAGGGAGTAACTTTCGGGCTTGGATATGAGCCTACTGGTAAAGATCTGCTGGAAAAAAGGGGAAGATCGATCGAAGATCGAGATGTTAAAATTGAAATGTATCACCTAACCTTAAACGGTCACTTCGTAAGAGCTGGGGAAGAACTCCCCTGCATGGACTTCCCCGAACCTATCTTTGACTCAAAGAAAAACCTTATGGTCCCGGGAATCGAAGTATTCCAAGATTGCTACTACATCCCTGAAGATATTCTAACTGTGATGCCAGTAAGGACTAAACCGGCTCCAATAAGTGACGAGAAAGCCATGGGTCTTCTTTTCGGAGAGGAGAAGAAATCACCGATACCAAACGAAGATTTGGTAAGCATGATCCTGAGAAGCGAACGGTTCGACCCATCTACCCTCATCACCGATGTAGATCCTCTTAGGATCAGCATGGGATGGCGGAAAACAATCAAGTGGACTGACAACAAGGGACTCCTTTTTAAGTTGACAATGGGAGAAGGAGAGATGTTCAAGCCAGATGATGCTTCCAATACTGAGTCTAAGTCTGAGTCCGAGTCTGAGTCTGAGTCTGAGTCTGAGTCTGAGATAGATCCTAAGATTGAGTCTAAGGAGTCAGGTGTTGAAAATACCCCTCCCCTAGCTTTTCCTTCCTATGCACCCTTTCCTAGTAGTGGTATTCCGGGGCCTGTCCCGAATACCCCTATCTCGCCACTGAGCTCCGACCAGTTGGCTCAAATGTTAGCGCATTTCGCGCAATTTCAAATCAATAATAATATGAACCAGTTTGCTTACGATTTGTCTCATTTACATTGCAATTCAAACTTTGAAAATGATTGTTTTAATAATGACATTGAGACTGAGGTCGAGGACGAGCAGTTGGTCGAAGAAGAAGAAGAAATAGAACCACCTCTACAATTGATAAAAGGGTTGGAGGAGTATGAACAGAAAACGTCGGTCATCGAAGATACCGAAACTATCAATGTAGGTACAACCTTAGAACCGCAGGAGCTTAAAATAGGAACTACTTTAAGTCCCACCGAGAGACAAGGGTTCATTAGTTTGTTGCATGAGTTCATGGATGTTTTTGCATGGTCCTACAAAGACATGCCAGGTATCGACAGAGAAATTGCTGAACACAGGATCCCAATCAAGCCGGGGTACAAGCCAGTCAAGCAGAAACTACGCAAAATGCACACAGATTGGTCTTTGAAAGTCAAGGAAGAAATTGACAAGCAACTCAAAGCTGGGTTTATCAAGGTGTCAGAATACTCAGACTGGGTGGCTAACGTCGTACCGGTGCCAAAGAAAGATGGTAAAGTTCGGGTTTACGTTGACTTCCGGGATTTAAACAAGGCAAGACCGAAGGACGATTTCCCATTACCTCACATTGACATCTTGGTTGACAACACGGCAAATCACGCGCTACTGTCCTTTATGGATGGATACGCCAGTTATAATCAGATAAAGATGGCAAAAGAAGACATGCATAAGACCGCGTTCAGAACGCAATGGGGAACCTATTGCTACACAGTAATGCCTTTTGGGTTGATAAACGCAGGGGCTACATACCAAAGGACCGCGACAACGCTGTTATATGATATGATGCACAAGGAAGTCGAGGTTTATGTCGACGACATTATTGTTAAATCAAAAGAGCGTAGCGGCCACCTTGGCACACTACGCAAATTCTTTGAACGATTGCGCAAGTATAACATGATGTTGAACCCACAAAAGTGCGCATTCGGAGTCACATCCGGCAAAATGTTGGGTCACATCGTTAGCCACCATGGCATCGAGGTGGATCCATCAAAAATCAAGGCCATAATGGAAATGCCTCATCCGAGAACCGAGAAGGAAATTCGAGGGTTCCTTGGAAGAATTCAGTACATAAGCCGGTTCGTGGCTAGGTTAACTATGATATGCGAGCCAATTTTTAAGAAGTTGAAAGTCGGGGAACACGTCATATGGGACGATCACTGTCAAGCTGCGTTCAACAAAATCAAAGAAGTACTATCTTCCCCTCCCGTGCTCAGCCCGCCAACGACTGGATTACCACTTTTGTTGTATCTTACAGTTACGGATACTGCAATGGGTGCGATGCTGGCACAGATAGTCGATAAAGAGGAAAGAGCAATTTACTACATTAGTAAAAAGTTCTTGGGAGTACGAAATCAAGTATACTCAGCTCGAGAAGACATGCTTGGCTTTAGTTTGGGCAACAAAGAAGTTACGACACTACATGCTTAGTCATAGTGTCCGCGTCCACTCGAAGATGGACCCCATGAAATACTTGTTTGAAAAACCAGTTCTAAACGGCAGAATGTCGAGATGGACTTTAATGCTTTCCGAGTTTGATCTAAAATATGTACCGCTAAAAGTGATAAAGGGAAGGGCGGTTGCAGACTTCCTGGCTGATAACCCGATAGAAGAAACTGAGGTCGTAGATACGTGGTCATTCCCCGATGAAGATATCGTTCATATAGATAACGACACGTGGGACCTCTATTTCGATGGAGCATCGAACTACAGGGGATACGGGATAGGAGTTCTACTCATTTCACCAGAAGGTGAACATGTTCCCATATCGATCAAGCTGGACTTTAATGTTACTAATAACGCGGCCGAATACGAAGCATGCCTACTCAGTCTGCATAGTGCTCTCGAGTTAGGCATCAAAAAGCTTATAGTACATGGGGACTCGTCACTAGTAATCAATCAAGTTGCCGGAACATGGAAAACCCGAAGCGATAGCCTGGTTCCGTACCAAGCAAAAATAGAGGAACTAGAAAAGTTGTTCGCCGATGTCAAATACGTGCACCTCCCCAGAGACGAAAACCAGTTTGCAGATGCACTATCAAAGCTAGCTTCTCTGATCAACATGCCTGATCATATGGATACTATGCCAATATGTGTCGAGCGAAGGTCATCACCAGCTTACGTTAACGTAATCGGAGATACGGAAGAAACCGAGGCTGAACCTTGGTATCAAGCCATTCTGAAATTTAAAGAATCAGGAGAGTATCCACCTGACATGGACAACCGCGGAAAGCGCGCTATTCGAATGCTAGCTGCTTAATTCATTAGAACCAATGATGGACAGTTGTACAAGAAGACCGCGCAAAACATCCTTCTGCGATGCATAGACTCGGCAACTGCAAAAAGAGTCATGGAAGAAGTCCATGACGGGGAGTGTGGCCCACACATGAATGCCCATATGCTAGTCCGTAAAATCATGAGATTAGGGTATTATTGGACCACGATGGAGACAGATTGTCGCAAATATGTCAGACACTGCCATAATTGCCAAATCTTTGCGAATATACAACACGTACCGCCATCACTGTTATATACTTTGACATCACCATGGCCTTTCTCAACATGGGGAATCGACATTATCGGAAAGGTCAACCCGTCTGGAACAGGTGGGCATTGTTTCATGCTAGTCGCCATCGATTACTTCACGAAGTGGGTAGAAGTTAAATCATATAAAGTGCTACAAGCGAAGCAGGTAGCAAAGTTCATTCAGAATGAAATCATTTGCAGATATGGGGTGCCGCATGAGTTCATTAGCGACCATGGCACTCACTTCCAGGCTGAAGCTGCTGTAATACTTGAAAAGTATAAAATCAAACACCACAAGTCATCACCTTATCGACCTCAAACAAATCGCGCGGTGGAAGCCGCTAACAAGACAATCACTGTGATTCTCAGAAAAATAACCGACAATTATCGCGAATGGCCAAAAAAGATACCGTTCGCACTTTGGGGATACATGACGTCTATTCGTACAACCACTGGAGCAACCCCGTTCTATCTAACATATAGGATGGAAGCAGTTCAGCCTGTCGAATTAGAGGTACCTTCTTTGAGAATTCTGTTAGAAAGTCAGGTTCCAGAAGCTGACTGGCTACAGCCTAGGTACGATTCCTTGGTCATGCTCGACGAGCGACGGTTAAATGCACTACACCATGTTCAACTCTATCAGAAAAGGATAGAAAGGGCATTTAAGAGGAAGGTGAAGCCTCGAGGAATAAAGGATGGGGATTTGGTCCTAAAATATGTCCGTGCTTTACTACCGATTGACCCGAGGGGAAAATTCAAGCCGAACTGGGCCGGTCCTTACCTGGTAAAGAAAATATTGTTGGGAGGCGCAGTCAGACTAACAGATTTAGATGGAAACGACTTCGCAAATCCGACGAATTTGGATCAACTGAAGAAATATTATCCTTAGAACTCGTTCTCAATGTCGTAAAATAAAATTTTGAATTGCAGTGCTTGTGAGCGAGTCTAAGCCACGGCACTTTTGCTTCGCTGCTTTTTGTGCGTTATAAACTGATAGTTGTAGCGCATTTGTTTTGTGGAACTACGAGCTCGGTTTGATTCTATTGACAACAGATACGTAGGCAGCTCTTTATAAGAGTAAACCGACCCTTCCTCTAATAAAATGAAATTTTATGCAGAAACTGGGAATTTTAATAAATAGTAAGTCTTATTAAAATCGGGGGATGACCATTACAACCTTAAAAAAAAAAAAAAAAGCAAGCAACAAATAATAAGTAGTAGTATTAAATAATAGATTGGAGTCGAATGCTCCTATATCTTCCTCTTCCCTTTACCTTTTGAGTCGCGTGACCAACGCTCCTGCAGAGGAGTGGGAGTCACGTCCTATCTGACACGCTTCTTAGGAGGGATCATCATTTCCTACCGAGGGCCCAGCCTATCTTTTACACTCAAACGAGGGCCTAGTCTTCCTTCTAAGGCTGAGTCCGAGTATTCTCTTGAACCCAACCGTTTCCACACACCTGTCACCTGTGAGTCAGTCTTAGAAGTTTTCTTGGTTTCAGCTTCAGGTCCAGATGCAAACGAAAGATCATTAGCAAAGAAGTCGCGACTGCTTCTGCCTTTGTCATAGTATTTGATGTCAACAAGCTCATCCTTCCGCCACAAATCCTTGCATGAGTCAGTTTTCTCTTTAAGCCACTTAGTGTATGACGGGGATACCCAGGTAGTCTGAGGGCGCGCAGCCACGTACCAAAGACGCCTTTGGTGCCACCTTTCGAGCCAATCATCACATATAGAGGAATTTAGTTCTCTTTCTCATCCTAGAACAGCCTCACACTTGGGAATTACTTGTCTACGGCCCATCTGACGCAGGACGCGGTCGGGGTAAATATGAATAGACCGTTCCAAACCCAGCAGTTGCAAACGCCTGGTCCTATCATCCTCTGGAAGGATAGTAGAAGATTTGAGGCGAAGCCAAGGCATAAACCAGCAAAGGGGGCGACCTCCTTCTTCTGTCATTTTGTTTCTCCAATAAGCAAGGTCATCTTGATGCTGTAGATACCCAGTATCTGCTGAGACTCCAACAAACACCCGATGATTATCGGACTACAACATGTTTTGGGATCGCAGCGTTTGATCGACAGTTTGTGTACAACTTTACGTCGGAAAACTTAAAACGATTTCGAAAACAAAACATTTCAAAACATTTCAAAAATACTTGGAGTGTTTAATGCACGACGACGGGGTCGCGATGACACTAACTAGAGTCAAAACCGACACCGGATAAAAAACCGACTCGAAAATTCAAATCCCGACTCCAACAACGAGTCAAACCGAGTCAAACACAAAAACCAAAAATATCTCAAACCTTCTATGCTAAGTTTTCCCGGATTCATGTTGGTCAAGTACCAAACATGTGACTACAAAACCTAGGATAGAACAAATCATGATTGCGTTTGTTGTGATAGTGACAACACAACTCGAAGTGCCGCGACGTGGCTCGCGCCTCTTTGAGAAGCCCAGGTGGCCACGTCGCTCAAAACTCACACAACCACTCATTCTCCTATAAATACCCCTCAAATGCCACCCATTTGAGACTTACGCGAGTGTCCGCCCCCTCTTTTCTCCCTTAAAATTCTCGACTCGACTTCTTAAGTCACAATCCGACGCGTGTTTACGACCTACCGATCGTAAACACAAGCCTTACACATTGTTTGGTACCGTCATCGTGCATTAAACCACTTGTTCGACCACTTTGACCACTACACCATCACTAAACTTTTAAAACACTCTTTTACTTACCAAAACGGTTTTAAACCGAGTTTTTTCCGATCAAACAAGTTGTTACACTTACGTCGGTCACTCGCCATAAGCAAACATGTAAGTATGAGGGTGTAAAAATCCTCTTTTATTATGTTTTCATTCGTTTCATGACTTTAACATGCTAAAACATGCATAACATGAACCAAAACATGGAATAAACGAGCCAAAACTGATTTTTGGTCTGAGACAGAAGCCCCTTAGGTCGCCAACTGGCTCGCGCCTAAATGGGGTGCTCAGACCAGAGATCAACCGTGTTTGTTCTCGTCATTTCCCTTAATCCATTTTCATATTTGTAATTGGTTTTTACCATTTCAAGTATTTTCGAAACCCTTTTGTTTCATTTCACATGTTTTAACCATAAAGAATTTTTCACCCTTGGTTCTTCATACCATGACGGTTAAATCCGTGTTTCGGTGATAATATTTGGTTAATGACATTTAAGAGGTATTTTAAAGCCTTTTATTTCATTTCTTTACATTTTCAAACAAACATATTAGTCACCAACACGAAATCATCCTTGGTTCTATATACCATGCCGGATTTTAACCCGGGTACGATGATGAGTACCGACTAATTACATTCATAATGGACTTAAAAAAATTAGTCCATAATCATTTTCAAAACTATTCATGTCAAGCTTGTCAAAAACCGAGCCCGACACCGAATATTATCAAATAATGATGATTATTCGAGTCTAGTTCTTCAAATCAACAAATGCGGTCTAAACGACCCTTTCAAAATCAAACCGGGTTCAAATACCCATTTTTAACACGTTTTATAACGTTTTCTAAACAGTCAGAACACGGCATACGGTCGTTGGCTAACCCGCGCCTCAAGCAGGCCTTTTCTTTCCCATTTTCAAAACCAGGGGGAGGCCCCTTACACCGCCGGCTGGCTCGCGCCTCTTATAGCCGTCTGGTACAGGGTCTGTTCCCTTCCAGCATTAGTCTAGGACGATCCCGACTCCGGTTAACCCGGATATAGGACGGATCAGATGACTATTCGATTATTCAAAACCACATTTGCAAAATGCCTTACTAAGACAAATGGATCATGTTATGCACCCTAAACCTAATACGGTAAATGGATGTTTGATTTCCGTCTTGCATGCAAATCAATCATTAATCCAACTCGACATCTTATACTTGATACTTGGATTAAATCAACCGGCTTAGAAAGCTCTCACATGTTAGGTTTAAATCATTGGATGCGCATTCATGCATTTAAACCGTTTTATCATCTTTTGCATTCAACCAACCAAGATCGATCAGTAGAGGCCGCTAAACGCGGGCGGGATTGGGTGTCTGATTAAAGGGCTTCCCAATACGTACCTTCACCTCTTACTCAGAAACTTTGGATAGTGGACGACCTTATCCAGGGCGTACGAGAGTCATTCTAGAGATAGGATGCTAAAGAGGGACGATTTCCTTATCTTTAGTACCTATGTCAAACGGTGCTTTGTGCTTCGATTTGACCGAGGTATAAAGTGGAATTCGAACGGGTTCCAGGCATCCCACAAATGCTTGGTGGAAACTCCGAACATCTCTAATCGTTTCGAGACCCTTACCGAGACGAAACCGACCGATCTAAAACGATCCGGTCGAAAGCACCTTTACGCCGCCGAGCGTGGCTTTAAAAAAGACCGCTGCATGTCCACAGATTGGCTTGGCGTGCAGGTGACCCGTGACTACGGACCGGTAGGTGGCCCCAAATCCACAGACCGAGACGTGGCCCATGTCCACAGATTGGCGACTCCGCTGGGGAAAACTAGGACACTTACGTCTTTGTGATCCCTAGATGGTGAGACTCGAACGAGGTCTTGGTTGGAATGCATTAATTGATATTACGGTCACGGTCGGGTTCCTTGTCCGGGCCCACAACCTAACCCTTATCGACCAATTGGCTCGTCTCGTCGGCGTGAGTTATCTCATCCCCGCGTTTCGAATCCCGATTGAGTCAAGCATACCATTGACGTTACACATTTCTGTTTCGTCAAAGAGCTTTCATCACTTTCGAGCACGAGGCTAGGGCACCCTCCTTACACATTTTGTTTGGATTGGTATTCCTCTTGCAAATCGGGGTTTGATTGCTTGGTGTGTAACCCACCCTTTTAAGCCAAAACCCGTGTCAGCATGATGCATAATATAATGAACTGTGAGTGCTTATGTGCTACTTGATCATAAGTCCTTCCGTGTCATTTTCAAACTTTCAAAACACCTTTTTGCGCCGTCATAATGGCCATTTCAAACCTCGGTCTTTCGCCGACCGATGCACGCCTTTCTAGGCCGTCGTAATGACGATTTTCAAACTCGGTTTTGTATAACCATTTCAACACGCCTTTCTAGGCCGTCGTAATGACGATTTTCAAACTCGGTTTTGTATAACCATTTCAACACGCCTTTCTAGGCCGTCTTAATGACGATTTTCAAACTCGGTTTTGTATAACCACTTTAACACGCCTTTCTAGGCCGTCGTAATGACGATTTTCAAACTCGGTTTTGTATAACCATTTCAACACGCCTTTCTAGGCCGTCGTAATGACGATTTTCAAACTCGGTTTTGTATAACCATTTCAACACGCCTTTCTAGGCCGTCGTAATGACGATTTTCAAACTCGGTTTTGTATAACCATTTCAACACGCCTTTCTAGGCCGTCGTAATGACGATTTTCAAACTCGGTTTTGTATAACCATTTCAAATCACGCCTTTCTAGGCCGTCGTAATGACGATTTTCAAACCCGGTTTTGTACAACCATTTCAAATCACCTTTTTACGCCGTTATAATCGCCGCGTCTAGACACGGATTTTAACCCGTTTCGCGCCGACAATGGCTCTTTCAAAACCCGAGAAAAGCACACACCCTTTTTCTCGAGACACTTTCGGGATCCCGAGGACCATGCACCGTCCCCGAGACCTCTTCAAACATTTCAAACTCGATTTTCAAAACATACAATTTTGAATTTCAAAACCGTCTTGGGAAGCAACGCACTATTTTACGAGCCGACTCAAACTCAAACCGTCTTTTGTAAATAAACTTAAGACAACCCCTTTCAACTGATCGACTTGCGGAGATTTCTATCTTCGGAAGCCGCCTATTAAAGCGACAAATGAATCTTTTGAAAATTTATATTTTCGAAAACTTCAGTCCACCATTCCAATTCCGCCTCGTGTCCATCGAGTCAAAGCAAACGTACTTATGGGTCTTTACTTATGAGTCGTCTCGCCACGAGACCCGTCCAATGGCGTCACGCCGTCATGTTGGACTCGTGTCAAAGGTTCGGTCAAACACCGTCACGTTATAAATCGAGTCAGCACCGAGGGACCACACACGGTCACCCCGTCTTGTTGAGTCGATCTTGATCTCGTCCTCTGTCTTGTCTGCGTTCAGTCTTGGAACCGTGTCGGGTTGAGTTGTAATGTGAGCCGTTTTTCTGCCTCAGAGCCATGGCCCCGTCTTCAGCTTCGTCCAACAACAACAATGATAACAACAGAGATGTCACAACTGATCGGCTAGCCAGCCTAGTTACCGCTATTCAGTCACCCTGGATCGCGTCGAGACCCGTGTCGACGCCCGGAGAACAAGGAAGTTGGGGAACATAATACCCGCCTCGACGAGACCGAGAAGAGGTGAAACTCTTGGAAGAACAACTCCTAGCCCGGGGTAACAACATCCACCTTGAAAATAACCGAAGGTTCGAACCTCATTGGGGACCGGTTACCCGACAACTTCACCCCCGATGATGTGCCTAAGTTCAAGGGAGTGGAGGACCCACTCAACCACATCCATGCTTTCAAAGACTATATGGCCATTAAGGGGGTCAAACAGAACTTTTTACCAGGATCTTCCCATCCTCTTTGGAGCCATTCCTCGCCAATGGTACTACTCCTTGGACACGAAAAACCTTACCACCTGGGATGAAATCGCAGTTGAGTTTGCCAAACAGTATGCCGACAATGTCGAGATCCAGGCCAACACCCGTACTCTCGAGGTGTTAACCCAAAACGACAAAGAGGGGTTCACTGAGTTCCTAACCCGTTGGAGGAGGGTGAGTACTCAGTTGGTTAGTAAGCCGAGTGAATCAACTCTGGTAGAAAAATTTGTCAACAACCTCCGCCCGGTTTATGCCAACCTGCTGAGGTATCAAAATATCAAAACTTTTCAAGATCTGCAGATTCTGGGACACGTATTGAGGACGACCTCCGAAAGGGTGTCTTAGCAAAGACCACAGGCAGGGGTTATCAAGGATCCACCTCAACCTGATCTCGCCCTTACGGTCAGACAAACAAGATTGATGAGGTCAACCTCGTCGAACCATCTGCCAAGAAAATTGAACGCCCTCAGAGAGTGTTCACCAGCATAGGGTCAACTTATGCAAGTGCCCTGAAATGGCTCATGGACCAAGGGAAGCTACAACCGATCGGGCCCACCCCGGACCCGGCCGACGCCAAGAAATCCCGATTTTGGAATCCCAACGCCTACTGCCAGTATCATCGAGGGAAAGGGCATGATACCGAAAATTGCTTCAAACTCAAGCACCTCATTCAAGACATGATTGAGAAGGGAGATTTGCATATACCCCCACCAACTAAGCCAAACAACAAGACGAATCCTCTGGGAATTCGAGCCATCTCTGACGATGAGCCGACCCTAGACTGCTCTCATCTCATCTTGCCAATTGACGATGAGGTGAATGTTCTGGAAAAGGACCCGTCAGATGGAGTGTTCGTATTCAGTGCTGCCACTATGCTCACTATGTTTCAGCAAGTTGAAGAGACCATTTCCAGCCTTTCTGAGAGAATCACCCGACTCGACGATGCCTACCGTCGACTCATCTTCAATCCCCCGGCACCACGTCCGAGGGAGAATTCCCCAAGCATTCAAAACTGCCCACCCCAGGATGGATTGCTCCCGCGACAATTCTGGCATAGGCCCCACGAAAATCACCTTCAAAATAACCACCTTCACGAGAATTACCCTCAAAATAACTACCCTCAAAATAATTACCCCCACAAAAATCGCCCTCACAAAAATATTCCCCACAAGAACTACCCACCGAGGAATACCCCTCCGAGGTATCCTCGAGACCCTGAAATTAACGGCATATGGCGGGATGATGTTGAGGATGTCTATGTCGTCCCAGGAAAGGAGAAGCGGACGAAGGAAATCGGACATCTCACCCGGTCCGGACGTCCCTATCAGAATCCGAGCAACCCAGCGGTCGTTCCAACAACGAATGACCAAATCGTCCCAGAGGTGGACACTCAACCAAAGGCTCCCGAGAACTCAATCCTGAAACAGCTCCAGAAAGCAAAGGCCGAGATCTCAATTTGGCAACTGATCGCAACGTCTTTTGAGCATCGACAGGCCTTGCTGCAGGCCTTGGGAAAATTAACCGTGCCCTCCACCTCTTCCCCAGAAGAAATAGTGGCACACATGACAAGAGACGCCCCTGATCTGAGCAACCCGGTCGTCTTCTCCGACGAGGATATCCCCCTGTTCGGAGCCAACCATAACCTGGCCCCGTACATCACCGTGCAATGCCTCCAAAAGAACATACCAATGGTCCTCGTGGATGATGGTTCCGCCGTGAATGTCATTCCTCTCAAAACTGCCCACAGGCTGGGTATTAAGGAATCTGATTTAATCCCAACGAATCAAGGAGTACGCGCCTACGACGACACTCGTCGCAAGGTCGCTGGGCTTATCACTTTAGCCGTCGCAACCGGGCCACTAGAAAAACAAACCAGTTTCCAAGTGGTCGACATCGACGCATCCTTCAACATGCTCCTGGGAAGTCCCTGGATTCACGCCGTCAAGGCGGTCACATCAACGCTTCACCAAAAGATCAGGGTCCCCTTCAACGGGAAAACGATCACGATCCCCGCTTCCCCAATCAAAGCAGTCATGAGAAGAGGGGTAGCCTCCCAAGCCATTGAGGAGGACGACAATGAAATGTGGGGTTTCCAAGTCGTGAACGCCATAACTGATGAACTAACAACCTCTGAATGTGACCCGTTCGCCAGCCTTGCGATCAACCGTATCATAATGTGCCAGGGTTATTTCCCGGGTTTGCCGCTCAATCCGCTAAAGGACCCATTGCCTCCCTTGAAACTGGCTAAGGTCCCCAACATTCCCTTTGGGCTGGGATACGAACCTACCAATGAAGACATCCAGGAGATGAACCTCCTAATCCGAAAACGCAAGAAGCACGGAGTCATCCTCCGTCCCTACCACCTGACTCTCAACGGATACTTTGTCCCCGAGGGAGAGTCCGAACTCTACCACGGCTTTCCGGAGCCTATCTATGACTCTGTGGCGAAGGCTAGATACCCGAGAGTGGGAGTCTTCCAGGACTGCTACTTTATTCTCGACAACATCGAAGCTGCATCAACCGAGTCCAAACCGTCACCATGCCTCGACGGACAAGCTGTCACACTACTCTTTGGGGAAGATAACATCAAACGCCTCGACTACGAGGACATCATCAACATCGCCCTGAAAGACAATCAGTTTGATCCAACCGCCTTGATCTCCGATAATGACCCGGAGAAAGCCACCCAGGGCTGGAGGAAAACCATCAAGTGGACCGATCGCCAAGGCCGCATTCTCAAGATCACAATTGGAGAAGGCCATATGTTCAAGAAGGAAAGTGATGAAGGATCCGAGTCTGAGTCTGAGTCGGAGTCAGAGTCTGTTATAGCTCCTAATACTCCGGAAGTCCCAGTCAAGGTCCCCTTCCCACTATTTTATCACAAAGTCGTGGCTGATTCAGAGGCTGAGTCTGCTAAGGTCACCCCCGCTCCAATGAAAAGTGACAACCTGGAGCCTGTTCCAGGGGCCACTTCTTCTGTCGTGTCGCCTCTAACTGACCACGAGATGTCTGTCCTTTCCGAGCTTCTCGCTCGTGTCAACTTAATGAACGCTAAGTTTGCTTATGACTCGTCTCAATTTAACTGCAATGCAATTCTGAATGATTATGAGGAATTTGACTTGAGTGACTACCCACCTCACTTGGCCAAAGAACTTGACAAACGGGAAACCAGAACCCCCATCATTGAGGAAACCGAGCCTATTAACGTAGGAACCGACAATACACCTCAAGAACTTAGGATAGGGACAACCCTGGACCCCTCGAAAAGACAACAGTTCATTGACCTCCTCCACGATACAAGGACGTGTTCGCCTGGTCTTACAGAGATATGCCTGGGATTGACAGAGAAATTGCAGAGCGCCGGATACCCATCAAACCCGGGGCTAAACCTGTCAAACAGAAGCTACGCCGGATGCGTCCTGAGTGGGCCTTAAAAATCAAAGAAGAGGTGGACAAACAGTTCAAGGCTGGGTTCATCAAAGTATCTGAATACTCTGACTGGGTGGCCATCATTGTGCCGGTACCAAAGAAAGATGGACGAACTCGGGTTTGCGTCGACTTCAGGGATCTGAACAAGGCAAGTCCAAAGGACGACTTCCCTTTGCCGCATGTTGACATTCTGGTAGACAACACTGCCGAACATGCTCTCCTATCATTCATGGACGGGTATGCCGGGTACAACCAGATTAAAATGGCTGAGGAAGACATGCACAAAATTGCGTTCACTACACAGTGGGGTACATATTGCTACACGGTCATGCCTTTCGGCCTCATCAACGCCGGAGCGACCTATCAAAGAACCGCTACCACTCTCCTACATGATATGATGCACAAGGAGGTAGAGGTATATGTCGATGACATGATCGTCAAATCAAAAGAATGGGATGGCCACATCAATGCCCTCCGGAAATTCTTCGCTCGTCTGCGGAAATATAACATGAGACTAAATCCTCAGAAGTGTGCATTCGGGGTCACCTCCGGAAAACTCTTGGGACATGTCGTCAGCAAAAGAGGCATTGAGATTGATCCAACCAAAATAAAAGCCCTTCAACAAATGCCTCGGCCTAAGAACGAGAAGGAGATTCGGGGATTTCTCGGCCAGGTTCAATACATCAGCCGGTTCATTGCCAAGCTCACTATGATTTGTGAACCAATATTCAAGAAGCTTCGCGCCTCCGATCACACCGATTGGGACGACGACTGCCAGAAGGCCTTCGACAGGATAAAGGAAATCCTATCCAAACCTCCTGTCCTCATGCCACCTCAACCGGGAATTCCTCTATCCCTGTACTGATCACATCGACACGACCATGGGAGCAATGCTAGCACAAACAGTTGGCAACGAGGAGCGAGCCATCTACTACATCAGCAAAAAGTTCATTGAGTACGAGACGAGGTATACCCAGCTGGAAAAGACATGCCTTGCCCTAGTATGGTCAACAAAGAAGCTGCGGCATTACATGCTCAGCTACTCGGTCCACATCTACTCCAAGATGGACCCGGTCAAATACATCTTCGAAAAAACCGTACTAAACGGAAGGCTGTCTAGGTGGACACTCATGCTGTCTAAATTCGATCTCAAGTTTGTACCTCTCAAGGTTATCAAGGGAAGAACAGTCGCCGACTTCCTAGCAGAAAATCCCGTCAACGAGGATCCAACGACCGACACATGGTCACTTCCTGACGAAGACATCCTTTGTGCCGACTCCGACGCATGGGACCTATATTTTGATGGTGCATCTAATCTGAGAGGCTTCGGGGTGGGAATCCTTCTAATATCACCAGAGGGAGAACACGTTCCGATCTCGGTCAAGCTAGACTTCGCCGTCACCAACAATGCCGCTGAATATGAAGCATGTCTCATCGGTCTACAAGCAGCCATCACACTTGGCATCAAGAGATTGAGGGTCCATGGCGATTCCTCACTCGTCATCAATCAGGTATCCGGATCATGGAAAATCCGATCTGACAGTTTAGCTCCCTACCGAGCAAAGATCAATCAAGAGGCCGAATTCTTCGACCAAGTCGACTACTTCCACTTGCCGCGAGAGGAAAATCAATTTGCTGACGCCCTGGCAAAACTTGCCGCGCTCGTCAACATACCTGACGACATGACATCGATGCCCCTTTGTGTCGAGAGATGGAGCGAGCCAGCTCACATTTGTGCCATTATCGACGACGAGGAGAGCCATGATGAACCTTGGTACCAAGCCATCCTCAATTACAAAACCAAAAACGAATTTCCTCCCAACTCTGATCAAAGAGGACAAAGAGCCATCCGTTTACTTGCATCACAATTCGTGATAAACCAAAATCAACTCTACAAAAGAACACCCCAAGGAGTTCTCCTCCTTTGCATTGACCATCACAAAGCCAAGAGAGTCATGGGAGAGGTTCACGACGGAGAATGCGGCCCTCACATGAGTGCAATGATGCTTACACGGAAAATCATGCGGCTAGGTTACTACCGGACAACCATGGAAGCCGATTGCCGTAACTACGTCAAACATTGCCACAATTGCCAAATCTTCGCCAATATACAACACATACCACCATCCCTTTTATACACCATGACATCACCCTGGCCTTTCTCAACCTGGGGCATCGACATCATCGGGAAAGTCAACCCGATAGGCACCAAGGGGCATTGCTTCGTCCTCGTCGCCATCGACTACTTCATCAAATGGGTGGAAGCGCAGTCATATGCAGTCTTGACCGCCAAACAAGTGGCCAAGTTCATTCAAAACAACCTCATCTGCCGATATGGGGTACCCCATGAAATCATCAGCGATCAAGGCTCTCACTTCCGGGCGGAAACTCGGGCTTTCTTTGGACAAATACAAGATCAAACGACATCGATCATCCCCCTACTCTCCCCAAACTAACGGAGCGGTGGAGGCAGCGAACAAGACTCTTGTTACCATTATCAAGAAAATACAAGACAACTACCGCGATTGGCCGAGCAAACTCCCATTCGCACTCTGGGGATACCGAACCTCCATTCGAACACCGACAGGCGCCACACCCGTCTACCTAGCATACGGTATGGAGGCGGTTCAACCGGTGGAGTTAGAGGTCCCATCTCTACGCATCCTGCTGGAGAGTCAAGTCCCTGAGGCGGAATGGACCCGTCGAAGGTACGAACAGCTCACTCTTCTAGACGAACGGCGACTCAACGCCTTGCACAACGTCCAGCTATACCAACGACGTATACAACCGGCATTCAACAAGAAGGTCAAACCCCGAAACATCCGGGAGGGCGACTTGGTCCTCAAGTCAGTCCGAGCACCATTACCCGTCGATCCGAGGGGAAAATTCAAACCCAACTGGGCCAGGCCATACCTGGTCACGAAAATACTTTCGGGGGGCGCAGTGAGACTGAGTGACCTTGACGGGGAGGACTTTACAAACCCGACCAACCTAGACCAACTCAAGAAATACTACCCTTGAACCCTATCAACCAACAACCTAACCTAGTTTTGCAACTAGCACCAACCTCAATCCTTTTCAAGTCAAGTTCCTCAATATGTTCTGATTTGAAATTGCATGTTTTATCGAGTCTAAGCTGCGGCACCTTGCCCGTTTTGAATGTCCTTTGATCTGTCAAAGGCAACGTCCATTTGCACTACAAAAACAAACCCCTGAACTACGAGCATGGTCTGATTTCACCTCTTCAGGTGAATACGTAGGCAATCCCTCTTATGCTTGAGGGTTACAACCACAAAACCCAATTCAAATTCACAAAACATTTCGAACTACGATCATGGTTTGATTTCACCTCTTCAGGTGGATACGTAGGCAGTCCTTTCTTACACAAGAAGGATACAACCATTCCCACAATCAAAAAACATCCCCATTAAAAAAGAGAAAAGGGAAAACCATTCCCTTTCCCCACAAAAATACAAAAAATGAGCCTTTCTCCCTTTCCACAAAATACCACTTTCCCAAGTGCAATTGTTTAGGACAATTCAAATCGAATTGCCTTCACAAAATGGATGGAAGAAACAAGCGTTCACAATTTTCGACACGAGCAATCCTCTTATTTAATTAATAATGGGAGGGATTACAATTTCAACAACAAATAAAGCTCGACGAGTCTACAACTTGTCAAAGCTAAGGTGTCCACTAACACACCTCACATAGTAAAACTAGCACAAAACACACAACAACTAGCTAGTACAACATAATACAAACTCACAACAATAATACAACATAATAATAAAGTGGGTAATAGAAGTCTTCACTCTTCCATTCTACCTTTGCCTTTTCCTTCGGGGTACATCTTCCCCTTGTTCTTCTTGTTGGCCCGCCTAGCATGAACTTCCTCCTCGGAACGGATCCTAAACGGATCTAAGATGGCGACGGCCTCCGGTCTAGCACAAGACCCCATATTCGACCCAAGACGAGCCAATGCACGGCCCACCATACTCTTGGGGCCGGAACTCCTCCTCTTCGGTGGTCTCATCACATCGGGAGTAGCTCCGTCAACATACTCCTCAAAGAAGGCATGGTTGGCCTTGCCAACCTCTCGGTACTTCAAGTCGACAACCTCGTCCTTACGGAATTTGGATCTCTCTTCCAAGGACGGAGCACGTGACCATTTGACATAAGCGGGAGTCACCCATGTCGTGGCAACGGGGTTTGGCACCTCCCAAAGCGGATGAGTGGCCCACCACCTTTCAAAGAACTCCACGAGCTCGGAGTTCCGGAAAACATTCTCTTGGACAAGAGTATCTTGAGCGGGCACCTTTTGTTGACGCCCCATTTGCCTCATGAGCCTCTCGGGATAAATGAAGGAAACAACTTTCAAGCCCACCACCATCAAAGAACGAGGACTAGCACCCGAAGCGGGTAACCCCGTGAAGGACCTCAAGTGCCACCACGGCACCACCCAACGGATATGAGGACCACCCTCCTCCGCCAGTCTTGCGGCCCAATAGGCCTCGGTGGAAGCAAAACTTTCCGGGTACAACTTCTTCCTCATAGTAAGGTGACGGAAGGAGTAAGAAGAAGGATTAACCGGAGGCTCTACATACCTTAGCCTCTCCAATAGCCACACTTGGAGGATCCTTGGCGATCCAAAAGAGGGAGCTTCTCCACAAGAGCCTTCCTTGTCCAAAGCTTGGATAATCTCTCCAAGCACGAACCATGATGGATCTCTACCATGCTCTATTTGCTCAATCACATGGATAAGGGTCATGCTACCATGGCATCTCGGCCCCTCCTTCTTCAAGACATCAACAAAGAGGTACACATGGACAAGGCAAAATGCAAGAGCCCTTCTCCTAGCCACCTCCGAGACATTAGCATCTAACCGATTCGAGAAGATGTTAATAAGAGCCAACATATCCACACTATGTGGAGCAAGAAGAAAGTTGACTTGGCTTGTTGATAAGCCCAACATGGAACGGCATTTCTCCTTGTAGCACAACCGAGTCGGAGGAAGCACCGGAGCACAACCCGACCACCCACCAATGACTCCAACTTCTTAGGCAAGAGGACAAATTTCGCCTTTCGGGAACACGAAAACATGATGTTTCGAATCCCAAAACCGAGAACACGCTTCAAGAAACGAGGGTTGCACCTTGACTTGATGAAGCACCAACAATTGACCAACTCCCATGTAATCGAGTTGATACTTCTCGGGAGGCGACAAATCCCGGCACCATTGTCGCAATGCGTTCTCCAAAGCATCCATGAAATATTTTTGTGGAAGAAGAGGAGGTTTTGTAGAGATGTTTTTGTGTTTCGGATGATGAAACAATGAAGCGCAAACGTCTCTATTTATACAAAATGATCAGCATTTCTTTTCATAAAAAAGGGAGAGCCGGCTTCCATCGCCTGGCTGCTCGCGCCTCTTTGAGGCTTCTCCAGGATTCCCGCCAGGATTCCGGCTTCCATTGTCACAAATTGTCTCTTTCAACATGTGTTTTATCCTGACACCTCAAACCTCCCGCCAGGAACCTCGCGCCTCTTCGGGATGATCCGGGAAATTTTGTGTTTCTTCACACTCACATTTCCTTGTTTTCGCGTTTTACGAAATCCGACACGGTTTCCATGATGCAGCTTTAAACATATGGGTTTTTCTTTCTTTTTTAACGGGGGAAGGGCTAGTCGCCCCGATCCGCGACGGATCGTTTCCATGTCAGTCGAAATTCCGAAATTTTTTCGCTTTTTCGCAAATCAAAAATCAAAATCGAAAATTGATAACACGACATCAATTTTCCTCCAAAATTCAAGCACTCACAAACTCGAGTCTTGACCTCAAAAGCCAAATATACTCGCAAAAATCTTTTCCAAAATTCTTTCCTGACGGTTTGAGTTTGAATTTTTTCGAGTCAATTTTCAAAATTTCGATGCAATTTAATTCACGACACGAGTTAATTGCTCAAATTTTCAAATCAATTCCTTTTGAATTCCGAACGTGGCGATTTTGTCACGGAATTTTCAAAATTTCAATTTTAACTTCAAGTCATCTTGGTTAATTTTGATTTTCAAATGCTTTTACGTGTTTACGTTTATGCCTACGTGCTATCTGTTGCCTGTTTTTCTACACTAACGATGCAGGAACTGGTACAAAGCAAATGGAGAATCAACAGCCGACAGCGCTCCTCCGAAACACAACACAAAAAGCCAAAATCACAAAACAAACTACAATCCAAAAACACATATATACAAACCGCCTTACGCAAAATACATCAACAAACGTCTATCATACAGACACCGGCCTAAAACAAACGTCTATCATACAGACACTGGCCTAAAACGAACGTCTATCATACAGACACTGGCCTAAAACGAACGTCTATCATACAGACACTGGCCTAAAACGAACGTCTATCATACAGACACTGGCCTAAGACAACGAACTGGGGGCTATCCGCCACCTACCGAACTAAGCACCTCTATCCTCTCAAACGGAAAAGAAAGAGAGCCACATAGGGAACAAAGGAGCAACAGAGAAAGCAGAGGAGGTTACCATGACGATAACCCTCCGCTCCTGCTCCGTGACAAAAGAGAAGACAGTGTCTGGCAGATTTTGGATGATGAGGAGGCCAAGAACCATGATGTGATGCACACTTCCGGTGCGACCCCAATCATCGCCATCCCGCCCATGAGCCACGACGAAAAGGACAAACCGGCCATATTGGCCGCCTATCCGGATCTCTGCGACAACGACCAACGATCGATACCCGATCGTTGGCGGACAAAGGCCGCCAGGGAGAAACACAACCAAGCCTGTAACAAAAAAACAGTCGACTCTTCCCCTCCGGGATCGACTTCCTCCTCCAAAGCCTCAACAACGGACCCCATCGGTCCCAAATGATATCCTGCAATCAGAAACAACAATACGTCAGCCGAAATTTCGGCATTACGAAGGCATGAAATGGACGAATCCAAAAACAACAAAAACAACCTGCAATGCAAAAAAACAAAGGGCAATCCCGCCCCCAAACCATTCACAAAAACAACAACACAAAACGACTCGCCCCTCTTTTCAAGCAAAAGACGAGTCAAAACCACAAAAACGGCATTTCAAGACCCATACAAGGTCTGCCAACAACCCAAAATGCATTCCCGACACAATGGGGATTTTTCTACGGTTCAAAAAGGCAACTCATACGCTAATTTGAGCCCCAACCGGTCAAAAATTCGAAAACGACCGCAAAAGGGCAAACGTGATTTTATCACGCCTCAAGGCGACCTAAAATACCCATAAGGTCCATTTCAAGGCAGACTGGCTCAATTCAAGCCCGAACAGACGCTTATTCTGTCAGACGTAAGACCGTCGCAAAAGGCAAAAATTCAATTTGGCCCACAAACATCCAATGAAGGTCCTTAAATGGCAAACACGGGTTTTCCCAACTACAATGCAACCTAGTGGGACCCACTACGCAAGCTAATAAACTTGTCATTGTGAAATGAGACGGTTTCTCGCCTCAATCACGTTTTTCGAGCCTAGGGAGCGGGAACGGGGACCAAAATGCAAACTAAAAGCACCCCTATACTCCTAAACAGGTTCCTAACCTAATGCAAGCATCAATTTCACTCGAAATGGGCTCAATCAAAAATGCCCAATTCGATTTTTAGGGCAAAATCCGCCCTAATTCAATCTAGCTAACAATCAACAAATTTGAAAGGATTCAAGAGGAAATACTTACCTTGAGATGACATTTGTTGGTAATGGCACGAGCAAAAGCAAGCTAAAAGGTCCGGTAATGGCGATTTTGGGCGAGATTTCGAGGTTGAAGATGAATATTCATCCGCAACTCAACCTCGCGTCTTTTTAACAAAAAATAGGGAAGCCGGCTTGCATCGCCAGGTGGCTCGCGCCTATACCAGCCTCCCCTTTTTTTTTTCAAAAATTTGGGCTTTGGCCCAATTTCCCACAACAGACTTCAAAATTTTCGTTGACAATATTAAATATTGTCATTTCCTCGAAAACAAACAAAAACAAATAGTGAAAATTTAAAACTCGCTATTTTCAAGCAAACGGCGATCAAAACCGCCAATTTCAAAATAATGGCGAAATCAAAATTCACCATTTTCCTTCAAATTTTCCAAAATAATGGCGAAAATTCAAAATCGCTATTTCAAGCAACGGCGGCACATAAACCGTCACTTCAATCAATAGTGAAGATTCCAAATTCACTATTTCTTTCAAATGTCAACGGCGGCAAATAAACCGTCACTTCAATCAATAGTGAAGATTCCAAATTCACTATTTCTTTCACATGTCAACGACGGCACATAAACCGTCACTTCAATTAATAGTGAAGATTCCAAATTCACTATTTCTTTCAAATGTCAATGGCGGCACATAAACCATCACTTCAATCAATAGTGAAGATTCCAAATTCACTATTCCTTCAAATACCAGCAGGGGGCTTCCTCGCGGAACCCGCTCATTCCAAAAAAACAGTGATGGTGAGGATCCATACTCACTATTTCCACAGCGACATCATGAGTTCGCCACTTTCAAAGCAAGCCCATTCGACGCGGCTATTCCCATGGTCCATTAACCGACCTTTACCTTGGCTGGCGAGCCTTTGTCCGCAACCTTTTCAAGGATATATCCCGAAGATGCCTCGGGTACATTTCCTTACCTTCTCAAGGATAGATCTCGAAAATGCCTCGGGTACATTCCTTACCACGGCTGGCGAGCCTTTGTCCGCAACTTTTCGAGGACACATCCCGAAGATGCCTCGGGTACATTTCCTTGTCTCGGCTGGCGAGCCTTACAACGCACTGCAGCTGGCGAGCCCTCCTCACATACGCACCGTGGCTGGCGAGCCTTTGTCCGCACCCTCTCAAGGACAGATCCCAAAGATGCCTCGGGTACATTTCCTTGTCTCGGCTGGCGAGCCTTTCAACGCACTGCGGCTGGCGAGCCCTCCTCACATACGCACCATGGCTGGCGAGCCTTTGTCCGCACCCTTCCAAGGACACATCCCGAAGATGCCTCAGGTACATTTCCTTGTCTCGGCTAGCGAGCTTTACAACGCACCGCGGCTGGCGAGCCCTCCTCACATACGCACCACAGCTGGCGAGCATTTATCCGCAACCATGCAAGGACATACCCGAAGATGTCTCAGGTACGACTCCTTCTTATGGCTGGCGAGCCTTTGCACGTAGTCTAACGGAATTTAAACGACCCGCACGGACAGTCGACAGACTCTAAAATATTCCCGACGACAGGTCCTTGACTCATACCCTCGAGTTGCCTTGGCGTCGCCCTTCCCGACGGCAGGTCCTTGGCCCGAATCCTTTCGAGCTGCCTCGACGTCGCTTGGGTCTTCAGGTTGTAATCTTCGATTGACCTGGGGACGCTACTTTGACTTTCGCCCTGTCCAAGCCTCAGTCAAAGTGGGGCTCAGAGATACCCGATGATCTGCTGAGACTCCAACAAACACCCGATGATTATCGAACTACAACATGTTTTGCGATCGCAGCGTTTGATCGACAGTTTGTGTACAACTTTACGTCGGAAAACTTAAAACGATTTCGAAAACAAAACATTTCAAAACATTTCAAAAATACCTGGAGTGTTTAATGCACGACGACGGGGTTGCGATGACACTAACTAGAGTCAAAACCGACACCGGACAAAAAACCGACTCGAAAATTCAAATCCCGACTCCAACAACGAGTCAAACCGAGTCAAACACAAAAACCAAAAATATCTCAAACCTTCTATGCTAAGTTTTCCCGGATTCATGTTGGTCAAGTACCAAACATGTGACTACAAAACCTAGGATAGAACAAATCATGATTGCGTTTGTTGTGATAGTGACAACACAACTCGAAGTGCCGCGACGTGGCTCGCGCCTCTTTGAGCGACCCAGTGGCCACGTCGCTCAAAACTCACACAACCACTCATTCTCCTATAAATACCCCTCAAATGCCACCCATTTGAGACTTACGCGAGTGTCCGCCCCCTCTTTTCTCCCTTAAAATTCTCGACTCGACTTCTTAAGTCACAATCCGACGCGTGTTTACGACCTACCGATCGTAAACACAAGCCTTACACATTGTTTGGTACCGTCATCATGCATTAAACCACTTGTCCGACCACTTTGACCACTACACCATCACTAAAATTTTAAAACACTCTTTTACTTACCAAAACGGTTTTAAACCGAGTTTTTTCCGATCAAACAAGTTGTTACACTTACGTCGGTCACTCGCCATAACCAAACATGTAAGTATGAGGGTGTAAAAATCCTCTTTTATTATGTTTTCATTCGTTTTATGACTTTAACATGCTAAAACATGCATAACATGAACCCAAACATGAAATAAACGAGCCAAAACTGATTTTTGGTCTGAGACAGAAGCCCCTTAGGTCGCCAACTGGCTCGCGCCTAAATGGGGTGCTCAGACCAGAGATCAACCGTGTTTGTTCTCGTCATTTCCCTTAATCCATTTTCATATTTGTAATCGGTTTTTACCATTTCAATTATTTTCGAAACCCTTTTGTTTCATTTCACATGTTTTAACCATAAAGCATTTTTCACCCTTGGTTCTTCATACCATGACGGTTAAATCCGTGTTTCGGTGATAATATTTGGTTAATGACATTTAAGAGGTATTTTAAAGCCTTTTATTTCATTTCTTTACATTTTCAAACAAACATATTAGTCACCAACATGAAATCATCCTTGGTTCTATATACCATGCCGGATTTTAACCCGGGTACGATGATGAGTACCGACTAATTACATTCAAAATGGACTTAAAACAATTAGTCCATAATCATTTTCAAAACTATTCATGTCAAGCTTGTCAAAAACCGAGCCCGACACCGAATATTATCAAATAATGATGATTATTCGAGTCTAGTTCTTCAAATCAAAAAATGTGATCTAAACGACCCTTTCAAAATCAAACCGGGTTCAAATACCCATTTTTAACACGTTTTATAACGTTTTCTAAACAGTCAGAACACGGCATATAGTTGTTGGCTAACCCGCGCCTCAAGCAAGCCTTTTCTTTCCCATTTTCAAAACCAGAGGGAGGCCCCTTACACCGCCGGCTGGCTCGCGCCTCTTATAGCCGTCTGGTACAGGGTCTGTTCCCTTCCAGCATTAGTCTAGGACGATCCCGACTCCGGTTAACCCGGATATAGGACGGATCAGATGACTATTCGATTATTCAAAACCACATTTTCAAAATGCCTTACTAAGATAAATGGATCATGTTATGCACCCTAAACCTAATACGGTAAATGGATGTTTAATTTCCGTCTTGCATGCAAATCAATCATTAATCCAACTCGACATCTTATACTTGATACTTGGATTAAATCAACCGGCTTAGAAAGCTCTCACATGTTAGGTTTAAATCATTGGATGCGCATTCATGCATTTAAACCGTTTTATCAACTTTTGCATTCAACCAACCAAGATCGATCAGTAGAGGCCGCTAAACGCGGGCGGGATTGGGTGTCTGATTAAAGGGCTTCCCAATACGTACCTTCACCTCTTACTCATAAACTTTGGATAGTGGACGACCTTATCCAGGGCGTACGAGAGTCATTCTAGAGATAGGATGCTAAAGAGGGACGATTTCCTTATCTTTAGTACCTATGTCAAACGCTGCTTTGTGCTTCGATTTGACCGAGGTATAAAGTGGAATTCGAACGGGTTCCAGGCATCCCACAAATGCTTGGTGGCGACTCCGAACATCTCTAATCGTTTCGAGACCCTTACCGAGACAAAACCGACCGATCTAAAACGATCCGGTCGAAAGCACCTTTACGCCGCCGAGCGTGGCTTTCAAAAAGACCGCTGCATGTCCACAGATTGGCTTGGCGTGCAGGTGGCCCGTGACTATGGACCGGTAGGTGGCCCCAAATCCACAGACCGAGACGTGACCCATGTCCAAAGATGCTCGTCTTCATACCGCTTAGCACGCATAGTCAGCATACGGGCAAGATACGAGTTTGGCTCGGGTGGCGGGGCAAAGAGCCAAAATCTTTCACAAAGCCACACCTGCGACAAGGGAAAGGAAGTGTGAAAAAAAAAAGAAAAAAAAAAGAAAAACAGGAAAAAGAGACGAAAAAAGGAAAAAAAGAAAAGAAAAAAAAAAGAAAAAAGACGACAAAAAAAAAGAAAAAGAAAAAAAAACGAAAGGAAACGAAAAAGAGACAAAAGGAGCAAAAGTCGTGGCAGAATACAGCAAAATCGGGGCAGAGTACACAGAATTGTGGCAGAAATCGTTACAAACTATAGATAAGTCGTGGCAATAACACAAGAATTTGTGGTAAAAAAAAAAAAAAAAAACGAAATCAAGGGAATAGATTTTGTTACCTGCAGCAGACGGGAGCATCCCGACCATTCCACGTCAGGGTTTGTTTTCTTAGCATCTAAACCCCTAATAGTTTCAGCGAGAATAATCCAAGAAGGATTATGTCCCGTCTCCATTTGAGACACGATAGACGCAAGCTTCGCTTGTCCTACACAAGTTGTCTTTTTCATTCTATCTTCGAAGACATAAAGATGTAACATGATCAATCCGAATGCTCTGCGGCAGTACACTGGCAGTGAATTACTTTTTCGCAAGATGCAAAATTTCCGATGAACAGCAGAAAGGTTGACTTCGTCACCAGTGATTATATCCTCAGCCTCCGTCCTAGAGAGGCCAAGACAGTCTCGGTATATTCCACGTCATCCCGAATGAAATTTTGGTATAGCTGGTACAGCCTCAGCATCCACCCTCCAAGGGCAGAAAACGCTTCCGGCAAGGGGCAGATCTCCTCCTCAGGAAAAGCAAAGACATGGTTAAGGGGATCCCAATAGTTAAGGCAGTATTCCAACAAAGCAGGTTGAAGACGGATCTGGCGTAAGGGAAGTAATTGCGCCAGTTGAGTGGCCCTTAGTTCTTGTTTCTCTGCGACAGTGAAGTCTGTCTCCCATGCCCGCATAGCACTCACTAGATTATTCATAATAATTTTTTTTGCACCAGTTTGAGGAAAGCAGAATACAAATTTTGTTTCTTGCAATGCAGCTCTTCCTTTATATAGAAAATATAAGAAGGAGGCAACACCTAGGGTGGCGCCCCTAGGGTACCATTTTTTTTTAGCCGTGTGGGCCCTGGGCCGCGTGCCTCTTAAGCCCGCACCCAGGTCGCGTCAGTTTTAGCACAATATGTCGGGTTTTCGCCCATTCATCGCATTTTGGTGCGCCGGATTGGCCAATTTACATTTCTACCCCCAACAAGTCAATAATTGAATTAAAACCCGTGCACACTTACGGTTTTATTTTCCTTTTTTGTTTTACGGTAGCGGGCTACGCCCATGTTGTTTACGTGTCATACAGAGTGTCTGAGTCGTATTTCATGCTCACCCATCAAGGTTCGATTTCAAAAAAAAATTTCAAATTTTCAAATTTTCAAAATTCCAAAAACTTTTTGCGAATTGTGGATAGATGATCCAAGTAGTGGAATCTTTGTGGGTCGATGATCCAATCTTTCGAAATTCAAAAATTCAAAATTCAATTTTTGAAGGGCCGATGGCCCAATATTCTAAATGATGACAAATTCGAAATTCGGGTCGATGACCCAATTATTCAAATTTTTCAAATTCAATTTTCGGGTCGATGACCCAATCTTTTGAATGATCTAATTTTAAGATCGATGATCCAAATGTGCTTATGTAATGATTATTGCTTGTACATTTTCTATGTTTCAAATATAGCAGGATATGCTTCAACTGGGGGCTCTAAAGTCTTCGACTTTAGAGCCATCAGAAACTGGGGGCTCTGAAGCCGTTGGCTTCAAAGACCATTATCAAGATGTAAAGGATGGCATCCACCAAAAATTCAATTCAATACAAGAGTATGAAATGGAAGAATTCTTTAGCTGAAAGCAAATGATGAAAGCGGCGGCAACCTCCTTGGAAAGTCCCGTCCCATTTGGGAACCTGCCAGCAGATGATAAGCTTTGGGCAAGTGTCAACAGATGATGAACTTCGGACAAACGCCAGCAGACGATAAACTTTGGGCGTGTGTCAGCAGTTGCCGAACTACGACGCGGGTTTGATTCCGTCAGAAACGGATACGTAGGCGCCCGAGGATAAGGCTCAACCCACCATATATGCAATTTATGGGTCGACGACCAATGATGACAATTCGACGCAACAGAAGCAAGAGTTAATCCCCGACGAAGTTTCAGGTATGATCTCTTCTTATGGCTAGCGAGCTTATATACGCAAGTCTAATGGACTATAAACGACCCGCGGAATCCTCAGGTCGAGAGGGACCTGGGGTATACTTTGACTTTCGCCTTGTCCAAGCCTCAGTCAAAGTGGGGGCTCTGTAGATACCCGTATCCGTCGATATTGAAATTTATAGAGAACCCGACAAACACCCGATGATGATAGGACACATGTATTTATTAGTTGTCATTGTCATTATTTGGGTTCGTTTTACGATGTAGAATGAGCGCTGTCAACGAAGTATTTTATTAATTTAAATGATATTTAAATTAGTGTTTTATTAAGGAGAATTCATTTTACTTTAATTTGAATTTATTTTCTCAAGTTTATTTTATTGAAAAAAAAATAAATAGTTGATTTGAAAAATCATTTTATGAGTGTATTTGATTTGAAAAATCATTTATTTTAATGTGTTAATTGATTTGAAAGATCGATTTTGAAAGTTGAAAACTCGTTTTGATCACACGTTTTGGAGCTCCATTATAGCTCGGTTTTTGAGCCCGTTTTCTTTACGAATTGGCACGAATCTGGAGTTCACTAACCGACCTAGGCTTCTACTTATCCAACCCCAGTTCAAACTCCCATACCCACGTTCCAAATCTCGTCCCAAACATACACAAAATAGCCCAACTCTTTCCCCTTACCCGTGTTCAGCATTACCAAGCCCCAAACCCGCTCCAAACGCCTCTTAAACCCGTGCCCATTAACCCTAAACCATACCCTAGTATCCTACCCATATTACCTTAGCTTAACCACCAAGAAAAACTCCTCCTAAACCATACACCAGCTCACGAAAGCTGCTGGACAGCAGCAGCGAAACAAAGCAGCCCGACTGCTTGTTGCTCTCTTTTACCCTACTTTAACTCTCTATAAATACCTCCCCTCTGCCATACTTTCATTGCTCTAAGTTCTACATACATACTACCGTCACTCACCAGCATTAATCTCCACAAACAAACCCTAGTTGCCTCTCAAAACTCTCGACAAAACCGAGACAACCAAACTGAGAAACAGTTTGTGTCTCTCTGGAAATACCATTCGTTCTCCCTTCAAATCTCCATTAAAACTCGAGTTTCTTGATCCTAATTAACCATATAACATCCATCTACATCTTAGATACAGATTCACGAGCCGAATTGACCTTGAGAGTACACGAATCCCCTCGAAAAACAGAGTGTCATACACTCTGTTTTCGCGGCTTTTCCTGTCTGTCCAGTTCTGTTTGTGCTCGTTTTTCGTGCCCAATAACTCAGAACGAGCGTGGTTTGTTTTAAGATCTTTGTTATACTCTCTTTCTAGTTTTCAAAACATCTTTTAAATCTAATTTTCACCGAGAAACGAGTGAGAAATTGCAGTTTGAAAGTTGCTGTCCAGATTTACCAAAAAACGTGTTGTTGCTTTGTTCCTTCGTCGACGACGGCCTCTCGAGATAAAATCTACGATCGATTACGACCCAAGACGGTGTCAACGATACATGTAGGTTGAGGGTGCATCAAATCCTCCTCTTCTCCCTTTTATTTCGTTCTTTTTATGTTTGTTTTTATTGTTCGTTTTTACATTGTTTATCGTCATGTATCGTTTGATATCGTTAACTATGAAACTAGTTTAGTCCGAGTATGAGTTAAAGTACCACCATTGAACACCCGCGTTGACTCGAGTTTAAAAGGTCTTACTCGCCAGTGGCGATTGTCCTCGCTCGTTTACATATCCTCGTGTTCAAGGTAGGGCATTAATAAAACGATATTGACTTTGTTTCTCGCTTTTGACCTCCCACTCGTTTTGCCCAATTCGGCCTGCCCTAGGACCCTTTGCATGTTAGTTAAACCTCTGATTGTTAATATATGACTCAATTAGACGACATTAGATCGATTTAATAACCTAATTAGACATGTTAGGGTGCTTCGACACAAGCATTAAAATCGGTTAACAATTCTCTAATCTAATTGAATACATCTCTCTTTTCACATGATTTCTCGCTAGTATAAGAGTGCGTGATTAGCACCTTCTTATTAACACTCGACGAGTAAATTTAATTAGCGAACTTGACCTAATTCGACCCTTTAGGCCGAGTAGAGCATTCGGTTTTAGGCGAAGCCTTCTGACCTCTTTTATCATCGATTTCTAATGTACATCCCGTATCGCTTTGCAAATCTATCTAACCTAATGAATCTAACCTAAGGATTAGGGTAGGCTAGGATATGTAGGTCGTGTTTGGCCGTGTTTTTGTAGTCCTTTTCCCGTTCATTTTTATCTTTGTCTCGTTGTTTCGTATCTTGTAATTACTTTGTGTTTATCGAGTCGCGTTTTGTAACTTGTTTGTAATTAGTTTTCCTTTATCGAGTCAAATGATTTCTAAAAAACCTTAGTCTTGTTTGGTTAGATGGTTGTGCTCCAATTCATGTAAGAGCGTAGTAAATCGCATGTTGCTTAAAGCAACATGGCCCGATTTATGCTAATGCAGGCTTTGGTGCGTGACCTAATGTCTAATTTGATGAGATTAAGCGAAAGCATGCATTGCGAGGAGTGACCCAAGGCCGTGAGTTATGTAAACCGTGGGCCACCCCTTGTGCACGTTTTCCTAGGCCGGATTGGTCGGATAGGGTGTTGTGTATGGTGTCGTATATAGCAATTGTATTTAGATCGAGTTGTATGTTTAATTTCTTGTTGTGTCGGCATGAAATGCCTGGGTTGTAATAGGGTAGATCCCAACGGCTCCCCCATTCCCATCCAGCCTTGTTTGCTTTGTTTTGTATGTTGTTAGATCAATCAACCCACATGCTAAATTACAACTTTGACAAAGTTATTTTAGTTGCATCTAAATCGACATAGAAACTTCACATGTTAGGGTTTTAAAAACGATGTTTGCATATCATATATCGCAGTAGCTACGACCTTATTTGAAATCTGATACTTAACTTAGTAGAGGCCGTTATTGACGGGCGGGGTTAGGTGTCCTTATAGGCTTCCTAACACGTACCCTCACCCCTTACTCAAGATCTATGGTTTGTGGATCCGTCTAAATACCATTGGATTACGAGAGTCATTCAAATCGAGTGATATAGGGTACAAGTCTTTATCTTTAATCACTCGTAGTCGATTGGCTTTATGCTTTTCGATGAAAGGTGTAAAGTTGACTTGAACGGTTCGAAGTTCCCATAAAACTTGGTGGCGACTCTAATTTGTCTTAATTCGATTCGAAAGAACCTCGAGTCGATAATGCCTCCTGTGGATCCCGCGGACGCAGATCCCGCGGGCGTTGTCCACAGGACTACTCGGCGTTCCTCTATGGGAGGTTGGCGTACTGGCCACTCGTGGTGAGTATTCATTCTTCTTTTGATTATCTTGAAAACACGATGAATGATCATCGGTTAATGTAAATTCTTTGATTTTGCAGGAGGTCGAGGCGGCGGGCATCGATCCCCCATAGTACCCCGCGACTCTTGAGTACACTGACGCGACCGTGAGGACGACGATCTCCGAGCTGCGTGACTTTGACGTGGCGGTGACGGATGCTGGCTTGGACGAGTGGCAGCATCTGATTCTGAGGGTGAGTCTCTAACTTGTATCATTTTCGCGTAAGAACGCATTTACTTGAATTTATCCAATTATTGAGAATCTCTCATTCGAAATGCAGGTCGCGCCATCCCGGTTCGTGGCTCTATGGAGGGTAGCCAACCGGCTGCGAGCTACTGCCGTCGAGGCAATTGTCGGCGGTCGAGGGCGTCACGTATGAACCTTCCGTTTACCTCATTTTTGAATTTTCTAACTTTCCTTTATCGCTTGAAATGATTGACATGAGCCAATTGTTGCGTTTACAGGGAGAGAGTGACCTGGATCGAGAGCTAGCCCAGTCTCGGGAGGAGACAGCTCGTCTGCTGAGGGAGCTCGAGGTTCGTGACGCCGAGTTTGCCGCTCTCGAGGCGAGCGTTGCGGAGCTAGGCGGCGACCAGCAGTAGCTTTCTTGTTGTTTTTGTTTGTTGTCGGCTGTATTTTTGTACTTTTGTACATTTTAGGACCTATATTTTGGACATTCGGATTTTGTTTTGGGGCTCGAGCCCCCAGTTTGGTGTATATATCCCTTTTGGTTGTATATATGATGGCCTGAGTGCCTTTGCTGCCGAGTTATGTTGCTTGTACCTACAGGTTAGCTTTGAACAGGTTTGGTAGATGACGGTTTACGCCGTCATGCTGCCGAAATTTACATAGAAATTCACTTAAAACATACATTTGTACATATGGCCTAAACTAGCGCAAAACAACGACTCGAAAATGCAAAAAATGCAAAAATTTTGCCAGAAATGACCGGATGGTAGGGAGGGCTACCCCCTAAAAAAAGAAGAAAATAGAAACCTATAAGTTTGAAATGTAATATGGAACGGGAGTGAAATGATTCCCCAAAAAGAGAATTAAAAAAGAAATTTTATAAGTTTTTAAAAAATGAATAAATTAAATTATTTGAAAATTAATAAATTAAAATGGAAATGTATAAATGTACTAAAATGACGAAAATGTCGATATCTCCTCGAAATACGTGCCCGTGGAATTAGGAAACACGAAATATAGTAATTTGACGTATTTACCAAAATAATAACCCGTATGAATAGGAAATTATTCGTTGAGGAATTTAGAAAAGATCCAACGCGGAAAATCACAGAAAGAAGGCTGAGGAAGAGGCGCAGCAGGTGCTACGCCTGTTCTCCAGTGCATCCGTCCTGACAGATTTTAGGAAACAGCTTTTAGTATAAATAGAGACGTCGAGGGAGGTTTTATTCACATAATTCTTCCGTCTTTCTTTCGTCTTATCACATAAAGCTCTCAAAATAACCATACATCATGAATACTCTCGAAATTCGTTTAAAAGAGTGGATAAATGAGTTTTCTAGTGTGGAGAAATACGACATGGGTGCTTATAATTTTGGATCGCTATTGAGTTTGAAGCTGATCAAGGTAGTCAAACCATTCCTAGATGCTTGTCTTGATTACTGGGACCCGAATTATCACGTATTTGCCTTCCCTGGAGGTGATATTTGCCCATTTCCCGAAGAAATTGCTGCGATCGGTGGTTGGGACCCTGAACATTTGTCTGCTATTCCTTCTACTTCCCAAGGGTATAAGAACAAGTTTAGAGATTTGCTTGGGTTGACAAGGGTTGAGGTTGACCGTCTTGTGACCTCAAAAGGAGTGCAAATGTTGGACTTCATTGATAGATTCATTAATAGGGCAGATCCCACCATCTCTTATGTTGCTAGGCGAAGGGCATTCGGGTTTTGCCTACTACATGTATATGTCCTTCAAGGGCGTGTGGATGAGGATTTGAGAGGTGATCCTTATTATCTGAGCCTGATTGAGCAATGCAAATGGAGCTGCGCAGGAGCCCAGCTTGCCTATGTTTAGGAGAGATCCTATTGGGTTTAGATAACAGGAAAGCCAACCGTGACCTACCTTATTTGGGAAGTCTCATCATTTTGCAGGTAAAAGAATAGAATTCTCTTTCTTTTTGTTTGTTTTTCTTTTTTTGTTTTTCTTCTTTTTTTTTTGTTTTTTTTCGATTTTTTTTTTTTTTGATTTTTTTTTAATACCTGCTTTTGGTAGGTTTGGCTTATGGAGCGCCTTCTATTGATCGAGCCCCCAGTTAATGTTCCTGCTTATCATGCTCGCTCAATTGCAATGAGGACTAGGCTCTACATGGTTGATTTCACTCGAGTCTGCAATTATTGGGAAAACAAACTGAAGAGTGATGATGGTCCCCTGATTAGATGGATCGTACCATGGTGGCATCTCAAATCTATCACTGGAGTATCTTCCTTGGATCCTACCCGATCTGTTCGAGTTCCCGGCTTGGAGTTTATGATATGCATCTTCCCGGAGAGGTTGATGAGGCAGGTTGGATTAAAACAAATGATTCTGAAGCTGGACACGATTCCGAAGACTGCCGTGGCGCTTACTACTGAGAGTCAAAGAGAATGGGCCATCAAATGGGCTCAAAGAAATGTATGGTTCTTGAACTCTTCTGTTAGTGCTCTATGGGTGTCGGATTCCTATCAGCGGTGGAAGAAAGCTACTACTCCGGAGGAGCGCGAGAGATTGAGGAAGTGCGAGCCTGTTGACTACAAGGTTCGTGATGTGGAAAAGGAGAAAGAGAAGCATCTGACTGAGGGAGAGGAAGAAGCCGGGTTTCGAGTCGTTCATCCTTCGAAGAAACCGAAGACTTCTCCTGCCGTTGAAAAGGTGATTGACAAGAATGGCAAAGCTAGACCACGAGAGAGACCGTTGGTGATTAGGTCTGAAGTGGCGCAAGAGCGTCCGGCTCGAGGTCGGGATAAGAAATATGACAAAAACGACAAGGGCAAAGGGAAAATGGAGGAATAGCCCAAGTCTTTATTATTATTTATTATTATTATTGTAATAAGAAGGTGGGGTTTTTAGAATCCTAACCTATATTTTATTTTTATTTTTTTGGCATTATTATTATGTAGCGTACTATTATTATTAGAAATGAAATAAAAAAGGTTAAATGGTTATGAAACCGTCGTGATTTTCTTTTTGTTATTCTTGTCGAATTTCAAATGCAATTGCAAATGTCCTTCTATTTACATTCAAAATAAATTAATGGGTTGTCTCCTGTGAAGGATTGCCTACGTATTCATTTAAAAAATGAAATCAAACCCTTGTGCGTAGTTCAAGTAAATGTAAAAGAATAATTGTTCTAAGCAAGAGCTTGTAATGAACTTTAGAAAATAAGCATGAGCTTTTACTTACTCCTAAGATGCAATTTAGTTTCTTTGATGATACGGGGACGACAAGTTGCCAAAATGCAAGAGCAAGGTGACATCAGTTTATTTTAGCTTGGCCAGGGGCCGTTTATTTCGTGTCACAGGAGCGACACGTGAGGTTACGCGAGGCGCATTTTTGTTCCTATTCTAGGCATAGTAACGTTTTAGTTGGTCAAGGTTTGTCGGGTTGGCAAATTCATTTCCATCTAGGTTAGTGATCCTAACCGCACCCCCTGGAAGTATGGACTTGAGTAGAAATGGCCCGGCCCAATTAGGCTTGAATTTTCCTCGTGGATCGACAGGTAAAAGAGCTCTAACTGATTTAAGTACTAAGTCTCCTTCTTTGATGTTCCTTGGCCTAACCCTTTTGTTGAAGGCTCTTTTGATACATGCCTGATATGTTTGCACATTATGTAATGCACGTAGTCTACGCTCATCCAGGAGGATGAGTTCTTCATATCTATCCCTCTTCCAATCGGCTTCTGGGATTTGACTTTCGAGTAAAATACGCAAGGATGGTATTTCTAGCTCGACTGGTTGTACAGCTTCCATGCCGTATGTCAAATAGAAAGGGGTGGCCCCAGTGGGCGTCCTAACAGATGTACGGTATCCCCATAAAGCAAAGGGTATCTTGCGTGGCCAATCTCGATAGTTGTCGATCATTTTCTTGAGGATTGTGACAACGTTCTTGTTTGCCGCTTCTACCGCGCCATTAGTTTGTGGTCTATATGGCGAGGAGTGGTAATGCTTGATTTTGTACTTGGCTAGCAATTGCTCAGTCTCAGCTTGGAAATGTGATCCATTGTCACTAATGATCTCATGCGGGCAACCGTATCGACAGATGATGTTGTTTTGTATGAACTTTGCTACATTTTTTGCCGTGAGACTAGTGTAGGAAGCCGCTTCTACCCATTTGGTGAAATAATCAATTGCCACTAAGATGAAACAGTGACCTCCTATTCCGGCTGGAGTGATCTTTCCGATGATATCAATTCCCCAAGCAGAAAATGGCCAAGGAGATGTCATTGTATAGAGCAATGAAGGAGGGACATGTTGCACATTCCCGAAGATTTGGCAATTGTGGCAATGTCTTACATATTTGATGCAATCGGATTCCATTGTGGTCCAATAATACCCTAAACGTGTGATTTTATTTGCCATCATGGGTCCACTCATGTGAGGACCGCATTCTCCATCATGGACTTCTTCCATCACTTTCCGCGCCTGTGAATGATCAAGGCAACGTAGGATTACACCAAGAGGTGTTCTTTTGTATAACTCTCCTTGCATGAGAACGTATTGGGAAGCTAGTAGGCGTATAGCGCATTGTCCCCTCTTGTCCATATCCGGTGGATAGGTACCGTTGAGCTTGAAGTTTAGGATCGCTTGGAACCAAGGTTCCTCTGTGGTTTCTTCTTCATCGGTGATTTGGTGCACATAAGCTGGCTTTGATCGTCGTTCGATGCATAAAGGCATATCTACCATGCTATCCGGCATCTTAATCAAATATGCAAGTTTTGCAAGAGCATCTGCAAATTGATTTTCGTCTCGAGGTAGGTGTAGATAGGTCACTTGATCGAAGAATTGGGCAACTTGGTCTATTCTGGCTTGATAGGGTGCTAAGCTTTCGCTTCGGATTTTCCAAGATCCCGTAACTTGGTTGATGATCAAAGACGAATCCCCATGTACCCGAAGATTCTTGATGCCTAAACTTACTGCTGCTTGTAATCCAATGAGACAAGCTTCGTATTCTGCAGCATTATTTGTCACCTCGAAGTCGAGTTTGACAGAGATCGGTGTATGCTCGCCTTCAGGAGAAATGAGCAACACTCCTATTCCAAATCCTCTTAAGTTTGATGCTCCATCAAAATAAAGGTCCCAGGAGTCTATATCGGTTTGGAGTATATCCTCGTCTGGAAATGACCAAGTGTCTATCGTTTGCGCATCATTGATGGGATTTTCTGCGAAGAATTCGGCAACGGCGCGTCCTTTTATAACTTTCAAAGGTACATATTTGAGGTCGAACTCTGAGAGCATCAAAGTCCATCTTGCTAGGCGTCCATTGAGAACGGGTTTCTCGAAGAGGTATTTGACAGGATCCATTTTGGAGTATATTTTAACGGAGTAGCTAAGCATGTAATGGCGTAACTTCTTCGTTGCCCACACAAGAGCGAGGCATGTCTTTTCGAGTGGTGTGTATTTTCACTCGTACTCCAAGAACTTATTACTAAGGTAGTAGATAGCTCTTTCTTCTTTTCCTACGGTTTGAGCTAGCATGGCGCCCATGGCTGTTTCGGTTACCGTGAGATATAAACCAAGAGGTTGATCTCGTCAAGGTGGCATGAGCACTAGTGGCTTGGCTAGTATCTCCTTGATTCGGTCGAATGCCTTTTGACAGTCATCATCCCACATGGTGTGATCTGTTTTCTTGAGTTTGTTGAAGATAGGTTCACAGATCATAGTGAGTTTCGATATGAATCGACTTATGTATTGCACCTTACCTAGGAATCCTCTGACTTCTTTCTCTGTTTGAGGTTGCGGCATTTCGATTAGAGCCTTGATCTTGGAAGGGTCTATTTTTATACCTCATTGGCTAACAACGTATCCCAGAAGTTTACCAGATGTTACCCCGAATGCGCATTTCTGAGGATTGAGCCTCATGTTGTACTTTCGTAGCCTTGAGAAGAATTTGCGAAGGTTCGCAATGTGCCCCTCTCTGTCCTTGGACTTGACAATCATGTCATCTACGTATACCTCAACTTCTTTATGCATCATGTCATGTAAGAGCGTAGTTGCGGTGCGTTGATATGTAGCTCCGGCGTTGATTAATCCAAACGGCATAACCGTGTAGCAATAGGTTCCCCACTGAGTGACGAAGGCGGTCTTATGTATATCCTCTATGGCCATCTTGATTTGGTTATATTCTGCGTATCCATCCATGAAGGACAATAGCGCGTGATCTGCCGTATTATCCACCAATATGTCGATATGTGGTAGAGGAAAGTCATCTTTAGGACTTGCTTTGTTTAAGTCTCTAAAATCAACACAAACACGGATTCTCCCATCCTTTTTGGGTACGGGTACTATGTTAGCTACCCAGTCTGAGTACTCGGAAACTTTGATGAACCCGGCTTTGAATTGCTTATCGACTTCTTCCTTGATCTTAAGAGCCCATTCTGTCCTCATTCGACGAAGCTTCTGTTTTACGGGTTTGAAACCTGGATTGATTGGGATTCTATGTTCTGCAATGTCCCTGTCGATCCCTGGCATGTCTTTGTATGACCAAGCGAAAACGTCTTTGAATTCGTGTAGGAGATCTATGAAATTGGCCCTTTCGGTAGAGCTCAAGGTCGTCCCTATCCTAAGTTCTTGGAGTTCTAGCTCGGTTCCTACATTGATGGGTTCAGTGTTCTCTATTACTGGTCCCCCTTCCCCCTCTTGTAGTATTTCTTTGGCTATGTAGGGAGGTATCTCGATCGAATATGGGTCTGGGTCATCCTCAGTATCATCGTAAACAGAATTGCATTCAAGATAACATAAAGAGTAAGCGGAACCTAATTTATTCATATTAAAGTTTGAGAAAAGTTGAAACAAAGAAGCCATTTGATTTGTAGTCAGTGGCGGTAAAGGGACAGTTGTTGAGACATTTCCCGAACTACTGTTACTACTTGATGCTAAGCTAGGAGACACAAAGGGAATGGGGATGACGACTGGAGGAGACTCTCTAGGAACTTCTCTAGACTCTGACTCTGACTCCGACTCCGACTCTGACTCGAATTTATCGTCTTCTGGTTCTCCTTTTAACATCTCTCCTTCTCTAGTGGTGAGCTTGAAGAGTCTTCCTTGATTGTTTGTCCACTTGATTGATTTTCTCCATTCTTTCTGCTAGTTCGTGTTGGTTTCTGTCCCCAGCGTGGCAATGATCTCGTCTATGATGCTTTCGGCGCTTTTGATTAAAGGGAGATCCTGGAGGTAGACATCTTCCTCGCTATCTGTCCATATCCCGTTGATGACCTCTTCTTTTGGGGAGATAAGATGTGAGTAATCTAAGGTAGATTCGTCACTTGTAATCACCAGAACTCCAAGAGGATTCTGAGTGTTGTTAGGCTTACCTCCAGGCGGTATTGGTAGGCGACCATCTTCAATCATGTCTTGAAGTACATTTTTCAGTTTGTAGCATTTTTCTGTGTCATGTCCCTTACCTCTATGATACTCGCAGTAGGCATTCTTGTCCCAGAACTTGGATTTCTTTTCTGGTTCGGGTGTAGGGCCTATGGGTTGAAGCTTGCCTTGTTTCATCAACCTTTTTAGAGTATTGGAATATGTGTCCCCAAGATTTGTGAACTTCCTCGGTGGGGTACTCTTCTTAGACGGTTCGAGAAGGTTAACTTCATCAGTCTTGCTAGTAGAGCCGTAAGAACGACTTGTTGAGCCTTGATATCCTCGACCTACCATTTTGGACAAGAGCCCTTTACGGATGTCATCTTCGATCCTTTTTTCTAGTACGGTCAAGTCTTTGAAGGTCTTAATGTTTTGGTACCTCAAATGACTTGCATAGATGGGCTTTAGATTGTCCACGAATTTCTCCACGAGGGTAGCTTCATCTGGACGTTCAATAAGTTGGGTACTAGTCTTCCTCCACCTACTTAGGAAGTCGGTGAAACCTTCTTTGTCATTTTGGGTAAGAACCTCTAAAGTGCGCATGTTAACTTGGATTTCAGCATTATCCACGTATTGTTTAGCAAACTCGATTGCGGCATCGTCCCAGGTAGCGATTTTCTTATGCTCTAAAGAATAGAACCATTGTCTTGGGATGGTGTCAAGAGATGAACATCTCGGGTTTAATGCCTTTGATAGACATGTAGTCCTTGAAAGCGCGGATATGGTTCAAAGGGTTTTCATGCCCCTTGAATTTAGGGATATTCGTCATGTTGAAGTTAGTTGGCAACTTGGAGCTCACGGCTTCATATTTGCGATTATTTTCCCTATAAATGTCATCCCTTTTGAGATACATCAATTGTTCCTCCAAATATTGAAGTCATTTCTCAGCTGCAGTCATACCTACGGGAGGGTTTTCTTCCCCAAAGTTGTTCACAAAGTCATCAGATACTTCACTTTCTCGAGGAGGCAGCCTGGTTTCTACGGTATATATTAGGCCTTCGATTGTGTCGAGGCGATCATACACTTGGTCTTGAGTGACTTGGAGATGAGCTAGCGCGGCTACGATTTGATCATTATCATTCTGGGGTTGGTCGTTGCTCAAGTTGCTTGTTTCAGGCATCTTGGAAACTGGATAAGAGATCGACGACGAATCAAAACACGATCGACCATTCTAGCACACTTACTAAGAAAACGTTTTGACTTGTGAAGTGGGAGTGTGCCACTTGTGTCAAGTGAGCTTTGAAGAAAGGACAGAATTTGAAAATGTTGGTCCTAGTCAACTGAAGTGTAGTTGTAGGAGTGGACTCGAAGTGGGATTTTTTGAAATGGGCAGAGTTTCGACTTGTTTTGCACTAATATTGGGCTTTTTCGAAATTTTTACATTTTGAAGAAGATTTGGATTTTTACAAAAATCGTCATGGTTTTGTTTAGAAATGGTGATCACATATAGTACAAGCAATTATACAGGCATTATAACGGGATGCTGAGTGCATTTAAAAAGGTTTTGGTTTAAAGGATGGGTTGCCATACCGAACAATCAAACCCGAAGTTTGTGGAGAGGCTCGTACCAAACAAGAGTAAAGCCGATTCCTAGTCCATTCCCTCAAGTAGTGAAAGTCCTTGATACAAACAAGAGTAAGTACCATGGTATGGATGACGTCAATCGCTATCCATCCTTGGGCCCAAATAAGAATGAGGACCGTTTAGACGGGACGATTGGTCGAATGGGTTGGGTTGGGCCTAGGAAGGCCGAATAAACGATCTAGGAAGACCGAGTTATGAAAAACCGACAATTGTGTTGTACAAACTATTCCCTAACCTTGTTCAAGTTTCACCCTTTTCGCTACACGTAAGTGTATTATCCCCAGCGGAGTCGCCAAACTGTGGACGCGGGCCACGGGGGGCGCTTGGGACAAGCGTTTGAATTTGTGGAGTCGCCACCAATTTATTGTGGAAAATTGGAAACCGTTCGAATACCTCGTGTCATGTCAAGACACAAAGTAGTGACATCGACACTAAGCACTCGTTACCCTTAGAATTCTATGTCTAGAATGACTCTCGTGGATGCCAATGAACACGGATGTTCACAGAGATCTGGAGTAAGGGGTGAGGGTACGTATTAGGAAGCTCTTTTGATTGAACACCTAATCCCGCCCGCCTCGATAGCGGCCTCTACTAATGATTAGGGAAAATCGTTTATACCCGATATATTTTCGATTTAAATGCATGCAATGCAACATCCAATTGATTAATCCTAGCATGTGAATTAATACTAAGTCGGTGAACAATTAATTAGCAAACAATTAAGTCGATGTAGGGATTTAGATTGATTACTTGTGAACATACAGGCAATATGATACAAGAAATATAATAAATACAATGAAGAGAATTACAATAATTACAATGGGATTAAACGATTTATGTCGAAAATACTTTTAAAACGGATAATTTGGAAAAGAATAAATAAATAAATAAACGAACAGGAATCAGGGTAATAATACGAATAATAGTTAGTTAATACATAATTAGTAAACTAGGTCAAGGCAAAACGGGAGTTCAGAGACAGAAATCAACCAGGAACAGGCACAGCAGAGCTGCGCCCTCTGGAAGAGGCGCAGCAGTTGATGCGTTCGTTCCTTAGCTCAGTTCTGGCTGTGAAGTCGGAATTACAAATCGTTAATGTTAATTGGTGAATTTAATGATTTATTATATTATTTGACTCGGATGAAAGTGATTAATATGTTATTTACATATGATTGAGGTCATAAAAACAGTAAACATGAATGAAACTAATTAATACGAGTTAATTACATGATTAAAAGGGTTAATTAATGAATTGAACAAACTAATTAGGTTAAACAAGATGAATTAATGATGAATATGATAAATAAACAGGTGGAAATATATCAAAGATCGAATTCCAGAGATCCAATATGGATGAATCGAATCTCTAAAACCCAGATTGAGTTTGAATGACGAAAACCGCAAATATTAGTTATAAGGGATTTAAGTCGGGACTTAATGACAAATTAAATATTAACGATGATGAATAATATGTCAAATTACAATGTTAAAATTGTTATGTTAAAGAATCATAGAACAAACAAAATAAAAGAGACAAATTGACAAAAGACGAAGGAAGAAGAAAGGAAGCAAGAACTGCGCCAGCCTCACGAAGAGGCGCAGCAGGTGCTGCGTCCCTTCGAAGAGGCACAGCAGTTGCTGCGTCCTTTCTCGACGATTGTCTTCTGATAATTCGTAAAAAGGGATTTAAAGCATGGTTTTATAAATCGGTTTTAGAAATATTTTCGACATAAATCTTACATTATGATTACAATTAATAAAGAACAATAAACAAAAGAAGGATTTACACCCTCAGACTTACATGTTTGACGAAACAAATGAACTAAGTTAACGTTTAGTGATGCTCGACTCGAATGTACGACGAAAGTGCCCTCTTAAGAGGAAAACGAATAAAGTTGATTAAAGTTGATTAGTTGTGGAGTTGGTCAAATTGGTCGGTCATGCAAAACGAGGCTGGTACTCAGAAAGATCCGAGCTTACGTGGTCGAAAGTTCAAGCACGTAGACGCCAAAAAGTAAGAATGTGGTCTAGAATGCAAAGGGAGAAGAGAAGGGCGGACACTCGCGTGAGAAATATGTGAGACCGAAGGTCTCTATTTATACTAATCACACGGAGGAAATAGGGTTTTTCGGAGAAACTTTGGAAGTTAATCTCGAAAAGATATGAAAAGATACGAAAAATACGCAGAAAAGGACTTGGGAAGAGGCGCAGCAGGCACTGCGTCTCTTGGAAGAGGCGCAGCACTTGCTGCGTCCTTTCCCAAGTGGTTTCCTCCTGCGAAAGAAAGATTTCCGTGTTTAGTTTATGGAATAACGGATTAATCTTGTTTTCCTTAATATTTTGTGTGAATATTACGGGAAATTATTTACCAAAGATTAAAAGATTGGAAAATATGGAATAGAAATATCCAGAACATTCCAGAACATTCTGACTCGGCATTTTAACGATTATCAGAAAATGAAGACGGTTTTAGGCCCGGACTCCAAATGTACTCTAATTACTGCCAAAACGACCGTATCGGCGCGTAGAGGACAATTACGAGGTAGACACAAGTGTTTGAGCGATCACTTGATGATAAACTTACGAACTGTCACAAATCGTTCCGCGTACCAAACATGCGGCCCAATCATCACCGGGTGGTTTGCGGGAGGTGCAGAAATGAGGTATCTACACTTCCCTTGAAGCGTATTGCCAGCGTCTCCGAGATCTCACCGATCAAATGAAAGATGTCGGTTTCGTTGTTAACAATAAAAGTTTAGTACTCCAATTAGTGCGTGGTATTTCTCCTAGTTTTGATACGGTTGTAGCGTATATAAATCAAACCCTGCCCTAATTCGAAATCGCAAGGAGCACGCTTGAATTGGAAAAATAGCGCACCTCTGCTCAGGAAAAGCCCAATACTGCATTAGTTGCATCTCCTGCTACGCCCTCTGACAATTCTGGTTGGGGCGATAACTCTAGCCCCACGGTGGTGCCTTCTCAGAATCGTGGCAATGGATCAATGGTAATCGTAGCAATGGTAATCGTCGACGCGACAATCGTGGTTATCAAAAGAAGCATGCACCTTCCTCTTCTCAAGCCACGGCTCCAACTCCTGTTGCTGCCCCTGTTTCTGTTTGGAAATGTGTCCTCAACAATAGTGCGATCACATGATTTAAATATCATTATTAAATCTCATACTAATAATACGTGAGGGATGATTCTTTATATAGTCGACTGACCGTCATTAATCGGTAATGAATGGCTAACTAGAGTTTGACATTATTGTCGTGTGACGGTGGTGGTCAGTTGATCCCTTTAGGTCACACCTATAGGATGAGGCCCAAATAGATATTTAATTAATTGTATGTGATACAGATTAATTAATTCCTTAATGATGGGAGTGTTAATTTTGCGTCTTATTGTAATGTGATTAAATAAGATTTAATTTAGTATTTAAGTGTTAAATTGCTAACCCATTACTTGAGGATATATATATATATATATATATATATATATATATATATATATATATATATATATATATATATATATATATATATATATATATATATATATATATATATATAAGTTTTGAGGTAGAGGTAATTAGTTATTTAAAGTTACAAGAAGTTGTGATTTTAACTAACTAGTAATTATAAGACCCATTATATATTGATATAATGGTAGTATACTACTCAAAAAGTGGAGTGTATATTATATTATTAATTGTGACATTTAAGTGTTAAATGATTACATTAATAATTAATTATGTAAGATAATTTAACATATGACTTATAAGCATTTGTAGGACAAATGTCAAAAGGCAAAAATGGACCAAAATGGCTCCATTATTTCGGTCATATGGAAGAGCAAAAGATGCTCTTTTATTTTTTGTTGGTTTTGATTAAAGGGTGATTGTGACTTAACATACAAGCTTTAATCAAACCTACTCTTACACTACACTACCTATACTAAACAAAAGAGCAAAAACAAAAAGAAAATATTCTCCCTTTTGCATGAGAGCCACCGGTTTTGGTGCTCTATATATGAGCATTTGTTGCTCATTTTTGCACTATTGGTTTTTGCTCTTTTTGCTTCACCTTTCCTCACATGCAAAGTCATAAAACTCTCCAAAATACTAATACTTATCATCTATTATTAGAGGTAGTAATACTAGAAATATTAGTATTATTAAGGGTACATTTCTACTACATATCTAGTTAATATTAGTAGGAATTTTTGGGATAAATCTTGGGTGCAACTTATTGGAGTGTCTTCTATACTTGGAGTCTTAGGAGGATCATCCATCATATTTAGCTCAAGAACAAGTGAAGGAAGGTGACCTTACTTGTGCCCATATTTTCGAACCTTCTACCAATGTAAGGGACATTATTTTTCTTATAAATCTTTCATTTTGTTATGCATGCACTAGATCTAACGAACATATAATTAACAAGTTAATTAGTTCAATTTTAGAGGAGTCTAAAAATAGGTATATGAACCTAACAAGTGGTATCAGAGCATAAGGATGTTGCATGCATAATCGGTTATTGTTTTCCCGAGTTAAAAGGTTAACATATAAAACTAAAAATTTGTGATTTATAAGTATAAGCCATGAAATCACCATGCATGTTCTATATTATGGTCCTAAAATATATTTAGGTCATTTTTATGATTTATGGAAATTTATTTCTCATTTTAAAGATTTTTAGTCATTTTATTACATTTTTATGACTAAAATGGGAATCAAAATGCTAAAAATAGTTAAACTAAGTTTCTGACCTTGTAAATTTAATATGACCTCACATGCATATTTTAAAATTTGTGTGTAAAAACTCGTATTAATTTGATTAATATTGCATGATTTATGATTTTTATGAGATAAAAATGGATTAAAAGAGGTAAAATGGTTAAAAATAGTTAAATTTCGAATTAAGTCATGATTTTTTAATATGATGGCACATGCATAATTTACAGAGAGTATGTAAATTTCGAGATTAAAATATATCTTTTAGCATGATTTATGGATTTTTAGAGTAAAAATGGCATAAATAGTGACTATTTTAGCAAAATTAGCTAAAATGTATTGCATGGCTTGAAAAAATTATTTTAAGTTGAATTAATATCCCACTTATCAGATCTAAGGTTGTAAAAATTATTGGAGTAATTTTTGGATACTTTAAATATTTTATGAGATAAAACCGATAAAATGCAACTATATTTTCTCAAAATTAATTCGAAAATTTTAACCATGATTTTTGACATTATGAGTGTCATGGAATTATTCCAGAATGTTCAAAAATTTAAAATTCAAATTTTGAAATTTTTATAAATTAATTTGGATTTATTTCATAAATATTATGATTTTAAGGTCAAAAATGAGCATAAAATTAAATCAAGTTGAATTATTGTCAAAAATTGAGTGATGACTAATATTTGAGTCCTAAAAAGTGTTAGGATAATTAACTTGAGCTTAGATGTGATTTAAGTGTTAATTAGTGATTTTAAAAGGTTATTATCACGCATTTCCATAAAACCGGGTTATATGTACGACATGAGTTAAATAGGGCGATTTGGCACATCATTTGGCATGATAGGTACATATTATAATGCTGCATATTTCAATTGTTGAATGTCTTTTATTTATATAATTTTGAATTATGTAATTTTATCTTAGTATGGGCTTAGTTTTAATCGATATTACCCGTAATGAAAGGGAATATTGATTCGGTTGTAATTTAATGTGATCTCGTATCACTTTTATTTTTATTTTATTAGTTTTTCCATTTTACAAATGTATAATAGGAATAGTTTTGTATTTTTATTATTATTTGTAATTATAGAGCATCTTCAAAGACGGTGCCATTCGGAAAGGTGATCCGACGAAGACGGTGTCTTGGGAGGCGTGCCACTTGAAGATTCAAGGGACCAAAGGAGTTGGTTTCTGAATATGTAATAGATTATTTGATTTTCTATTTTTAGGAAGGCCATACTAGGAATTTTATTTATTGTTTTGCATTTCTTTTAATATGTTACATGCATTGCCAAATCGCCATAACAATACATGCATATCATATCGAGTCATCGACCGTGTCAATTCTAATTATCGTAGTTCACCGCTTTAGTTCACTTAAAACGTGATAGATAATAAATTGACAAGACCTCTCACATAAAAAAATTGAGAAATAGCCTTACCAAATAGTAGAAACCCATGAAGTACCAATTTCATAAGGGAGTTGAGCCGGCTTTACCGTAATACAAACCTTGTTACGTTGGCGAAGTGGGGTAGTAAAATGTTATTACATTGAAATTTGGATTGAGCTCAACGGAAGTATTCGTGACCGTAGTCGCATGTGTTCCGGGCTTAAGATGAAAATTAGAGTAATTTTTATCAACCGAGAGTTCTAAAAGTAAAATCGATTAAGAGGTTAATCCACCGAGTTATATTAATAAGGGATGAATCGGCTCACCGTGCCCGTATTATTATGAATTTGGATCTCGGAATCATTTATATTAGTTGGGTGGAGGTCACTATATAAATGTTAAAACTTGTTTTAAAAATGTTTACAAGTTTATATTAAAATGACAAATGTTAATATTTCCTTTACCTCCAAATTTGTAGTTGATTTATATCACAATAGATCCATCACAAGCAACAACACCAATTACCATTGAGTCATGTCACAATTTATTCGACGAAATTTGCTCCAACCACCAACTCGATACTACTAGAGAGCTTCATTTTGGGATCGGTTCCGATGGAAATCTCAATTTCATCACTTCTTCCATACCTCCTACTATAACTAGGCCTTATGTGAATACGTCTCGGGTAGACCATGTCACTAAGTCTATAAGGTCCCTATCTTTGGAAGAGAAGGATGCCGAAGTAAGTGGGAGTTCTAGCAAGCAAGATCTTGCTACAAAAGGGAAATGGTTCAAGAGGAAGGGAAGAAAAGGGAGAAAATTCAACAATGGTAGTGGAGCCAAAGTTGATGATAAATGCCATTATTGTCATGGCATGGGACATTGGATGAGAAATTGCCCCATATATTTGGGAAATATAAGGGATGGACTTGTCATTCCACTTGGTAAAATTCCTACTGAGATTTATGTTATTGATGTAAATTTCACTTCCACGACAACATGGGTACTAGATACTGGTTGTGTTTCTCACCTTTGTAATCATTTACAGAGGCTAAGAAACGTGGAAAAGCTGAACAAAGGCGATGTTGATCTCCGTCTTGGGAATGGAGCTAGGGTAGCGGCCGCGTCCAAGGGTACTTATGTACTTGTTCTAGCGAATGGATTTGAATTGTATTTACATAATTGTTTTTATGTACCTACTTTATCTAAGAACATTATTTCAGTTGCTATGTTAGACATAGACGGCTTTAATTTTGCCATCAAGAACAATTGTTGTACAATTTCTAGAAATGACTTGGTCATAGGCCGAGGTTCATCTATTAATGGTATTTATAATCTAGAAACATCAAATCCAAGGAATGACATCTATAACATTTAAACCAAGAAACTCAAATCAAGTGATCCAAATGAGTCGTACATTTGGCATTGTCGATTGGGTCATATCAATGAGAAACGCATTAAGAGGTTAGTTTCTACTAACGTGATCAAACCATTTGATTTCCAATCATATGGTATATGCGAATCATGCCTCCTAGGCAAAATGACTCGTAGTCCTTTTAGTGGTAAAGGGACACGAGCTAGTGAACTTTTGGGCCTTATACATACCGATGTGTGTGGACCAATGAGTGTCACCGCTAGGGGTAATTATGATTACTTCATTACCTTCACCGATGATTTAAGTAGATATGGGTATATCTACTTAATGAAATATAAGAGTGAAGCTTTTGAGAAATTTAAACAATTTCAGAATGAAGTTGAGAACCAATTGAACAAATGGATAAAGACACTACGATCTGATCGTGGTGGAGAATATCTCAGTAACGAATTTGATTCACACTTGAAAGATTGTGGCATTGTGTCACAACTTACTCCACTTGGTACACCACAACTAAATGGTGTAGCCGAGAGGAGAAATCGAACCCTACTAGATATGGTTCGATCTATGATGAGTCAAACTGAGTTACCTGACTCGTTTTGGGGTTTTGCAATTCAAACCGCAATCATCTCATTGAATTATAGTCCATCAAAAGCAACCGAAAGAACTCCATATGAGATGTGGAAAGGAAGGGTTCCTAATATTTCCTACATAAATATTTGGGGATGTGATGCTTACGTCAAAGTAAAAACCGACAACAAGCTAGCCCTCCGATCTGAAAAATGCATCTTTGTAGGTTACCCTACCACCTCCCGAGGCTACTACTTCTACAAACCTCAAGAGAACAAAGTGTTTGTGTCTAATGAGGCTGTCTTCTTAGAAAGTGAGTTTATTTCTAAGAGACAGAGTGGGAGAAATTTTGAACCTAATGAAGTTCAAGAGACACAAACCGAAATAGAGACAAATGGAGAAGCACGTGAAGACGTTCCTTCGTCATCTAATTCGGAAGTTGTTCCTCAATTAAGGTGGTCAGGTCGAGAAATTCGCCATCCTGATAGGTACGTGGGACTTATCGAAGAGGATGGGAGTCTGAATGTGTTGCTTCTAGAAAGCGACGAACCCACAACCTACAAAGCTGCAATCTCTAGTCCTAATTCAGCTTTATGGCTTCAAGCCATAGAATCCGAAATTAGTTCTATACATGAAAATCAAGTCTGGAACTTGGTGGATTTGCCTGAAGGAGTGAGACCTCTTCAATGCAAATGGATATTCAAAATAAAGAATGGCATAGAAGGACATGATGATGTCTACAAGGCTAGGCTTGTTGCAAAGGGTTTTACCCAAGTTCAGGGTCTTCACTATGATGAAACCTTTGCTCCTGTAGCCATGCTAAGGTCTATTCGGATATTGTTAGCGATTGCTGCATTTCATGACTATGAAATATGGCAAATGGATGTAAAGACCGCTTTTCTAAATGGGCATTTAGAAGAGGAGGTGTACATGTTACAACCTGAAGGTTTTGTAGATCCGAAAAATCCTAACAAAGTATGCAAGCTTAAAAGATCCATTTATGGTCCTAAGCAGGCATCTAGAAGCTGGAATCATCGATTCAATCATGTTATAAGAGAAAATAGTTTTACTCGAAGTGTTGAGGAACCATGTTTATACATGAAGTTCAGTGGGAGTAATGTTGTGTTCCTAATATTGTATGTGGATGACATACTACTTATTGGAAATGATATTCCAATGTTAATCTCCGTCAAGGAGTATTTGGGAAATTATTTCCAAATGAAGGATTTAGGAGAAGCACAACGCATACTAGGTATCCGGATCTATAGAGATAGACCCAGAAGGATATTGGCATTAAGTCAAGAATCTTATATTGAAAAGATTCTTCGACGTTTCAGCATGGAAAAATCCAAGAGAGGCTTAATTCCTATGGGTAGTGGAATCATTTTGAGCAAGTCTCAATCTCCTTCCAAACCTGAAGATGTTGAACACATGAAGTTGATTCCTTATGCTTCCGCTGTTGGATTAATCATGTATGCCATGATATGCACTCGTCCGGATGTCTCGTATGCTTTAAGCATGACTAGTAGATATCAAGAGAATCCAGGTGTGGGTCACTGGATAGCTGTGAAGAATATCCTTAAGTACTTGCGAAGGACTAAGGATTCTATCTTAGTGTTTGGAGGTGACTCTGAGTTATGTGTTAAGGGTTACACAGACTCGAGTTTTCAAACAGATAGAGATGATATGAAATCCCAGGCTGGATTTATATACATGCTCAATGGTGGTGCCATAAGCTGGAGAAGCTTCAAAGCAGCTGTGATTGCGGATTCTACTACGGAGGCTGAGTACGTTGCAGCATCAGAAGCTGCCAAGGAAGCCGTGTGGATTAGGCAATTCATGGAAGGGCTAAAGGTAGTTCCCACCGCCAAAGATCCCATCACGATCTTCTGTGACAATAGTGGGGCGATCTTTCAAGCTAAAGAACCCAAGTCTAGCAATAAGTCTAGACACGTACTTAGAAAATTCCATGTAATTAGGGATTTCTTTGAAAGAAAGGAAGTAGTGATTTGTAAGGTTGGAACGGATGACAACATAGCTGATCCATTGACCAAACCTTTATCGCAAACAAAGCATGACCATCATGTTGTATCCATGGGTCTAAGGCGTATGCCAAATTTGTATTAGATTATAAGATATGAAATGAAAAATCTGAGTTTTTGGTTCATATATGATAATCGCATTTGTCGTTTGAGTTTATTTATACAAACTCGTTTAATTTATAACCTTATTCTATCCAAATGGGTTGTGGAGACAAATTGAACCCCATTAAAGTGAGCTGGATTAACATGGTATTTGCCCCTAGTTACTTATATGAGGTGACGTCTTGAAGTGACTAGAGTGTGATGCGATTGATGGCAAGTTCAAGTGCCATAGAGTCATATGGGATGACTAGTCGATCACATAGGCAGACTGTATGGGACACTCTGTCGGGCAGTGACCGCTTATAGAGTTCTGGTAATTCACAAAGCCTGGTCGTGGCAAGAGCTACTATAGTATTCTTATGAGTCAATTCTTTTGACTAGAGACTATTCGCCCAAGTTGGCACAACTTCTAATTAGCTTTGATTTATACTCTACGATTTCGTAAATGAGGTCAAACTAGGTATATTTTGGGTTATGATGGACTGTGGCTGAACGAAGGGAATAGGGTGTGATACGTCTGTCGTGTACCTATCAAAAATAAACTAACTAAACTAACTATATAGCTAGGGAAGTCAGGTCGATCTCCTCAGGGAGGCAAGATATCTGTAGAAGTCCGTCTATTTGGTCACAAATGGGGGGGGGGGTTGTTTAAATTGGTTTTCTAACTAAAAGCTTAAAGGGAAGAGAAGCAGAGATAAAGCAATAAAGGCAAGAAAATAGATTTAAACTATCAAATAAGGAAAGGTCATGTCAGGATTTCGGTTCACTACGGTAGTCCAGTGACTCAACTGTAAACAACTTAGACAAATTAATGCAAGACGGATATGGAAAGGTCCTTTGGGTCCACCTTCTATCCTAAATTACCACTAACTTAACTTTCATCCTCGTCAGGGTAGTCTACTGTTCATAGCAGGCCTATTTAGTCCAATCTTTCGATCCAGGATTAATTTCAGCCAGAATAAAAGGATGACTCAGAAGCGTGCACTCAACTAAGTCGGTAAAAATACAGTTAAATTGCTATGGTGACAGAGTCTCACAATTAACTCATCTAAACTATTTACTACATCGTCACTTTCCTACCGTAGATCCCCTAATCCCAACATGAATTAGATTTAGCTACTCATATTGCTATTAATACTATCAAAACTAACAGCAGATAAATAACCAGCATTCAACATATTAAAACGATGATTAAATTGCATAAAAAGTAAATTAGGGCAAAAAGTAAATAAAGCAAGACGAAGAATTAAAGCAAATGAAATGAAGTTTATTATTAAGAAAGGAGAAAGAGATTACAATCGTGCGAATCCGGCGTAAAGAACAATCAAATCCGAGCGAAATAAATCCCAAAATAAAGTTACAGTGAAGGAGAAAACAGTACGCAGTCTTGAATGATAGATCAACTTTGATAGATGGAAAATTCCGATCTAATAACCTAGTAACGTAATGCTTAAATAGAAAAACAACTAAGTCCATAAGCTAAAATAAACTCACGGGCTAATTAAAGCCCACGCCAGCAGAAACCACTTGATCGAGTGGGATAAACCACTCGATCGAGCAAAACACCATAAAATCTACTCGATCGAGTAGAATAGTTACTCAATCGAGTAACCCCTCTTTACAGCACTTCTGGATCGAGTAGAAAAGCACTCGATCGACCAACCAAGGATGTAGAAACCACTCGATCGACTAACAAAACCACTCGATCAAGTCTTTTGTCTTCAATTCAGCTCAAATCCATGCCCGACTGCCTCGTAAATCGTGCCTTCACGCTTCCCAATGCAGTATCTTACTCAGGAAAATCCCGTCTCCTCTAAATGCATGCAAAAAGGACGAAAAATGGTACGATTACACTACTTTCGCGTTCATTTCTACAAAATGGACAAAACGAACCAAAGTAGCCAATTCGGGGCATAATGCAATATAAATAGTACAAAAGTACACATAAATACGTGCTAAAATAGGCTAAAAAGACTATATAAAATGCACGTACCAAATCTCCCCAAACCGAACCTTTACTCGTCCTCGAGTAAACTAAAATGCAACTAATGGAACGGAAATGATAACTCAGAGCTAGCTTAACTTGTCTACTTGAACTAGTTTAATGCAACAAAAACTAACAGTTATAGCTAAGCAGTCAATACGCAAACGAGTTATAAGTCATTGGAAATATAAGCCGACCTATCGACCTTGCAAGACCAACAAAATCGGACTCTCTCGTGGTCACTCTTCTCTCATGAAGCAAAGGGTGAATGTTATATGTAAAAGAGAGAAGGAAAGATAGTCACTCACCTAAATGCGACCTACATAGCATGCATGCAACAAAAATGAAAGACAATTCAAGTACTAATGCACACACTCCAACTAAAAATGTCCGTCACAGCCGAGGGCTTACAAATAATATGGGAATAGTGAGGTTCAGGTGAGAAAAGGCAAAACAAGTTATGGTAATGTGAAGGTAAAAGCGTCAAGCTTGTTCCTAACATGACCATAGTAAACCATCCGAATCTCAACTGACTGAAAAATAGAATACAAGTGCCCTTCATTTGGCACACAGCTCACTAAACTCATACACAATCTCCTCAAAAATATGGAATAAGAATGGAGGAGATAGACGGTCACAAAATTCCATTTTTTAACACCGTCTAAATGAATCAAATCAAACAAATCAAACTTTTTTCAAACTTCTTTTCTTTCTTTTTCTTTTTCACGTGAATCAGCTTTTTCATTTTTTTTTCTTTTCTTTTTTTTTCTTTTTTCCACGTTTCCCACTCTTTTTTTCTTTTTCAATTCTTTTTTTTCTTTTTCTCCCTCCTCTATTTACACCAACTCCATACAAATAAATACGGGCCAAACTGCAGACGGGAAATCATACCACAAAAGACATACTAAACTAGCTTGACTAGGCAGGCTCAGTTTGGGATGTAGCTAATGGGTCAAAAAGGCAAGGTTTGGCTTATGTGGAGCTAAATGGGTGAAAAATATAAGGAAAAGGGGAAAATTTGCAAGCACCTCCCTGCATGTGACACCAACCACAAACCCGAATGTGTGCATTTGACAAGAAATTGAATGTCATAAAAGTGCAAAAACGATGAACATGCTATGCAAGGAGTACTACTCTCAATTCCTAATGAACCGGTCATGAATGTCACCAGTTATGGGCTCTAAAACTCAGAATTTATGGAGTAGGTTGCCAATTTATCAGGTCAAGTCTAAACAGTCAGCTATATTTGAACAGAAACTCGTAGAATATGCGTATGATAAAGCTAATAACTATCAAAAGAAGTGCAAGGCTCAAGTGAAATGACAAGTTATAGTGCAATATCATCACGGAAATCTACCGTTCTGACTCAACCTATATGCAAAAGTAAACGTGAATATTTTTGAATTTTTGAAATTTTCTAATTTTTTTGATTTTTGAATTTTTTTTATGCAAGCAGAAATAAATAAACGTGAATGCAAAACAAATAAAGAATAAAAACAATAAAATAAAAAGGAGACAAAAATAAAAAAGTAAGATATACATACAAAATACGAACTTTCCCAAACCAGCCAGAAAATTGGGGAAGTGAGTAGACCAGTAGCTACTCATCAGCCTCCTCGTCACGGATGTCCTCCACCCTGAACTCCGGATCCTCCTCCTCCTCTCTCCTCCTCCTCTTCTCAGCTCGAGCTCTCTCCGCTGCCACCTCTGGGTCCTCGTCCTCGTCGTCCTCCTCCTCAGCAGAGTCCGGGTACCCCTCAGCTGGGTACCGGTAAAAGGAAGGGTGTGGCCAACCCTCTGGGATCAGACGGTGTCGCCTCAAGTCGTACTCGTACAGAGGGTGCAAGGTAAGAGCTAAGTCCCTCTCCATACGAGTCTGTCGCTCTGCAATCTCAAGCAACAAACCGTCACGGCGCCCTTGGTCCATGACCGCGGACGCCACAAAGGGTGGAGGTGGTACGAAAGTGTCCGGAAGAACCGGTTGTGGCTGTGTCTGGTCGGTGGGTGCAGGAGTAGGAGTGGGAGTAGGGGTCGGGATGGGAGTAGCCGTGGAAGGCTGGACACTCCCAGAGGGTGTGGACCCCTCTCCAGTCTCAATTCTACGCCGCTTCCTAGCGGCGGGTAAAGTGGGAGGTGGTCGGAGTGAAAGGTGGTAGTCAGGTACAGGTGGCAGTCGGTCGCCCCTAGCGACAGTAGGCAAAGGGGCTAGATGGGGGAGAGTGTCACAAGGTAAGTCCACAGACAAGGAACCGTCTATCTTCCATGTCTGGTAGTCTGTGGTCAGCCAATGCTGAGAAAGCATGGCATCCAGACTCAGATACCTCTCTCCCTCGAGGTAATGCAAGTCACGAGGCCAGACGGGGAAAAGGGAACGGGCAAGAATGGTGGCTATGCCACCGCAGGCAATAGATCCCGTCTCCTTCAGCCCCTGGGCCTGAAAGTATTGGGTGGTCAGATAGGCAATGTTGAGGGTAAAAGGACCCTCACAGTCAATGTTCAGGTAACCGCCCAAGATGGAGAGCTCGGTGTTGGTGATGTTGTTCGGCTCCTTTCGGCCAAAAATGGTGCTCCCCATCAATCTAAGAAAGTAACGGGCAGGGGGAAGGTGGACCTGTGCGAGCTTTCGCTCGGGAAAGGTGGTCTGGGCCAAGGTCCGCCAAAGCTGACGAATGACCCTCCTAGGGGCGGTAACGTCGCCCATAGAGGAAAGGCCAAGTCTGCGACCAAACTCCTCCAAAGTCATCGGAAAAGTCCGGTTGAACAACCGGAAAGACACAGAAGAACTAGTAGGGGCAGCATCGTGTGCCCCGGAGGAGAAGGTGAAGGAGCTGAGGAACTCAAGACTCGGCTCCAGAAAGGTACGGCCACTCATAGTGATGAGTCCGGCCATCCCCATACCCCGTAAAAGCTCACAAACTGACTCGTAGATGCCGAGTCTCTCAAGTGCCGGTTTATCTAAAAACCGGGAAGGTACAAACTCACAGCCTAGGAGGTGATAAAACCTCTTACGATGTACACCGTTAATAAAAATTACCTGCGGGTAGTCGGGGTGAGAGTCGAGGGAGTTATCCCCTTGGACAGTGACCGTACCAGAAGTAGAAGGGGCAGCTGAAGTAGAAGGAGCAGGAGAAGTAGAGGTAGCAGGAGCTGGTGTAGAAATGGAACGTCCACGACCTCGGCCCCGGCCTCTAGAACTCGAAGTAGAAGCCCGTCTAGTGACGGTGCGAGGAACTAGGGCCGCTCTAAAGGCAGCTGCAACTGCAGGTGAGTCTGCCACAGGTGTGCTCACCGTGGCTGGAGTAGAGACTGTGGCTGATGTGACCACCACTGACGAAGAAAGACTAGCAGCAGTGCTAGCAGTGGTGGTGGCCGTAACTGAAGTGGCAGCCGAAACGGAGCTAGCAGCAGTGCTAGCTGGCGTAGAAACAGTACCGGCAGCTGAAACTAAGAACACAGGGGCTGCGGTACTAACGGAAGTGGAGGCGGTGGTAACAGCAGGGACCACCGTCTCAGTCAGGGATGGACTAGAAGTCGAGCTAGTGGAGGGCAGAGAGCTAGAATCCATCCTGTATACCAAGGGCAGGGGAATTGATAAGAAAACAGTGGCTAAACAGCACGAAAACAGCGTGAAAACAGCATGACAATCCCCAAACAGTCGAAAAAATCGACTTCAGCCCGAAAATTCCCAATTATCCTCAAAATTTTCGAATGGCGGCAGCAAAAACCAAGTCATACAGTCGAAAACCAGGTTTCAGTCGAAAATTTCGACTGTAAAGACCTCTAAACGTAAATTTCGTGTAAAATTCGAATTAATCATGCAACAAACAGTGAGGAGACGGGAATGATCATCAAGTAAGACAGATAAGGGCAAGCAATGATAGTTCAAGTCGAAAACTCGACTAAACAAAGAATTTCGAAACCCTAACCTAATTTACCTCATAAAAATACGAAATTAATGAAATTAAAAAGCCATGAGGTGTAGGAATTACTTACTTGATGAGAATGAACCTACAAATTGCAATTAATCTTCAAACAACAAGCAAAAATGGCGATTTTTTTTTATCGAAAAACCGCAAACCCTAATCCCACTAATAAACCGTGTAAAATAGCACGAATCAAGGGGAAAACAAAGGGCTTTGAATGATTAATTAACAAAGAGCAAGATGTAGGTGACGGATTTGGTAAATGGGCGAGAAATAGGAGGGATTTGGGGGTGTTTTAATCGCAAATAGGGAGAGGGTGTCGAAAATAATGGGGAAAATTAAATAAGAATTGAAAAAGAAGGAAGTTAAGGAAAAACTCCCTGCGTCTCTTGCAATTTCACTCGATCGAGTGGTTTAAAACTGCTCGATCGAGGACTTTGATAATTCATCCACTCGATCGAGTAGAAATTTACTCGATCGAGAACTCCCAATTTCTGCTTTACTCGATCGACTGATATGGCGTTACTCGATCGAACAGAATCCACTCGATCAAGTACAAAAAGTACTCGATCGAGCTCTTTTTCTCGTGTAAGCTCCTGAATTCGTCATTCTTCCTTTATATTTGCGTAAAACTTCCCCAAATCTGCATAAAAACACTTGCACAAATATCCCAAAATACCAAATACGCAAAGTAACAGTCTATAGTCTTTATCTACGCTAAAAAATGTCTAAATTCTAATTGTCCTAAATAAAAGCAATAAAAGAAATTCAACGGAAATTCAAAAATTGTTTATACAAGATGGTACACGGGGCATTTCCCCGCTCACTTCCCAAAGCAATTCAGTAGCCCCTCGGAGGGCTCCTGACTGGAAGACATCACCTCAGCAACATTGATCGTCCTCTTCAGCTTCCATGAGCTTGAACTTGATTCATTAGGGGGAGAATAGTTGACATCCACATATGCGCGAACTTTTCTCACCCTCGCTCCTTTCTCACCGGCTCTAGCATCGTCACTCCCAATTTGATTGACATTAATTGCAAAATGCCCTTTGACAGCTCTTTCATTGTCTTCATCTGTACCTGCAGCAAGGAAAACAGACGAACTTTCCTCCTTTTTGCTCTCAACCTGAGGCGGAGGGGTAACAATAGCAGCACAATGCTCCAAATTTTCATTTGGAGTGTCAATAATGGGGTCAATGTAAGAGAGGGCATTGCAAGGCTGAGCTTGCATGGGAGCCCTCCGGAACTTAGACTGATGGAATATCAGCTCCTCGTCCCCGACCTGAAAAGTTAATGTCTTACCCCCGACGTCTATTACTGCACGGGCAGTAGATAGGAATGGTCTCCCTAAAATAATAGGGGTATGTGCATCTTCGGGGATGTCAAGTACAACGAAGTCAACGGGAATAAAGAACCTCCCGATCTTAACAGGTACGTCTTCTATTACACCTAGTGGCCGTGATATGCTACGGTCGGCCATCTTAACAGTCATGTTAGTGCAATTAAACTTTGTCAAACCAAGTCTCTTAGCTAGAGACAACGGTAAGACACTCACGCTAGCGCCTAGATCGCATAACGCGTTATCAATCAAATGGGTACCGATATGACACGGAATCGAAAAACTACCCGGATCTGACTGTTTGGGAGGTAACTTATTCTGAACTAGGGCCGTCCCCACCTCAGTCAAGGCTATCGTCTCATTATCACTAATATGCCTCTTACGTGTTAAAATTTCTTTCATAAATTTAAGGTAAGAGGGTACCTGTGTCAGCAGTTCGGCGAATGGTACAGTGACCTGTATGCTTCTCAGGATCTCGGCAAATTTGCCGAATTGTTGATTAGCTTTAGTATTCTGCAGACGCCTCGGGAAGGGAACCGTGATGGGTATCTCGAGTCCCTTATTTCTCTCTTCCAATGTGTCAGCCGGATCAAGCTCCGTATCCTTTGGACGCTTCTTTCCTCTCGAACGAGGTCTTTCAGGCGATTTCTCACTCAAGCGAGCACTAGCAGGCTCTCGATCAAGCTGTCCATTATCCACACTACTCGATTGACCAAATTCCCATTCGATCGAGTAGTTTCTTCAACAGCATCACTCGATCGAGTAGAAATTTCACTCGATCGAGTAGTTTCATTTTCCTGTTCACTCGATCGAGTAGAAATTCCACTCGATCGAGCACTTTCATCAGCAAATCTACTCGATCGACCGCCAGAAACTAGTCGATCGAGTACTTTCTTAGCCGTCAGCTCATTTCCTTTGATAGAACAATGTTCATCAGCTATTATTTCCTTCCTCGGGTCTGATTTCAACACTTCCGGTCCCTCATATGAACGACCGCTTCTCAAATTGATTAAATTTACCGTCTCATGTGGATTTTTCTCTGTTTGTGACGGTAAATGACCCGGTTTCCTTGTAGACTGGTTCGCGGCTAATTGGGCAAATTGAGTTTCAAGTGCCTTGATGGATGCATCTTTCTGTTGATCACTCAACTGCCACTGCTTTGTAAAAGATTGCAACATAGTCTTTAGCTCACCAATCTCACTCACCCCTCCAGAAGATGATGCTCCGTGATTGGGATGAGGGAAGGAAGGAGGCTTCTGAAAGCCTTGTTGATTCTTATGTGGAGGAACATACGGCTCTTCTGCAAAAGCGGAGGAGGGTAGGATTGAGCACATTTTGACTAGTCCACCTCAAATTGGGATGGACTGCCCCTTGGTTGTTGTAATAGGAACCCCCTCCTTGCCTATATTGTTGAAAGGCAAGGACTTGTTCCTTCTCCATAAGACAGCCAACAGCAGTGTGACCATCATTGCTCCCACACCTCTCACATGTGACGGTCTCCCCTCTAGTAAGCATATAGACCGTCTGAGGCTCCCCAGCAGAATGTAACTCCAACTTGTCAAATCTAGCATTCATGGCTTCCAACTGAGCCACAACCTGTTTATCGACTGCATGAACTGTTCTAATACCATCCCTCGGGTTTCCATACTCAGCACTGTGATTCGCCATCTCTTCAATAAGGGCCCATCCCTTATCATCGTCGGTATTTTCCTGGAATCTCCCATTAGATGACGCATCAAGTATGGCTCTGTGGTCATCGTACAGCCCATTGTAGAACTGGTTAGATATAAACCATGGGTCAAAACCATGGTGAGGAATAGACCTCACCAATTTCTTGAATCGGGACCATGCCTCATATAAAGTCTCATCGGGAGCCTGCTTGAAACTGGTAATCTTGGCCCTCAGCTGATTGGTGCGCTGTGGAGGGAAATATCTCTTGTAAAAGGCAAGAGCAAGAGACTCCCAATCTGTAACCCCTACAGCTGTGCGGTCCAAGTCAGTCAGCCACTCCCTGGCTGAGTCGGTCAAAGAAAAAGGGAACAAAACCTCCTTAATCTTGTCTTGAGTTACCCCCTTTGTGGCGGGGATAGTAGAACAGTAGTCTGTAAAGACCTCCATGTGCTTCCTCGGATCTTCAGCTGCCACACCTCCATAGAGATTTCTTTCCACCAGATTGATATAGGAAGGACGGATGTCGAATGTATTCCCATCCTCAGTCTGGAGATTGAAACCCTTTGGAATTGAGGATGCTTTAGGCACCGAGTGACTGGAAAGTTTTGGCATCTTTACTTGTTGATCGGCAGAAATAGGAATGTCTTCCACTAAAGACTGGTCTTCTGCGAAAAGAGAATGATGTAGCTCTGGCTCGAAAGTACTCAAGTCTTCCTTTCGTGATTTTCTCTGCAGACGGAGTCTATGCCTGAATAGTCTCTTTGGCTCTGAATCAGCTGAAACTAACTCAAACCTGTCTGAACTGGGCATAAACAATACTGAAAGAAAATAAATAAGAACTGCCTCAAGGAATAAAAATTCCCTGAGACGGGTAAAATAAACGAAACAAAGACAGATAAGGCAATTGCCTCCCCAGCAACGGCGCCAAAATTTGATACGTCTGTCGTGTACCTATCAAAAATAAACTAACTAAACTAACTATATAGCTAGGGAAGTCAGGTCGATCTCCTCAGGGAGGCAATATATCTGTAGAAGTCCGTCTATTTGGTCACAAATGGGGGGGTTGTTTAAATTGGTTTTCTAACTAAAAGCTTAAAGGGGAGAGAAGCAGAGATAGAGCAATAAAGGCAAGAACATAGATTTAAACTATCAAATAGGGAAAGGTCATGTCAGGATTTCGGTTCACTACGGTAGTCCAGTGACTCAACTATAAACAACTTAGACAAATTAATGCAAGACGGATATGGAAAGGTCCTTTCGGTCTGTTGGAGTTAGTGTCCTCCACAATAGTGCGTTAACATAATAAATCTCATTAATGGAATATCATCAGATATTTAATTATTTGATCCTCGTCAGTTGATTAACGTAAATCGATAACGGTTGGCTGACTAGAGTTTGACGTTATTGTCGTGAGACGGCGGTGATCAACTGACCCCTTTCGGTCACACCTAAAGGAACGAACCCCATTAGACAACTAATTAATTGTATGAGATACAATTTATTTAGTCCCTTGATTTATAGACTAAAAAGTTAGTCAATTATTTTTAGAGAGATTTCGAGTTGCGAACTCGAGGAGTGGCAGTTATTATTTAATTATGCGATAATTGAATAATAAACTTTGGGAGACGGGTTTTAGTTAATTAACTGTTAATTTACTAAAATTGTACTAATTGATTAATGTGATTAATATTAGTACGTAAATAATATGTGTAGTGGTACATGTATATTTACGGAGTGAATTGGACGAATTAATTATGGAAGTATTTAAACATGAAACGATGTTTAAAATAAAATTACACGGATTTGTGCGACAAATATAAGAACCAACATGGACCCGTAAATGGTCAAGTGGACCGTGTAAAATAAGAGTAGTGGATGATTACTCACATAATCATTTCACCTTATTTTGTATACTACCATAATTTATCTTATACAAGATTTTGCATGTGATGTAACTCTGTAAGATAAAAATATAAGACAAAATTGTCCACTACCACACTCCATTCCACCCGCCACTTCCCTTCCTATACACTCCATATATTGTCCATTTATTTTACACTACCTCACTTCTTCACTCAATACTTTGCATGTGAACAATTCTCCAACATCTCTCTAAAAATATTACTCATCTTTACTAAGCTTGTTAGTAAAATATATATTATTACTAAGACTAGTTAGTAATATTACTAATAATATCAAGGGTACAATATTAACAAGTTCTAGTTCAATACTTGTTATTATTTTTGGGTTAGTTCTTGGGTGCAACAAGAAGGAGATCTTCTTTTTGAAGATTTGCAAGGAGGATCTTCCATTTGGTATAAGCTCAAGAACAAGCTAGTAAGGTGAACTAGTTTGTGCCATTTTTTACCACAAATTCAATGTAAGGAAATTATTTTTCCTTATACCGTCTTTTTATGCTTTCATATTAGCATGCATGTTACATAGATCACCTAAATGACAATTTATGAGATAAATTAATTTTATTAGAGAGTCTAATATGGATCTATGATCTTTCAAGTTGTATCAGAGCTTAGGCTTGTAATTTGCATGTTGATTTTAAACATTTTAATGAATTATGAGATAATTTATAAAAACTCAAAAATTGTGTTAGAAGAGGTTTTAGCACGAAATTTTTGGGACATGCATACCTATTGATCTCAAAAGGTTTTTGGTATTTTTTGGTGATTTTTGAAGTTATTTTGCTATTTTTAATGATTTTTGGTAGAAAACTGAGTCAAAATGTCGCATTTTAGTTAAAAATTGACTAAAAATAGTTAAAAGTTGATTCGGTGCATGGATTTTTTAAGGTAGTTCATGAATTTTTTCTACTGATTGTATGCAAAAAGTTGAAGGTTGGTTCGAATTTTTGCATGTTTATTGATTTTATGAGATAAAAGTCGATAAAAGTCAAATTAATTAATCATAATTTCGAAACATTTGATTCTGCCCATGATAAATTTATGTACATTTAAGAATATTATTTAAATGTTAAAAGTGATTTTGCATATGTGTTTTCACTTTGTTTTGATGTTTATTGGTTTTAGTGGTTAAAAACTTATAAATATCGATCTTTTTCTTCATAAAATTTATCCGGAATTTTTGGGTAATTTTTCTGATATTTTGGTGTTCTTGGGAGTGTTCCAGAATATTAATAATTTTTGTTTCAATTTTTTGGGTAATTTTTCAATTATTTTGGATTTTTACTTAAATATTATGATTTTTTCGATTAAATTAGCAAAATATCACCAAATCAAACTAATTATTTATCATAAAATTAGTGAGGACTAATTTTGAGGGTCAAAACAGTTTGGAAAATTAGTTTGGACTTAAATGAGATTTAAGAGTTGATTATTGATTTTTACATGTTAAAAAAAGCGATTAAATCCACAAAAACCGAGATGGATACCAACGAATGATAGATAAGGCGATTTTGGGATCATTTTACAGCATTTTAAGCATATTTATTTAAGTTGAATGAATGATTGTCATTTATTTAAAGTATTTATCTTGTTGTACCTAGTATGGCCTAGTTAATTCTAATCGTTATTACCCGAAATGAATGGGAATATCGATTTGTTTGTAATTAAATACGATCTCGTATCGTCGGTTTGTAATTAATTAATAGTTTTATTTATTTTATTAATTAATGTACAATAGGAATAGCTATGTAATTCAATTGTAATAGTTATTTTTACCGGCGTTTCCAAAAGACGGATTACAACGAGACGGAGTCTATTTTTGGAAGGTGTTCCAAATCCCACAAGGAAGAGCCACTTATGGAATGAAGAGGCAAGGGACCAAGGAGTTGGTTTCCGAAATGTAATAGACTAGTTTTTATTAACTAGGAGGCCATACTAGGATTTATTCATATGCTTACATGTTTGCTTGTTTTATTTTCGCGGTTGTCAATTCACGTCATTTACATTCACCGAATTAATTCACTTATAAGGAATTTATGACTAAATTGATAAGATCTCTCACAAAACTAAAATTGAGATTAGCCTTACCAATTAGTAACACCTATGAATCTCTTGTTCATTAGAGCCACGCTCGCCCAAGCGGGGTGTTCTCTTTTTACCATGGGTAAGTAGGGTGGTAAGCGGTTATCACACGCCAAAATTGGTTGGACTCAACGGGATATAAGACGGTCTTGTGTTCCGGGGCTAGTAGATGGATTTAAGCAAATTCGTCGACAAAGAGTTCTAGAGGTAGAATTAGTCAACGTGACTTACCGAATTTACACAATTATGGGATGTTTCGCCCAAGCGATGCCTATTTTTGTCTAAAGACGGATCTTGGAATCATTTATATAATTTAGTGGGAGATCATTATATAAATGTTAAAACTTGTTAAAGATGTTTCACAAGTAAAATTAAAACATTGAATGTTAATTTTTCCTATTTTTCGTTCATTCTCATAAATGTATGACATCGCGCACTTCATCCTCCTTTCATCCTCTATTTATTATACGTGTTTCATTCTTTCATAGAAAGCGGTTTCTTTGAGGAATTAATGATTGGTAACATGATTTACCAATTCACCTACATAAGCTTACAACGATTTTTGCGGTTATTATACAACTTAATTAACGTCCATACATATTAAAAAGGGGTTTCATGTTGCAAACTCATATTACGAGTTTAAAAGGAAGTCACATTTTATCAAGAGAGTCTTGATTTCTGAAGTGACACCTCCGTCATGATGATGACATATTAGTTTTAATTACTCAAGTGTAATTCAAAAGTTTACGAAAAGAGTTTTCAAAAACACAAATAATACTCCAATATAATACCGTCAAATGGCTCAATTCAATAAAAGTCAAATCGATTGTTTATGCGCTAAAGAATTTAGGCATATGATAACAATTGAACGGTTAGGTAGTCCAAATTCGCAAGAAGTTGAGATTTTGCCACATGTTACACTCACTTTATAGTAATTCACTCTTACTAAGTGTATAAAATATCACAAATGACATGAAGAGAGGTCTTCATGAGATTCATTTTTGCTTGATTGAAGCAAAGAGGAATGTGAAAGTGAGTGGGAGTTAAGAAGAATCAACCCTAGATGTATGCGATAGAACAAAAGTTGAAAGAGACATCTACTCAATGGATAGGCTAGTTCCACTATCTTGGTATGAGATACCAAGTACGGGTCATTTCTTTGTAAAGAAGTTTACATGAGTTGATAAAACGTAAGACGTCTAGCATAGGACATTTTTGTATCGAAATGGTGCTAGAGTAGCAATGATTTCGATGGGGACAAATGTACCTAAATTTGGTTTTAAAAGAATGTAATCATCTATGTTTATACATAGAAGGTATCACTTATGTGATTTAAAACAAAATGTTGTACCTACTCCTATGACAACTTGGTGGTTGGTTTAGACCACTTAAGTTAGAGGAATTTTACATTCTTCACGAAAACTAAATGTTATACTATCTTGTAGATTTTAAAGTCTCTATTCCGGTGAACCCAATTGATCAAACCTCAAGTAAACTCGTTTCAAACGAGTAAACGAAAAGCACATTGAACAACCATTTGATTGTGAGTCTTATGGTATGTGTACATGTATTATGTTTTCTTTTGTAGAAAAGAAACATAATAGTGAGGTGATTGACCATATACATACGGATGTGTAAGGCCGATAGTTGGTTATAAATATACTTCGTTACTTTTACCGTAATGTTAAGTAGATATGAAAACCTCATATCTATTTAATAAGACATAAAAGTGATTTTTGAAACGTGGAATATTTTCAAAATGAAGTAGTAAACCAAAAGCACGTCAAGATCAAGATGTTGATCGGAAGTTTCAAAGTAATGACTTTGTAGATCAAATGGGTAATATCAAGTAATGACCTTGATAACCACTAAGAAGATTGTGAACCAATTCACATAATACCTTCTCCTTGGGACACCATAGAGTGTGGTGTAGTCAAGAAAATAAACCGAACTTTATGAGATATAGTTTGAGGTTTTTCGCAATTTTGTAAACTATTTTCTCACTAAAAGTTTAAAACCCGACTATAATATCCTAAATGATTCCATATGAGATATGGATAGGGAGAGTCCCTAACTTGTCTTCACAGAACAAATTTGTGTATTTGTGAGGGTTATCCAAAATTGAACCACTTGGTTTTTACTCCTCCAAAACGAGAACAAAGAGTTTGTGGCTCATAATACTGTCTTTCCAGAAAGATTTTCATTTTCTGGAAGACGGAGTGGGAGAAATTTTGAACTTACGGAAGTCCAAGACCCACAAACTGAGTACAATGCATGAAGATGTTCTTTATTGAGGCTCAGTGGTGAGTACAATGCAAGAAGACGTTCTTTATTGTGGCTCAGTGGTTATAAGGAGATAATTTTGCGATAATATTGCGTTACTTTTCAAAAGTGACGAATCTTAAACCCTCGTCAAAGGCTTTTCTATAGTATGAACTCTATGTGATGGCGTGTCACCATGCAATTCGAATTGATTTCCTTGCACACGATGCGATAAGGAAGGAAACACGAGATGTTTTCGAGACTTGATTTAAGGTGAATACTTTGGTTGGTTACCTTGATCTTGTCGTAAAGGTTACATAAGATGTTTAAAATTTGGGCTTGTTATAGAGAGTTTGTGACAACCCAAATGCCTTTATCAATTCGTATAGTCTTAGCAATATAGCCTCTCATGAGGATGAGTTTAGGCAAAAGGATAACGAAACTTTCTCCTTGGGAGAAGTTTTGTTGATTTTGGCAATGCTAAGAAGCCTGGCATGTTTGAAAGATCCCTTTTGTGATCTATATACGTCAAAGAGTTGAAACTTTGGGTTCAATCATGTAGTCTATCAAAATGGTATTACTCGAGTGTCGAGGTACCATGATACATGGAGTTTAGTGGGAGCTCAAGTGAGTTTCTTAGTCTAAATATGTGCTTGACATATTAGTGACTAGAAATGTAGTTAAGGTGATGTTTCTTAGTCTAAATATGTGTTTGACATATTAGTGACTAGAAATATTCTCGGGTGAATATTTGAGAGTAGCATGGCGCATCTTAAACATCCGGATCTAATGAGATAGATATCCATGGATATTAGCATTTTAGTCAAGAGACTTATGTGATAAGATTCTTGACTCGTTCAAGTTGTTGAACAATTAATATGATCTCTTGTGCTTCCGCTGCAGGATCTATTAAATATGCTAAAAGCTTCTCTCGTCGGGACTTATCATATTGAGAATATGAGAAGTCATTACCAATCATTTCCTAGTGAGTGTCACTAGATGATTATCAAGAGCATCCTTGAGTACTTGAGAAGCACTGAGGATTTATTCTTGTAGTTTGGAGGAATTTATGAATTTTGTGTAAAAGGATTACACGGAAACATTCCTATGCTTATAAGATTTTATGAGCCTCGTTAAGGAATGGTTAGCATATTAGAGTGCTATGTGCATAAAGAATAATATGTATAAGAAGTTATACATATGTGTATAAGAAATTATACATGTATAAAGCAAACATGTATGAGGAGTCATACATAAAAGATGTCATATGAAGGATGTGTATGTATAAGTGTTATACGTACAAATCATGAACGAAAAATAAGTACATTACAACATCCGATGTTGTAAAAGAGATAGTTGATAACCGGAATTTAATGGGACTAGAGTAGTTCTGTTAGCCGAATATCGTGTCCCAAGAGACTGTGAAAACAGTGGGAGTGTTTGAATGGCTTTAGAACCAGAGTCTAAAAACTTGTTTAGACATGTACTTAGAAAGGCTCTATGTGATGAAAAGATTTCATAGAACAAGGGAAAATAGCAATGCAAATTAGAGTGATGCAACTGTTGCTAATCCTCTAACCAAAGTCGTTGGCATAAGGTAGACATGATGGTTATGTTATCTCAATGTGATTGAGCAGTATACCTTAATTGCTAAAGATCGTTATGCAAATATTGGATAGAGTATTGATATTTACATAAGTGATGATCGCATTCATTGTTAGAGTTTCTTTAAGAACTCAATTATTCAGTTTGACTGAAAACATGAATACCTTGTTTATCTGAATAAGTTGTGGAGACAATGTTGAACAATATTCAAGTGAATAAGATGAACATTGTATTTTGTCCCTAGTCACTTAATGAGGTGACGTCTCGGAGTGACTAGATTGTAAGTCGATTGATGGTTGTTCAACACCATAAGGTCATACGTGATGACTAGTCGATTACATAGACAGAGTGTGTGACACTTTGCCGGACAGTGACCATTTAGAGAGTCCCTAAGTTCTATTATAGACGCCTGGTCGTGGCGGGGATCTCTAAGATGTTCTAATGAGTCGATTCTTTTGACTGGAGACTATTATCTGAGCAAGTGCAGTTTTCGAGTGACTTTGGTTTTTGTCCTAGGTCGTGCCGTGAAAGGAGGCCAAAAGGGCATTTACTAGGTCATGGTGAGTCAGACAGCAATAGGATAGATAGGCCGGGCATACAGAATTGTCCACCCACGTTGGGTAACTATATCTCAAGGCCACTCGAGGAGTTAATGACTACAAATGCGTGGCCACGCTCGGAAGTAATCTGTGAGAGATTTTCCCGGTCAGGTAGTCACACTCCCGATCGAGAAAACCACTCGCGATGTGTTCATGTGCAAGTGCGACCTGAAAGACACCTTGCATTGAGTGGGAGATTAAAACGGACAAGAGAATTGGTAGCGCACACCTTGTGTCGGAAAAGTGGGAGATTGTTGGAGTTAGTGTCCTCCACAATAGTGCGTTAACATAATAAATCTCATTAATGGAATATCATCAGATATTTAATTATTTGATCCTCGTCAGTTGATTAACGTAAATCGATAACGGTTGGCTGACTAGAGTTTGACGTTATTGTCGTGAGACGGCGGCGATCAACTGACCCCTTTCGGTCACACCTAAAGGAACGAACCCCAATAGACAACTAATTAATTGTATGAGATACAATTTATTTAGTCCCTTGATTTATAGACTAAAAAGTTAGTCAATTATTTTTAGAGAGATTTCAAGTTGCGAACTCGAGGAGTGGCAGTTATTATTTAATTATGCGATAATTGAATAATAAATTTTGGGAGACGGGTTTTAGTTAATTAACTGTTAATTTACTAAAATTGTACTAATTGATTAATGTGATTAATATTAGTACGTAAATAATATGTGTAGTGGTACATGTATATTTACGGAGTGAATTGGACGAATTAATTATGGAAGTATTTAAACATGAAACGATGTTTAAAATAAAATTACACGGATTTGTGCGACAAATATAAGAACCAACATGGACCCGTAAATGGTCAAGTGGACCGTGTAAAATAAGAGTAGTGGATGATTACTCACATAATCATTTCACCTTATTTTGTATACTACCATAATTTATCTTATACAAGATTTTGCATGTGATGTAACTCTGTAAGATAAAAATATAAGACAAAATTGTCCACTACCACACTCCATTCCACCCGCCACTTCCCTTCCTATACACTCCATATATTGTCCATTTATTTTACACTACCTCACTTCTTCACTCAATACTTTGCATGTGAACAATTCTCCAACATCTCTCTAAAAATATTACTCATCTTTACTAAGCTTGTTAGTAAAATATATATTATTACTAAGACTAGTTAGTAATATTACTAATAATATCAAGGGTACAATATTAACAAGTTCTAGTTCAATACTTGTTATTATTTTTGGGTTAGTTCTTGGGTGCAACAAGAAGGAGATCTTCTTTTTGAAGATTTGCAAGGAGGATCTTCCCTTTGGTATAAGCTCAAGAACAAGCTAGTAAGGTGAAATAGTTTATGCCCTTTTTTACCACAAATTCAATGTAAGGAAATTGTTTTTCCTTATACTTTCTTTTTATGCTTTCATATTAGCATGCATGTTACATAGATCACCTAAATGACAATTTATGAGATAAATTAATTTTATTAGAGAGTTTAATATGGATCTATGATCTTTCACGGTCCACCTTCTATCCTAAATTACCCCTAACTTAACTTTCATCCTCGTCAGGGTAGTCTACTGTTCATAGCAGGCCTATTTAGTCCAATCTTTCGATCCAGGATTAATTTTAGCCAGATTAAAAGGATGACTCAGAAGCGTTCACTCAACTAAGTCGGTAAAAATACAGTTAAATTGCTATGGTGACAGAGTCTCACAATTAACTCATCTAAACTATTTACTACATCGTCACTTTCCTACCGTAGATCCCCTAATCCCAACATGAATTAGATTTAGCTACTCATATTGCTATTAATACTATAAAAACTAACAGCAGATAAATAACCAGCATTCAACATATTAAAACGATGATTAAATTGCATAAAAAGTAAATTAAGGAAAAAAGTAAATAAAGCAAGACGAAGAATTAAAGCAAATGAAATGAAGTTTATTATTAAGAAAGGAGAAAGAGATTACAATCGTGCGAATCCGGCGTAAAGAACAATCAAATCCAAGCGAAATAAATCCCAAAATAAAGTTACAGTGAAGGAGAAAACAGTACGCAGTCTTGAATGATAGATCAACTTTGATAGATGGAAAATTCCGATCTAATAACCTAGTATCGTAATGCTTAAATAGAAAAACAACTAAGTCCATAAGCTAAAATAAACTCACGGGCTAATTAAAGCCCACGCCAGCCGAAACCACTTGATCGAGTGGGATAAAACCACTCGATCGAGCAAAACACCATAAAATCTACTCGATCGAGTAGAATAGTTACTCGATCGAGTAACCCCTCTTTATAACACTTCTGGATCGAGTAGAAAAGCCCTCGATCGACCAACCAAGGATGTAGAAACCACTCGATCGACTAACAAAATCACTCGATCGAGTCTTCTGTCTTCAATTCAGCTCAAATCCATGCCCGACTGCCTCGTAAACCGTGCCTTCATGCTTCCCAATGCAGTATCTTACTCAGGAAAATCCCGTCTCCTCTAAATGCATGCAAAAAGGACGAAAAATGGTACGATTCCACTACTTTCGCGTCCATTTCTACAAAATGGACAAAACGAACCAAAGTAGCCAATTCGGGGCATAATGCAATATAAATAGTACAAAAGTACACATAAATACGTGCTAAAATAGGCTAAAAAGACTATATAAAATGCACGTATCAGGGTGATAGGAATTGTCCACCCCTTGTCAGGGTTGTTTGAAATCTCAAGGCCACTCGAGGAGTAGTAAACTGGAAATGCGTGGCCACGCTCGGAAGGTATCTATGGCAGATAATTCCGGTCAGACAGTTACTCTCCAGATCGAGGAAACCACTCAAGATATGATCAAGTGTAAATACGACCTGCAAGACACCTTGCATTGAGTGGGAGATTGTAATAGGATAAGAGAAATGGTGAAGCACACTTGTCTCGGACAAATGGGAGATTGTTGGGAAATGTGTCCTCAACAATAGTGCGATCACATGATTTAAATATCATTATTAAATCTCATACTAAGAATACGTGAGGGATGATTCTTAATATAGTCGACTGACCGTCATTAATCGGTAATGATTGGCTAACTAGAGTTTGACATTACTGTCGTGTGACGGTGGTGGTCAGTTAATCCCTTTAGGTCACACCTATAGGATGAGGCCCAAATAGATATTTAATTAATTGTATGTGATACAGATTAATTAATTCCTTAATGATGGGAGTGTTAATTTTGCGTCTTATTGTAATGTGATTAAATAAGATTTAATTTAGTATTTAAGTGTTAAATTGCTAAATTACTTGAGGATATATATATAAGTTTTGAGGTAGAGGTAATTAGTTATTTAAAGTTACAAGAAGTTGTGATTTTAACTAACTAGTAATTATAAGACCCATTATATGTTGATATAATGGTAGTATACTACTCAAAAAGTGGAGTGTATATTATATTATTAATTGTGACATTTAAGTGTTAAATGATTACATTAATAATTAATTATGTAAGATAATTTAACATATGACTTATAAGCATTTGTGGGACAAATGTCAAAAGGCAAAAATGGACCAAAATGGCTCCATTATTTTGGTCATATGGAAGAGCAAAAGATGCTCTTTTGTTTTTTGTTGGTTTTGATTAAAGGGTGATTGTGACTTAACATACAAGCTTTAATCAAACCTACTCTTACACTACACTACCTATACTAAACAAAAGAGCAAAAACAAAAAGAAAATATTCTCCCTTTTGTATGAGAACCACCGGTTTTGGTGCTCTATATATGAGCATTTGTTGCTCATTTTTGCACTATTGGTTTTTGCTCTTTTAGCTTCATCTTTCCTCACATGCAAAGTCATAAAACTCTCCAAAATACTAATACTTATCATCTATTACTAGATGTAGTAATACTAGAAATATTAGTATTATTAAGGGTACATTTCTACTACATATCTAGTTAATATTAGTAGGAATTTTTGGGATAAATCTTGGGTGCAACTTATTGGAGTGTCTTCTATACTTGGAGTCTTAGGAGGATCATCCATCATATTTAGCTCAAGAACAAGTGAAGGAAGGTGACCTTACTTGTGCCCATATTTTCGAACCTACTACCAATGTAAGGGACATTGTTTTTCTTATAAATCTTTCATTTTGTTATGCATGCACTAGATCTAACGAACATATAATTAACAAGTTAATTAGTTCAATTTTAGAGGAGTCTAAAAATAGGTATATGAACCTAACAGTTGTTGGAAATCATATTTTAAATATCACATATTTTAGTTTAAAGTTTTAGTTATAAAAACTTAAGGATCTTATGCATGCAAAACAAATAAATAAGTGTAGAGGAAAACCGGTTCCTTACATTGAATATTTCGGTTCATGGGAACAAGTAAGGTCTCCTACCTTCACTTGTTCTTGAGCAATGATGAGTAATAGGATGATCCTCCAAAGACTTCAAGTATAGAAGTCACTCCTCTTGATTGCACCCAAGATTATCCCATATCTCTACTAAATAATATGTGCTAGATATTTGTTTAGTAGTTTACCTTAAAATTAATTACTAATACTCATATATTACACTAATAATATTAGTAATGTGATTTGAACAATTGAATCAAGATTTCTCAAGTTTTTTAGAGAAAAAGAAGGAGTAGAGAGAAGAATGCATGTGAATATCCTTTACATGCATTAAAGAGAATGAATTAGAGAACAAAAACCAAAGTCCCTTGGGAGTGTTATGGGGGTCACGGTTCTCGGGAGTAAAAATGGATCAATATATGGTCATTCCCTTTTTACTTTTGTTCTTATCTAAATGTATAGGTATGCTAGCTAGTTAGACTAGGTATGATTACAAGTATTTTATCTCATAAAATAAATCAACCACAATCCACTACTACTACCTTCATTTCGGTCCATATGTATAAAATGGACTACCATTTTATTTTGTCAATTTATCATTTGTCACACAATATGTCACATGTAGTATTATACATGTTATTAATTAATTTAATGCATATTTATCACATAAATATCATTTTATGAATTAATTAAATTACATACAACAAATTGACTAGTAATACTTGATCACATAAATAAAATGGGTCATTTAATTATATTTCACAACATCTTGTAATTATAATTAACCATTCATTCTCATCTTTATTATTTCACAAACAATAAACAATTTTAGTAACAAAGCATTTTATTACTAAAATAAATCTTATTTAATCCCATTACAATAAGATAATTATTCTCTCTCACAAATTGAATTGTTCAATTTTAAGGAATTGATTAACTTGTATCGTCTACAATTAATCAACTTTACAGATTAGGGCATCATCCTTTAGGTGTGACCTTAAGGGATCAACTGACCACCACCGTCCCACGACAGTAACGTCAAACTCTAGGAAGCCAATCGTTACCGATTAATGTTGATCAGTTGACTATAAAATGAATCATCCCTTACGTATCCTTAAAAATGAGATTTAAACATTTGATCATCATGATCGACAATTGTGATCGCATTATTGTCGGGGACACTCCAACAATCTCCCACTTGTCCTCGACAAGTGTGCGTCACCAATTCTCTTGTCCTATTACTATCTCCCACTCAATGCAAGGTGTCTTTCAGGTCGTACTTGCAAGTGATCATATCGAGAGTGGTTTCCTCGATCTGGAGAATAACTGATTGACCGGAATTTATCTACCATAGATACCTTCCGAGCGTGGCCACGCATTTCCGCCTTCATTGCTCCTCGAGTGGCCTCGAGATATTGTTTTAACCCTGACAAGGGGTGGACAATTCCTATCGCACTATTCCCTTCGACTAGCCACGACCATCATAACCCAAAATATGCCCATTTGACCCCATTTACGAAGGTCGTAGTAACATAAATCAAAGTTAATCAAACCATGCCACCTTAGGCGAACAATGTATTTAGTCAAAAGAATCGACTCATTAGAATACTATAGTAGCTCTCGCCACGACCAGGCTTTATAAATTTGCCGAACTCTATAAGCGGTCACACGCCCCGACAAAGTGTTCCTAACAGTCTGCCTATGTGATCGACTAGTCATCTCATATGACTCTATGGCACTTGAACTTGCCATCAATCGCATCACACTCTAGTCACTTCAAGACGTCACCTCATACAAGTGACTATGGGCGAATACTATGTTAATCCGGGTTCACTTTAACGGGGTTCAATATTGTCTCTACAACCCGTTTGGATGTAACAAAGTATAAAAGGAGTTTTCAGATATAAAAACTCAAACGACAAATGTGATTATCACATATGAATAGTCAATACCTGATTACTACTTCATATTCTATAATCCAGTTTGATCTTGAATGTAGTTGTTCATCTCAATTCAATTGAAATGACATGACCCATCATGTTAAGCCTATGAGAAGGCTTTGGTTAGTAGGTTTTATCAACTTCTTGTACCTTACTCAACCTTACTACATACTCGTTTTCCTTTGTAATGTATACATTTGCATTACAAAACTTTCTGAGTACGTGTCTAGATCCAATCTAGACATAAGCTCTCTAATCTTAGAATAGCTCCCACTGTTTTCACAGTGTGCGGGACCCATCCCTCTCGTACATCTCATGATTGCAAGTGTACTCAATTTTCCGTTGTAAGCATCTCTCATTGTTCTTTATTGCCTAGAAGGATTCTAGCAAATCTATTTCTTAAATAACCCAGCCACAATGGTATCTTAACCATCCTGATGTGTTTTGATTATGTTTTTGTCGGAAACCATGCGCAATCTCAATTGTCAATTGTCATTTGTGTAACACCCTTACACAAAATTGCATCAAAAACACTTTGCATTATATCCTTAATGCTTATGCAAGCACTTAATGGTAATTTTTATGGCTTACTTGGTAAATATTACTTAAATTCGATTTGAAACAATTCATCATACTCTAAGTATATGAAGTGTTATACATCATTACTCATTTAATTGATTCGGCAGCGGAAGCAATTGAAATCAATCAAATATGTTCAACTCGATTGAACTAGTCATGAATCTTATCAACATAAGACTTCTAATTTGACGCTAATATCATGTGGATTTATCTCCATAAATCCGGATATTAAGATGTATTATAATACTCCAAAAGCCTTACATAATTCCCAATGATCAATATGTCATCCATATATTAGATTAATTAAAATTTCCGTAACTCCCACTAAACTTCATGTATGAACATAACTTCTCAACTTATTGAGAAAAGTTTCATCACATGATCAAAATGTTGATTCCAACTCATTGATGTCCTACTTAAGACCCTCTCTTAAGTTTCACATTATCTTAGGATTGCAAGAATCTACAAAACTCAAGACATGTATTGAATACATTCCTTCTAATTGAAGAAGTGGGTTTTAGATTCACTTGCTATATGTATATCAATATAATGAAACACAATCCCTAAGAAGATCCAAATAGACTTAAGCATTTCAACTAGTGCAAAACCCTTTGCCACCAATCAAGCTTTGATATCTCTCAATTCACTTGGAATTTATTTCGGATTTTCATGGCTCTAAGCCTTGTATTGAGTTGTGACTTAAACACTCTCATGTAAGTCATATGTTCATTACTTTCCAGAAGTGATCAACTTGAATCAAACAATTTCTTTGTAAGTTGCAAGCTCTTTACTTTCTAAAAGTAACACTAATTCATCATCTTCAACAAGTGATAACTTTAACCTCCTAGGTTTTGAAGAAACAACGTCTTACACAAAACGTGCAAAACGTCTCATGTAGCCAAGAAAGACCAGTTTCTTGCGACATAACATTCTTTGTGGCTCTTGAATAATTTCTCCCACTCTGTCTTCTAGAAATAAACTTGTATTCTAGAAAGACAGCTTCACGAGCCACAATCCCGTTGTACTCGTGATTATAGTAAGAAAAAATGAGCATTTGTTTCTTTTGAAAACTTACAAACATGGTACCCTACTATTTTATATCTCATATGATTCGTTTTAAATTTAGTGGAAAAATAATTTAGACAAAATGATAAAATCCCCAAAAGGATCAAGTAACTCAAAGTAACTTGATTGAAGTCCAAACCATATCGAATAATAGCGTTTGATTTCTTATCCAACCACACATTATCCCATAATGTGTGTTAAGAGAGATTAACTTGTGATACTATATCACATTTCATTTGGCTTATATCAAAGTCTTCACTTTGATAATCCCATCACGACTAAATCGTGATTCCTCGAACTCTTTGAACTTCTTCAAAGATTTCTCTATTTACCTTATTAAGTGAACACATTAGCGTCAACTTAAATCGTTGGTAAAAGAAAATGATCAACCTATTTTGGATCAATGATTTACTACCTTGATCTCCTTCTCAACCAAAAGGCACGAGACATCTTGCTTTGAATACAAGATACGCATATACCATAAGATCTAATGGTTTCAACAGTACTCGATAACTCTTTGCGTTCATCATTCCAGAATCTAAGGTTCAATCTTGGGTTACCAATTTGAGTCTTGCATCATCTACATGATATATCATTCTAGTTTGGTTTAGAATATATTCACCTTGATAATGGGCTAGCCATACATCAAATCGTGGTGTATAGGGTCACAAAAGTGAAACCTCTTTTGTATCTTAACAAGTTTATATTCTTATTTAGAGTTTATGCACTTAATAGTCACAATTAAGTACAACTCCAAACCCAAAAACTAGATTGAGTACACAATTACTCTATCTCTCAACGTCATTGTTGCTAGTCGTCATATTCTAATCATCTTATGTATCAAATACAATGATGAAAACCACCACCGGTTTCTAATATTGACGAAGTAGTACTAGCAAAATTTATGTCAATCAAATAAACATTTAAAGAAGAAGGTTCCATTAGATGTCCCACAACTAACTTGTTGATTCTTCAATAATTTGGGGTAGTTTCCTTTCTAGCGTCCAACAATTAAGACAATGGAAACTTTATCGGTCGGGATTGATAGGTTTAGTATCGTTATTCTCAATAACTTTACTTTTAACATTACCTTGTATCAATTCCATTCTAATTTTACTTCTTGAACCTCGTCCCTTTCTTAACGGTTTAAGAGAATGCTCTCACTCATTTCAAAGAATCTTTACTTAGAGAAGCAAAGTTGAATCTTATGAAGACTACTCTTCAATTCAATCGTTTAGTCTTAAAACTTTCATTGAAGTGGTTGCGGTATTTTGGTTAATTTTGATTTCCAACAAATCTAGTTACCAAAATGATTTAACGTTTTAAGGTACTTAACTCAATTAAGCATATGAGAAACAATTTATTGTAAGTAGATATGTTAGTTAAGAATCAAAAACCCTTTTGATCATGAATAACTCTTATCTATACTCTTCACAAGAGATCCTTACAATGGATAATACGAGGTTTTTAGAAGAAAATTCAAATTTGTCTTTAGTTACGATGTTTTAAAGGAGATTTGAATCAAAAATCGAAATGATATCGTATATGAATTGTGGTAAAGAAATAGAACAATATGATAACGGAATAGTGGAAAACTTAACATTTATCATTTTATTAATACTTGTAAATAACAAGTAAAGCATTTACATAGTGACCTCTACCCAACTATGATAAATGATTCCAAGACCCAAATTCATATTAACTTGGGCACTGTGTGGCCGATAAATCCCTTATCAATATAACTCGGTGGATTAACTCTTTAATCGATTCTACTTTTAGAACTCTTGGTCGATAAAATTACATTAATATTTATCTTTAGCCCGGAACACATGCGACTACGGTCACGAATACTTCCGTTGAGCTCAATCCAAATTTCAAATAAATGTGTCCATGATCCAAATTCACATTAACTTGGGCACGGTGTAGCCGATAAATCCCTCATCAACATGAATTCGGTGGATAGACATTTATCACCCACTTCCCCTACGTAACAAGGTTTGTACCCCGGTGTGGCCGAGTGCACTCCCTCACGAAATAGGTTTTCATGGTTTCTAATTTTTGGTAAGGCTAAGTCTCAATTGTTTATTTTAGCGAGAGGTCATGTCAATTTATTATCTATCACGTTTTAAGTGAACTAAAGCGGTGAACTACGATAATTGTAATTGATACGGTCGATAAACTCGATTAAAAATGCATGTTTAGTTATGGCGATTTAGCGATGCATGCAACATATAAATAAAATGCAAAGCATAAATAAAATCCTAGTATGGCCTTCCTAAAATAGTAAATCTAATAAACTATTACAAATTCGGAAACCAACTCCTTTGGTCCCTTGAACTTCGGTCTTGGCATGCACTTCAAGGCAACACTTTCTTTAATGGATCGCCTTCTTGAGTGGCACCGTCTTCAAGGTACTCTGGAATAAATAAATTACATAATAAATTACATAATTTCCTATTTTACATTTGTAATTAAAAATAAAAATAAATCTATTAAATTACAAAACCGTGATACGAGATCACAATAAATTACAACCAAATCGATATTCCCATACATTTCGGGTAATATCAATTAAAAACTAAGGCCATACTAAGTAAAATTACATAATTCAAAAATTACATAAAATTAAAATATGACAATCATAAATAAAATGCAGCATTATAATATGTATGAACATGCCAAATTTTATGCTAAATCGCCTTTAAAGAGCCAATATCGTATATTAATCGGTTTTTACGGATTTGCGTGATTTAACCTTTTAAAAATCACAATAATTACATAAAATCATATTTATGTACAAGTTAATTACGCTAACCAAATTAGGACTCAAAATTAGTCTTCACTAATATTTTGACAATAATTAACCTTGATTTCTTAATATTGTTCATAAATGGACCTAAAAATACAAAATTATATCATAAACTTCAAATTAAATCATAAAAATTTCAAATAATTTCAAAATTTGAAATTTAAACTCATGAACATTCTGGAAAAATACCATGACACTCATAATGTTCAAAAACTTAGGTTAAAAATTTCGAAAATTTATCGAGAAAAACAATGTTGCGGTTTATCGGATTTATCAATTATTACCATAAAAATATGAGAAAAATTATTTTTATCAACTTTTCACTTTTAGATCTGAATATATGATAAAATGCAACATGTGACGTTTTTCCTTAGTCATGAAGTATGTTTTAGCATTTTTACTAATTAAAGTCACTATTTATGTGATTTTTCATCAAAAATTCATAAATCATGCATAAAGACTTCATTATAGCCAAATAATTTACACACATATTGTAAAATTGCATGTGACAACATACTAAATTTCCATGACCAGATTCGAAATATAACTCATATTAACCTATTTTCCCATTTAAATACGATTTTAACTTGAAAAATCCATATTTCGAGCATAACAACTCAATTTATCATGAACGTTTACAGGCCATCAGTAGATAATATATGTGAAAACATATCCAAAAACCACTGAAAAATTCGAAGTTTAGCTATTTTTCGTCCAAAAATGACATTTTTATCATAAAAATCACATTTTAATGCCAATAATATATAAAATGAACAATAAAAATCCATAATAAACCAAAATGTCCTAAAAATCACTTAGGACCAGAAACCTTTAACATGCAAAATTATTTCATGATTTATCTTCATAAATCCTAAATAACAAGTTTTATATGTTAATTAAATTAACTCGGAAAAACTAACCCGATCTTGCATGCAACAACCATAATGCTCTGATACCACTTGTTGGAAATCATATTTTAAATATCACATATTTTAGTTTAAAGTTTTAGTCATAAAAACTTAAGGATCTTACGCATGCAAAACAAATAAATAAGTTAGAGGAAAACCGGTTCCTTACATTGAATATTTCGGTTCATGGGCACAAGTAAAGTCTCCTACCTTCACTTGTTCTTGAGCAATGATGAGTAATAGGATGATCCTCCAAAGACTTCAAGTATAGAAGTCACTCCTCTTGATTGCACCCAAGATTATCTCATATCTCTACTAAATAATATGTGCTAGATATTTGTTTAGTAATTTACCTTAAAATTGATTACTAATACTCATATATTACACTAATAATATTAGTAATGTGATTTGAACAATTGAATCAAGATTTCTCAAGTTTTTTAGAGAAAAAGAAGGAGTAGAGAGAAGAATGCATGTGAATATCCTTTACATGCATTAAAGAGAATGAATTAGATAACAAAAATCAAAGTCCCTTGGTAGTGTTAAGGGGGTCACGGTTTTAGGGAGTAAAAATGGACCAATATATGGTCATTCCCTTTTTACTTTTGTTCTTATCTAAATGTATAGGTATGCTAGCTAGTTAGACTAGGTATGATTACAAGTATTTTATCTCATAAAATAAATCAACCACAATCCACTACTACTACCTTCATTTCGGTCCATATGTATAAAATGGACTACCATTTTATTTTGTCAATTTATCATTTGTCACACAATATGTCACATGTAGTATTATACATGTTATTAATTAATTTAATGCATATTTATCACATAAATATCATTTTATGAATTAATTAAATTACATACAACAAATTGACTAGTAATACTTGATCACATAAATAAAATGGGTCATTTAATTATATTTCACAACATCTTGTAATTATAATTAACCATTCATTCTCATCTCTATTATTTCACAAACAATAAACAATTTTAGTAACAAAGCATTTTATTACTAAAATAAATCTTATTTAATCCCATTACAATAAGATAATTATTCTCTCTCACAAATTGAATTGTTCAATTTTAGGGAATTGATTAACTTGTATCGTCTACAATTAATCAACTTTACAGATTAGGGCATCATCCTTTAGGTGTGACCTTAAGGGATCAACTGACCACCACCGTCCCACGACAGTAACGTCAAACTCTAGCAAGCCAATCGTTACCGATTAATGTTGATCAGTTGACTATAAAATGAATCATCCCTTACGTATCCTTAAAAATGAGATTTAAACATGTGATCATCATGATCGACAATTGTGATCGCATTATTGTCGGGGACACTCCAACAACAGTTTCGTGGCCCACACCGAGTCTCTAGCCCTACCTTTGGACTCAACCACCCTGCCCGTACCCGACATATCCCGGTTGGGTCCAGCCGTGGTAGTAGTGGGGCCCCACTGCCGCGCGCACTTCCTCTCGGTCTAACCTGTCTCGCTCTTACGGCCAAGCACACCTTGTTGATAATGACCCGCCTCAGCCAACTAACCTTAGGAAGGCATTTCAGGCGATGAGCCTACAAGTTCCGACGGAACGACCATGGTTCATGGATACGGGTTCTTCATCCCATCTTACCGGTGATGTAGGTACGTTTGTTTCTCCTTATAATGCGCATAATATTCGTTCTATTCTTGTTGGTAATGGTCATAATATTCCAGTTCAGGGCACGAGACACACTCAAATTACAACCCCTGACCGAACTCTTCACTTAACCAACGTATTGTATACACCCCGTATCATTAAGAACTTAATTTTCGTCCGCAGTTCACCAAAGATAATAATGTGTCTATTGAATTTGATCCTTTTGGTTTTTCTGTGAAGGACCTTCAGACTGGGATGACGATTATGAAGAGTTACAGTGATGGCAATCTTTATCTCGTGTCTTCCAAGTCTGCGTCGTCCACCTCCGCTCAGGGTCACAGTTTAGTCACTCTTTCTTCTAATTTCTGGCACAACCGTCTTGGCCATCCTGGCTCAAACATTCGTCAACACCTTAGGAGTCATTCTTATATTAGTTGCAATAAGGAGTCCAACTCTCATTTATGTCATTCGTGTCAAGTCAGTAAACACAAACGATTGCGATTTGTTGATTCTACTTCTGCTACTGTTGCCCCTTTTGATATAATTCACAGTGATTTATGGACTAACCCGCGTTTTAAGCAAGAGTGGTTACAAGTATTATCTCATGCATAGTAAAAATCAATAGATAAGAATGCATAGTAAAAATCAATAGATTTGTCTTATATACACAAGTAGTATGACACTTGACCCGCCTTAGGCTTAAGACGGATAATACCGTCTTAAATGAGAATTCGTGAACTAAAAGAGCATAACAAAGAAAGTGAGGTTCTAAGAACACCTTATGACAACGAAAAAAATTAGATGAAGCCTACACTTATGCAAACATTAAGATCAACGAAAACTAATAAAACCAATCTACGAAATTAATATAGTATTCAAAAGAATAGATGAATGATTTACCAAAAAATTAAAAATTGTCATCTCAAAATTAGCCTATTAATTCACTGTACCACTCAAATGATAATTTCTTTCGGATAAAATAAAAATTATTAAGAGAAAAGAAGAGATTAATACCTGGTTATGCACTTATGCCATGATTATTTTCACGCCCATTTTTTTTTTTTTGCAATATATAAATAGCTGTGTGTGAATGATGGTGAAGGAGGAAGAGGGATTCAAGGAATAATTTTGGTAAATTAACCGAGTTGCGAAACGTCGTTGACGTTTTTTTTTTTAAAAAAGACCATCACTACCCTTACCTTGTCTCTTTCACTACTCCCCCATTCAATCTTAATCTCTCTAACTCACCCTAATCCCGACGCGCCACATCGCCGCACCACCACCACCACCACCGCACCACCTGCATCACCAGCGCAGCAACACCACGCATCACCGACTTTTCTTGATTCTCTTCTCAATTTCCTTCTTATTCTCAAGTAAGTCGGTTTTTTGGAATTAAATTAGATTTAGTTTGTATAATTTGATTTTAATTAGGTTAGTAATGTTTGTATTGTCTTGATTCTTGTTAATTCTATTCATTCTCTTATTAATTCTATTCATTGCCTTCTTAAATCTTGTTTAATTTGATTTTTAAATTACAAACCATTTGTTTTGTAACTCGGTTTTAATTATATTATGTTATTGTCGTATTTGTTGTTGTTGGTTTGTCGATGCGTTTCTTGTTGTTGTTGGTGTTGGTTGTTTTCGTGTTTGTTGGTGTAGGTAGTTGTCGTGTTTGGTGTTAGTTGTTGTCATATTTGTTGGTCGTGGATGATGAGTCATAATTATATACATATTTATGCTTCCCCTTAATTACTTTTGATACGATTTCGTGCTAAATTATGTCATTTACATGCCTTTTATGTTAGAATGTCGATACTTCCGCTTTTTGATGTTTAATGCGGGAATAATGCATTTGAGGAGCAAAGGGATGAAATGGGCATTGCGGAGTGGGCATGAAGGGATACACGAAGCATGGCACGAGAATCCATAAGAATGAAGGAAGAGAAGTTAAGAAGAAAAGACGAAGAAAAGAGCTTCTTATTACTAATGCCTATTTTGAAGAGCTATATCTCGAGTTATACAACTGATTTTCAAGTAATTCTAACTGGAGGTGAAAGCTTATCTACTTAGCTTTCCAACGCCGCAAAAATCGCTTGTTTCTGACAAGTAACGAAGAAATGACGGCTGTTTGAAGTTCAGTGCGCGAAACAGGAACTTGGTTCCTCGATAAACTGCAGTGAGGGCTCGATCGAGGAACCAACCTAATCAATTAAAATTTGCAATGTCGAGAGTTGGGGTTCCTGAACATTGGTGCCTCGATCGAGTAGGACCAGGCTCGATCGAGGAAGTGGTGACTCGATCGAGTGCACCAAGGGCTCGATCGAGGAACCTCCAGTTTCTATAATTCCCGCAATTTTCCTTAAGTCGGTTATGTTTTGCTATAAATACCAAAACTCGTACCCTAGTTTATTTATGCTTTAATTTCCGTCGTTAGTATAGCTACCTTAGAAAACTCTCTCAAATACTTAGTTTAGTTTATATTTATTGTTTTTCCTTCCGGATCTAAGCATTCCTTTATGACGGTATCAATTTTTCTTTAATAATTATTCTATCATTATTTTTCATCTTATTATGTTCTTAATTATGCCTTCTTATATTTTTATTGTTGTTATTATAATTAGTATGAGTAGCTAAATCTTCTATCTAGGGTGAAAGGGGATCTAGGTTGTTAGAAGGGGATTAAACTAATGAATTGATAGTTAAATTTGCTTATTTGTTGTTGTTGATGTTATTGTTCTTCATCTAGTAAATTAATTACTGGTCAGGGTTAATTGACTAGTATAGTGAATTGAGACTTTCACAGACTGGGTTAGAATCAATATAGGCCACAATAACTGAATAGAGATAATTTAATGATAGCGATTGCATGTTAAATTAGATGTAAAGGAATATTGAATCGATCGATCATATAACCTTAAGCAACATAATTAGCTCTATCAATGAATTAAATCACACCCCGTATGACTGCCTAGTGAACCCGAATCCCTAGACTCTTTAATATTATTGTTATTCATCTTTATTTACTTGCAATTAGTTGTTAGCATACAAACAATCAAAACCCCATAAATTGTTACCTTAAAGGCAGACTTAAATATTAACAAACTAGAATAATTACCTCGCCTCTCTGTGGATTTGACCCTTCTTAGAGCTAGCTATTTGTTAGTAGTAATTTAGGTTTACTTTGATTAAGGTGATACGAGTTTAGCCTTATCAAATTTGGCGTCGTTGCCGGGGAGGCAACAATTGTTCTGTTTGTTTCTGTTTATTTTTATCTTTTGTTTCAGGGAACTTCAGTTTCTTGAGGCAGTTTTATCTTTTCTTGTTGTTTTCATGTATGCCCAGGTCTAACAGGTTAGAGATTATACCTTTTAATCCCGAGCCAGAAAAGACTTTTCGGTACAGACGAAAATTTCAAAGAGAAGTAAGTCAAGTGGAAGGCTTGACTACACTTGACTACGAGCGGTATACTTTCGCAGAAGACTCGTCCTTAGAAGAGGACACACTTATTTCTGCACCTGTGTTTTCTACAACATCAAAGATGCCCATATTGGCAAGTCACTCCGAACCCACGGTTGATTCTATTCCTAAAGGCTTCAAGCTCCCTACCGCTGATAAGGGAACTTTTGAGATCAAGCCTTCATACATAAGCCTAATAGAGAGGAATTTATTGTAGGAAAAGCTGGAGAGGACCCCGCAAAGCACATGGAAAAGTTTGTTACTTATTGCTGTTCTATTCCGTTGACAGTCGGGGTGTCTCAAGATCAGGTGAAACAAACTCTCTTTCCTTTTTCTTTGAAAGATGATGCAGCTGAGTAGTTAAGGGACTTAGACATGGAGACCGACGCAATTACTAACTGGACTTCATTGGCTCTTGCATTCTACAAGAGGTATTTTCCACCACAGAAAACCAATGCTCTTAGAAGTCAGATTACAAGGTTTAAACAGGGTCCTACTGAGGATTTTAGTGAAGCTTGGATACGGTTCAAAAGACTAGTTCGGTCCGTCCCTCACCATGGTTTTCAAATTTGGTTCCTTTGCAACCAATTTTACAACGGGTTGTATGATGATCATAGAGCTTTGCTTGATTCAGCTGCTAATGGGAGATTCCAAGATAATACTAATGACGGTAATGCTTAGAAGTTGATTGATCAGATAGCTACTCACACAGTTGAGTATGGTAACCCCAGAGGAAGTAAGAGAGGAATTGGTACAGATAGTGCTATTGCAGCACAACTGGAGGCTCTAACGGCTCAAATAACCGAATTGAAGACTACCCAGTCCTTGGGTAAGCAAGAGATGGTTCACATGGTTCAACAAGAAGTGTCTTGCGAGAGATGTGGTATAGATGGCCACACAGCGGCCAAGTGTATGAGTACTATAGAGCAAGTTCATGCCTTCCAATCTTTCAAGCAAGGTACACCATATTCTAACTTCTTTCAAGCTTCTCAACAAGGTACCTATATTATTCCTCCAAATCGTGGTAATCAGCCACAAGGAGGTTATCAAAGGCCAAATCAAGGAGGTTTTCAACAATTTCAACCTCCTCCTCAAGCTCCAAGTAATAAGGTGTCGGAGTTAAAAGCTCTATTGCAACAAACTTTGATGATGCAACAAAAGCAAACGGCTCAAATATCCAAACTTATGGCTCATAATAAGATGTTGGATACTCAAGTTGCTCAAATGGCGGCTCAAAATTCATCAAAACAGTCCGGTCTTCCTCCTCAAGGTAAACAAGCACATGAGCAAGTCAATTCTATTTCTTTGAGGAGCGGTACTTCTTATCAAGGTCCGGACATGCCCATTAATGATAATGAAGTTCGCTACATACATCCTAAGGTATTGGGTAACTTGGAATTGGGCGATGACGGGAAAGAAAATTGCAAAGATCAAACACGGGATTTGAAGAAAAGCAAAAAGACGGAGCAAAGCCAGGTTCCTCGATCGAGTAGACACGGGCTCGATTGAGGATCTTCCTTACTCGATCGAGGATCTTCCTTACTCGATCGAGTTCACCCCGGGCTCGATCGAGGTACTCCTGTATCTGACGATAATATTTTCAAACCATTCTTCTAATGCAAAAGAAGCCGAGCCAATCAAAATTCAACTACCTTTTCCCCAAAGATTGTAGAAATCCAAACTTGAACAACAGTTTGGGAGGTTCATGGAGGTAGTAAAGAATATTCAAGTGACAGTGCCATTTACTGAATTGGTAACTCAAGTGCCGGCGTATGCTAAATTTTTAAGAGAAATCTTATCAAAGAAGCGGTCTTTTGATGAAGTGAAAACAGTAGCATTTACTCAGGAGTGTGCGGCCGCATTGCAAGCTAACTCACCACCAAAGCTTAAGGATCCAGAGAGTTTTTCTATTCCTTGTCTTATTGGTAGTATAGCTATTGATAGAGCCCTTTGTGATTTAGGGGGCCAGGGGCTAGTGTTAGTGTCATGCCATATTCAATATGTCAAAAGTTAAATGTGGGTCAACTCCGTATCACTAATATGACCTTAAAAATAGCCGACGGATCTTTAAAGAAACCTATGGGTGTCTTAGAGGATGTGCCCGTTAGAGTAGGGAAGTATTTCATTCCAGTTGACTTTATTGTTATGGATATGGCTGAGGACTCTCAAGTACCCATCATTCTTGGTAGACCATTCCTTCACACTGCAGGAGCGCTCATAGATGTTAGGGATGGTAGTCTGACACTAAGAGTTGGGGATGACACTATTAGATTTGTTCTTGATAATACTTTAAAACGTCCTTGACACGCCTTAAACGTCGCAATAAAAGACGGCCAAATTAACAATTTATAACCACAATACGTACTAATTAATACTAATTCTAAACTAGTAAAGTAGTAAGCAAGGGATCGAACCCAAGAGAAGATGGGTTTTGCAATAGTGAAATTAAAAGAGCAATTAGAACAATTGTGACAAAGTAACAACAAATATGTAAAAAGGGGGTATTTGGTTGAGTTTTCAAGGACAATTAAAGGAAATTCAAACAAGAGTAAGCAACAAGTAATCAAACAAGTGAGTTTTAGGATGGAAATTAATCAATTTGAGAGAGACTTAATCCGACCCAAAGTTAGGCACTTTAGTTGATAAAACCACTCAATCAATCTTTCTAATTAATATTATTGTCCTATTAGTGAGATTAAATCTCCAAATTCCCTTAATTAGAAGTCAATCACAAGGAAATCACACTTAATAATTGACCCAACTTATCAACTCCTCTAGTGGAAATCACACACATAGATTAATTAACAAGAAGATGAAGCAATAGGAATCTAATAGGTGTAATTACTCACAATGAAATCACAATTAATGAGCAATCACAACTTAATCTCTCTAATGTTTATTAAACCAAGAAGAAATCACATTCATTAGTCTAATAACAAGTTGTTGCAACATGGGATTACAAGGAAATCACACTTAATGAACCCAACAACATATAAATTAAGGAACTTGGAAAGATTATGTAACAAGGAAATCACACTTAATCACAATAATCTAACAAGGATTCCAAAATTAAGCAATTAAACACAAGAGATTAAGAACAATAATAATAATTACGGAAAGATTAAGGAGTCTTACAACCAAAGATTATGCCTTTGAGTCGGATTAAGAAAGGGAGATTAGTTCTCCATGCTTAAATCTAAACCCAATTCAAAAAGATGAAAATATTTCCAAATTACAACTTGATTAATTAAAAGTGGCATAAGATGTCTTGGCATGGTATTTCTTCAATGCTTGTTTTTGGCTCTTCCTTGGACATTTCTCTTGATCTCTTGGCATCTTAATATTCACTTGAAATCATGCTAAATGGTGAAGCACATGGAATTGGCTAAATAACGTCAAAATCGTCAAAAACCGTCACCAAGTGTTACCAAATGAGCTTTAAGTGATGCCAAAACTATGTAGAAATAGGAGCTCATCAAACACCCCACACTTAGCCCTTTGCTCGTCCCGAGCAAACTAGAATAAGTCTAATTACCGCCTAGGCCAAGAAAGCATGGGCACTCCTAATTCCCCACTCTTCATCTCACTCTTCCTTCTTATATCATCCCTCGACTAAGCACATGGTCACTTTTCTTCATAGCTCCAATAAGTGAGTAAGCGACCCAAATTCCACCAATACGAACCTCTCTTCTCTCACTCCCCCTCCTTATGTCATCCCTCCTCTAAGATGATCCTAAGTCCACCAACTCAACCATTCACCCTTTTCCCAAACTCATCACATCCTCCTTATTACTCCACCTTATCACTCCACTTGGTTCAACACAAGGCTACCATAGTCATCAAAGCTTCTCCTAACCTATCAATTAGGCAACCTCAAACACCTCCATAGTTCAACAATTCTCCAACAATTCACAACTCAATAACCAAATTCAACCTCAAACAACAAGTATGCCAAGCACTAGTAACAAAGTAAGCTTCCAAATCCCCCTCCTAGTCTTGGCACACTACTAACCTACCCTTCCGGCCTTCTAGAGCTCCACCACTTATGTCACCAACACCGAATGGAAATAGTCATGTATGTGACATGATTTCAAGGCTTCAAAGAGGTCACAAGATTTTTCAATTTTTTCCTAATTCTCTCATTTTGCCTAAACCGCCCTTTCGGGTTTTCGGTTTAGCTCTTTTCCTCACCTCTACTCTCGTGGCTCGCACTCTTTTCTTCATTTTGCCCGGAGTGCCCTTTCGGGTTTTCACTCCGGTCTCGGCCACTTTCCCACTTTTGCCTAGGATGCCCTTTCGGGTTTTCATCCTAGCCGGGTTTTTCTTTTTCTTTTATTTCTTTTTTCTTTTTTTTCTTTTTTTTATTATTATTATTATTTTTTTTTTTTTAATTGAAATACGATGCATGAAACAAATATATTACAATATATACATGATACCAACTCATGCCCACCCCACACTTAAATCTTCACTTTGTCCCCAAAGTGTGAGGTGAACACCCTAAACTCACTCAAGAGTGTGAGCTTGAGGCACCTCCATATTCCGGAGGTCCTCCCCTTCTTCTTGATTCTCTTCTTCTTCTAAATCTAGCCATTTCGGCCCTTGTTTCTTTAACCTTAGTCTCATTATACCCTTCGTATTGGGTGGGGAATTGTTGCATGTATTGAGCATTCATGGCCGCCACCATATCAAAAGTTGTGTTTGAAGTATAACGCATCTCTTCCAAATCCTCTTGGTAGTGGTGGTAGCGGTTTTCGGTGATTCCCCACCGGGCATTCTCCGTAAGTTGCATTTGAGAAAGGGTAGACTCAAGGTTTGTGACACGGTTTGTGATGTTGGATTGCCATGTTTGGAAAGCCGGGTAGTTGAATTGAGGATCCGTGAAAGGATATTGTTGTTGTTCTTGTGGCATTTGGGGTGGAGTGAAATGGGGCTCATCAAACGGGGCATTAGGCATGGGTTCATCATATGGTGCATCATCATGAGGCATGCCACCAAAAGTTAAAGCCCCCCCCCCCCCCCAACTTGTGGCTGCTCTCCACCCTCATCCTCATTTGGTTCAACTACTTGGGCTCTATCAACCCAAAGGTCCACAAATGCATCGTCGGGAGGCATATAGAAGTCTTGTGCACTCTCCCAGCCCAAGGGTGAGTTAGGGGGACGGGGTAAGAATATGTAGTGCTTGTAGTTTTACCCACCCATGCACCAAATTACCAAGGGGGCGGTTTTATCTACCACCTCAAGCATGTGTGCTTGCTTCAAGTAATGGAAGTCCATGCGACCACTACCATCAAGTTCATAAGCATTAGGTGGAATTGGTACACCCGTCTTTTGCACAATCAATTCAATCATGCCCCCAATGAAAATGGTCCCCTTTGGATCCTTTTGTAACTCAAGGCAACCGCTCACAAACAAGTCAACCCAATCCGGTATTCCCCTCCCTTCCGGGGTCATGGACCATAGGCATTGTATTTGTTGGTAGTTCATTTTTGTAGGTTCGGTCATGACCAAGAAGGTGGTGTTTATGTGGCGGCTTAGGAGGCGCAAAACCGGGTTGGGAAGGGTGGTGTTCTTTGAGTTTCCATGTCTTACATCTCCCGTGATATCATTCCAAAAGGCACTCATCTTTTTTTTTGTCAAGGGTTTCTTTGATGGGGGCTTTGGTGATATGGAGGGCCTCTCTTACCTCATCATAAGTCAAGGTGTGGGTAAGGCGGCATGCCCGAAATTTGATCCCCGGGGTCTTGTCCCTTCCCAATTTCACTTTTTCCAAAGAAGAAAGAAACTCAAAGGTAACACCCCTTCGGGTGTGTGCGGCCATGTTAGTGTAGGCCTCAAGTCCGACCTTTTCTAAGAGCATTCGGGCCATGGGAAGCATTCCCAACTTAGAAAGAACGTTTTGGTCAAGGAATTTAGTTTGTGCTACGATTGACACCGAAGCAAACTTTTTCCAATTGGTGAGGGCTTTGTCTCGGAGGCCCTCCTTTCCCGAGTATTCATTCTCATCATAAGCCGAGGCTCCCTTGGGTCCTTTTGAGGAGGAAACCTCGGTAGCTTTAACTTTGCCCATTGTAGAACAATTACTTTTCAGAAAAACACAATTTTTGGAAATGATTTTGGGTGAGGCAAAAGAACAAACACCTAATATGCACTACAAAAATGATGTGCTAATTAGTTATTTGTTGGAATTAAAACACCTCACAAGTTAAAAGATTGTTTAAGGACAAACTTCAACACAATTAAACAACCAAATTTCGATTGTGAAGCACTCAAATTCAAAATTAAGGTAACTATGAATGACAAGGAGAAGAATAAGGTTTTATACCTCCCTTTGATCCTTGTTTGTGTTGTTGGTTGATGAATGCTAACCAAGAATGCTTAAATTCGTCCCTTGAATCCAATTTGCAACCCCAAAAATCATCAATTCTTCAATCACTCGAAACCCTAAGTCGAAATTGTTGATGGTGTTGTGAATTTTCTGCAATTACCTTGCCCAAATTGATGTTGGGTAATGAAAGTTGATGAAACTTGAAGGTTAATTGCTTGAATTTGATGATTTGTGAAGGGTTTTAGGGAGTGATTTGAGTGGGTTAGGGTTAGGATGAGGAGAGAGGGTGAGTGTTAAGAGAATTGGGGAAGAACAAATGGGGATGTCGTGGGAAATTAAGCTGAAAACTGGGTATTGGGGATTTCTCGCACGGTGCGAGATATTGGTCCAGAAAACTCGCATTGTGCGAGTTTGCTGCTGGAGTCGCTCTTTTTGTTGTTAAATTCTTCACTCTAGCCAATTCTTTTACACATCATTCTTCCTTCTTTTCTTCACATATGCCCATGAGTTGGTATCCTATCACTAAAACACACATTAAACCATCCTAACATGCTAAAACATTAATGAAAATGCACATGATTTAATTTATAATGCAAGAATTAAAGGATGCAATTAATTTAAACATGCAAAATGCAATAAAAACAATGAAATGCAGAATTGAAATATGCAAGGGAAAGAAATATTTACAAACTTTTGCCGTTTATTTAACGTCGATGGCTCGACAAAGTTGCATCTTCATTAATTTGAGTAAATTGGATCAACAAGGTGGAGTGTTTCCACTTCACCCACTTCAATTCCTTCATGATAATGCTTAAGCCTTTGACCATTCACTTTCAAAACTTTTCCAGATTTCAAGCATTTGATTTCAATTGCTCCATATGGGAAAACATGAACCACTTCATACGGTCCCATCCATCTAGACCTCAATTTCCCGGAGAAAAGTCTAAGCCGATTTTGAAAGAGTAAGACTTTCTCTCCCACTTGAAACACTCTTCTTGAAATCATGTTATCGTGCCATGCTCTTGTTCTTGCCTTGTAAATGGAAGCATTTTCATAAGCTTCATTCCGAATTTCTTCTAATTCTTGAAGTTGAAGTTTCCTATGAAGACCCGCTTCACTCATTTGCAAGTTGAACGACTTGATCACCCAATAAGCTCTATGCTCAACCTCTACGGGTAGATGACACGGTTTCCCAAAAGGTAAGCGGTAAGGTGACTTCCCGATTGGCGTTTTGTAAGCCGTGCGATAGGCCCACAAGGCATCATCCAACCTCAAGCTCCAATCCTTGCGGTCGGGATTCACCGTCTTCTCAAGGATAGCCTTAATCTCCCTATTAGAAACCTCGGCTTGACCGTTAGTTTGAGGGTGATAGGCGGTTGATACTTTATGAAGTACCCCATACTTTTTGAGAAGAGCTCCAATGGCTTTGTTGCAAAAGTGAGTTCCACGGTCGCTTATCAAGGCTTTTGGGAAGCCAAACCGAGAAAAGATGTTGGTTTTGATGAATTCGCCAACTACCTTTGCATCATCGGTCTTGGTGGCTTTAGCCTCCACCCACTTGGAGACATAGTCCACCGCCAAAAGTATATAAATATTGCCACAAGATGCGGGAAATGGTCCCATAAAGTCAATACCCCACACATCAAATATTTCACAATAGATCATGGGTGTTTGTGGCATTTCTCCTCTTTTTGAAATGTTGCCAACTCTTTGGCATCTATCACATGTCTTCACCGTAGAATGAGCATCTCGGAATAGTGTGGGCCAAAAGAAACCGCTTTTCAAGACTTTTCTAGCCGTTTTCTTGGCTCCAAAATGCCCACCACAAGCATATTCGTGACAAAATTTAAGAATTGGAATGATCTCGGTGTCCGGGACACATCTCCTAATGACTTGATCGGCACAAAATTTCCAAAGGTATGGGTCATCCCACGCATAGTATTTAGCATCACTCTTGATCTTGTCCCGTTGGGAGCGAGAAAGACCCTTTGGAAACTCTTGTAAGACCAAAAAGTTGACTATATGGGCATACCATGGCTCAATGGAGGACAATGCTAGGAGTGTGTCATCCGGAAAGGAAGCTTGTATTGGTGATTCCAAGACTTCTTGAGGCTTCTCTTTCACAATTCTACTTAGGTGATCCGCCACCGTGTTAGTTGTGCCCTTCTTGTCTTTGAGCTCAACGTCAAACTCACTCAAAAGTAGTACCCATCTCATCAAACGGGGCTTGGTCTCCTTCTTGTTCACCAAATGCCTTAAGGCGGCATGATCCGTGAAGATGATGACCTTGGCTCCAAGAATATAAGGTCGAAATTTCTCTAAGGCAAACACCACCGCAAGAAATTCTTTCTCGGTAGTTGTATAGTTTGTTTGAGCCTCATTTGTGACACCCTCATTTTTAGCGTTAAATAAACACGTAAATTCTACAGAAAAACTGACAGGATATGTTTGTAATTGGTTCAACTAGATAAAACCTGTAATTTTTAAGACTTTCCTAAACCATTCACAAACATTTCCAACTTAAGAGTGCCCAAAACCTGCAAATGCTAACAAACTAATTTACATAACATAACTAAAGACGCGGGGATATAGTGATACAAACCAAATTAGAAGAGGGAGACATATGTCCCTTCAAAATATATACACAACCAAAAGTTAAAGGTTTCTACAAATTATAACCAAACTAAGTCCAAGGTTCTCTTGCTCACTAGCTCGTCCGTGTACCCCAACTAAGCATCATCAACCTGTCAATTGCATTTTATACAAACACGAAAGCCACAATTCAGTGGGGAGTAACTTCGAGTCCTCCCAGCCACGAAATGTCATATTTAATGTAACATGTAGTGTAACATGTAAACAATATGATAAACAATTTAATTATCAAGTATTCTAACCTATGACCCCTAAACTGACCAAATTAAACTATCATGTGAAACATATAACAAATAGTAATCCAAACTTTATCAATTGTAACCGGCTTACATCTCACCTATTACAATTCATAAAATCACCATACAAGAAAGGACAATATATCAAAGACAGGCATAAGTTCTTAGTCCCGTCAATAGTCACTCTGTAACTCGAGTCTATACCACGAGGTAGGGAAGGTAATCGAACCGGTATCTTGGCTCGAGGTTCTATCAAAACATGGCCAAGACACAACACAACCCTAGCCTATAATCTGCAGGACCTAGACATGCGGATACACACCACCGCACCCAAGACCCACAATTTTTTCTAAAACAAAGTGAGTACCCTAAGGAGTCCACCAAAGGGTTGGCTAGTACTTAAGCTGACCACTTACTATCAAAATAAGTAACGAGGTCATGCCCCAACTTGGATATAATCCCACCAAGTCAGGAACACAAAGGCTATTAAGCAGTGAACATATACTCGTCAAAGACTATAAAAACCTATCTATGACAAACACAACAACCTGCAAAAAGTATTTAATACCAATACCATTTCTAGCAATATTAACAATATTAAAGGTTTCAGGGAATCTAGGGCAGTTTCTACAATATAAGAAACTATTAAATTCAACCAACAACACATGTGAACTAAAACTTAATAAATGGCCTAAAACAAGAAAAAGGCCGATTATCCAATTCATATAAAATTTCATCCAACCGAATTTTTACCCTCAACCCCAGTCCTGCGACAGGTACGGGTTAAATTGCGGCTGACCAATCACACAATTGACTGACATCGATTCAGTCAAAGGGACTAAGGCTCAGTTTTCGGCATAATCATCCAAACATTACAATTATCGCTATAAAATTCATTTTGAGCCTAGTCATTACAATTTCATTTTATAACCTATACTAACATGTGCAACTACCAATATAAACATAATTTTTACCATTAACATAATTTTTACTACTAATATGATTCAATTCAAAAGATTACCCATTTGTTACTTATATTAATTATAACATTAATAAACCCGAAATGACAAATATTGCATGAAAAACCGCGAAACAAGCAACGGGCTGACCCGGGCCAGCCGTGGGCCTGCACGGGCCTGCCGGGCCTGCTGGCCGCCACTCCCACCCCTCCATTTCTCCATTTTTGTTCAGTTTAACATCGTCTGAATCATCAATTAATCATTCCTATACTAATATGTTAACTTAAACTATCAAAAGACATGAATTAGACAAGAAATTAACCCATATTAACATGTGACATAAACTACTCAAACAAAAATCACCAAAATCATACAAAAAGCAAAGAATGTGACGATTATTCGTCGAGTAACTCGAAATATGTTACATTAAGCTAGAAAATGAGCAATTAGCACCTTGAATACCAAACCCTAACATGCAACTAGCCACTATCTTCAACAATATACGAGTCTCCAAACTCGTCCTCTAAATCTTCACTAGGTTGTAGATCTCGAAGAGAGGATTCCGAAAATATAAATTTTGTGATAATCGGACTAGAAACGAGTGAGTTATGATGAAATTAGCTTGGATTTTAAGATGAAAATGGTGGTTTTTGATTTGGAAATGTTAGAACATTCAAAGGGATGTAGTTGGGCAGGAAAATCAGAATGAAAGGCGAAAGGGAAGGGGGTGCCGCGGAAAAGGAAGAAAGGAGACGGGATGTGACGGAATCATGAGTCGGTTTTGGCTCGTTTCGACAATAATTAGAACCGTTTGTCAAATGCAAATTCCGACAAGACCAAAGTTCTTAAACACGAGATTACAAGAAAATTGAGTATTCATATGACCCATTTCCAAAATCGTTTGCCCAGTTTTCAAAAGAGTTGTCATTTTTCCCCGATATGTCCTTATTTCGAAATAAAAAGTTTTTACACGGTTTAAACTATTTTTAAACATTTCGAAACTATCAAAATAAATACTTTTCTTCAAAATATAATAAAATTATATTTCTTTGAATTATTATTACTTCAAATACATTAATATCAAATTTTACTTGATTAATAAATTACTTCCGCAATATATTAACGGTCCAAAATTACGGGGTGTTACAATCACCCCTTCTTTTAAAAAGTTTCGTCCTCGAAACTTAGAAGGAGAAATTATAGTATACAACATCTTAATAATATAATCATAAGAAAAATATAGGTATCTTTTCAATGAAACGGTGATACTCTTGTTGATCAGACAAGAACATCCACATTCATATCAAGATATAAAAATATTTCTACACCAATAAATGAGAAAACCCATTATTGGGACGTCTCCAACAACGAGATTTAACATTCACTAATGTTAAAACCATTAAAAATCATAAAAGCATTTTCAAAATTTTAGTTTAAAGCTCTATAATAAGAATAATATCTTTACTAATTATGATTAAACACGGCTTAATAACTCGGAAAAAGAGTAAGAAAAGGAATACCTTACGAGAATAATTCAGGATATTTAGCTAACATAGAAGCTTCAGTCTCCCAAGTCTCTTCTTCGACATTTCCACAACGCCAAAGAACACGGACTAGAGGTACAACTTTGCTCCTAAGTTGCTTGTTGGCTTTTTCAAGAATCCGAATTGGCCTTTCTTCAACCGCCAAGTTAGGTTCCAATTCAAGAATCTCTTCTTGGATGATATGGCTAGGGTCACTAATATACTTCCTCAACTAAGAAACATGGAAGACATTGTGAACCTTGCTCCGATTTGGGGGCAATTCTAAACGGTAAGCAGCAGGACCAATCTTTTCAATCACCCGGAAAGGTCCAATATATTTAGGGCTCAGCTTCCCTTTTACGCCAAACCGTTTCACCCCTTTCATAGGTGACAGTTTAAGGAATACTTGATCATCAACCTCAAAGGAAAGTGGTCGACGACGGACATCATCATATGATTTTTGACGGTCCTGAGCGGCTTTCATCCGCTCCCGAATGATCTTAACTTGTTCAATGGACTCGGTCACCAAATCAGGTCCTAATATTGGAACATTTTGGGTTTGATCCCAACAGACTGGAGTACGGCATTTTCTACCGTACAGAGCTTCATATGGTGCCATTTTAATGGAGGCTTGATAGCTATTATTGTAAGAAAACTCAACCAGAGGTAAACATTTCTCCCAGGAAGTTTGGAAATCTAAGGCACAGGCACGAAGAAGATCCTCTAAAGTTTGAATTGTTCTCTCAGTTTGACCATCAGTGGCGGCGTGAAAAGCAGTGCTCATCAATAGTTTACTACCCAAGGCTCTCTGTAATGCAGTCCAGAAACGAGAACAAAATCGAGGGTCTCGATCTGAAACTATATCTTTAGGAACCCCATGATAGCGCACTACTTCATTCACATAGGCACCAGCTAGAACTTCTAAACCCCAGGTCTCTCTAATGGGAATAAACCGAGCACACTTAGTCAATCGGTCCACAACCACCCAAACAAAGATTCTTCCCAGGTGGAAGTCCTGGGTAAAGCCATCACAAAATCCATGGATATAGACTCCCATTTCCAAAGAGGAACATCCAGGGGTTGAAGCAAACCCCCGGGCTTTTGATGCTCTATTTTTACTTTCTGGCAGGTGAGGCATTTAATGACATACTCCATAACTTCAATCTTCATCCTAGGCCACCAGAATTGCAATCTCAAATCTTTGTACATTTTGGTACCTCCCGGATGAATGGAGTAAGGAGAGAGGTGTGCTTCATCAAGAATTCTTTTTCTCAAATCGGCTGCACTCGGAACATAGATTCTACCATGATAACGAAGATACCCATCATCATCAATCTTACAATCCTTAGCTTGCCCAAGTTGAATTTTAGCTTGAATGGATTTGAAAGTAGGATCATCAGGAATACAAGCACGGATCTCACGGTAGAAGTCAGGTTCGGCTGACATGGCATCAAGATGATGAGAGCCCCTTTTTACAAGGCTTACTCCTAATTTTTGAAGTTCTAAAGCAAGTTCAGGAGGTAATTCCTGAAAAGAATTCAAAGAATGACAGGACTTTCTGCTAAGAGCATCAGCCACCACATTAGCTTTTCCTTCGTGATAAATTAGATTGGCATCATAGTCATTCACCAATTCTAACCATCTTCTTTGTCTCATGTTCAGCTCTTTTTGGGTAAAGAGATATTTCAGGCTTTTGTGGTCGGTGTAGATGTTGCAATGGACTCCAATGAGGTAGAGTCTCCAAATCTTTAAAGCATGCACCACCGCAGCTAATTCAAGGTCATGAGTCGGGTAGTTAACTTCATGAACTCTAAGCTGTCGAGAGGCATACGCAATGACTTTCCCTTTTTGCATCAAGACACAACCTATACCATGCTTAGAGGCATCACAGTAAACATCAAAGTCCACTCCTTCTTCAGGTAAGGTCAACACCGGAGCGGTAGTCAACCTCTTTTTCAATTCCTGGAAGGCATTTTCACACTCCTCAGACCACACAAACTTAGACTCTTTCTTCAGCAACTGAGTCATCGGCCTAGCAATCTTTGAAAAATCCTTCACAAATCGCCGATAGTAACCCGCCAAGCCAAGGAAACTACGGATTTCAGAAACATTGGTCGGACTTTTCCAATCAACAACGGCTTCAATTTTGGCAGGATCTACCATAACGCCCTCTTTTGAAATGACGTGCCCAAGGAAGACCACTTTAGGTAACCAGAATTCACATTTAGAGAATTTAGCATACCATTTTTCACGGCGCAGAATCTCTAAAATAGCACGAAGGTGCTTGGCATGTTCTTTTTCGGATTTAGAATAGATCAGGATGTCATCAATGAACACTACAACGCATTTGTCAAGGTGTTCTCTGAAAGTACGGTTCATCTGATCCATGAATACTGCTGGAGCATTGGTCAAACCGAATGGCATCACCGTAAACTCGAAATGACCATATCTCGTACTGAAGGCGGTTTTAGGAATGTCAGCTTCTCGGACTGGAATTTGATGATAGCCCGAACGAAGATCAATTTTGGAAAAAGTGGAAGCACCTCGGAGTTGGTCGAAAAGATCATCAATTCTAGGAAGAGGATATTTATTCTTGATAGTAACCCGTTTAAGTTCACGATAATCTATGCATAATCGCATAGATCCATCCTTCTTCCTTACAAAGAGAACAGGAGCACCCCAAGGTGAAGAGCTAGGTCGGATAAAATCTTTGGCAATCAAATCATCCAGCTGAGCCTTCAGCTCTTTTATTTCAGACGGTGCCAGCCTATAAGGAGCTTTAGCAATAGGGCCGGTACCAGGAATGAGATCTATAGTAAATTCAACTTCCCTTTCAGGAGGAATTCCCGGTAGCTCATCAGGAAAAACATCGGAAATTCACATACTACGAAATGTTCTCTTTAGGAGGCGAGAGAGAAGAATCGAAGGAGTCACCATACACAAGAAGGCTTGATGACCCTTTTTCATTGCATTGACAAACTTCATAGCAGAAATTAATTTAGTACCGGTTTGTCTTTTAACCATTTGATAAGACACACGGTGACCTGAAGAGCTTGTAAGAATTATTTTCTGATCTCGACATTCAAATCGAGCATGATAAGTATGTAACCAATCCATGCCCAAAATGACATCAAATTCTTCAAGCGGAAATTGGAAAAGATTTGCTGGAAATATAGATCTCGCAATAGAAATAGGGATTTCCGGATAGATTTTAGAACAGGAAAAGACATCACCAGAGGGTAAGGATATAGATGTGCTTTCTTCTTGTGATGATTCAAGTGATAACTTATCGGAAAGTTTCATTGAAATAAAAGATAAAGAGGCACCCGTATCAAATAGTACCAAACAAGGAGCATCAAAAATAGAAAATGTACCAGTAATGATATCAGGGTGTGCCTCAGCTTCTGCTCGGCTCATGACAAAAATCCGACCCTTCGGCCTCACTGGCCTCACTGGGGCGGCAGGAGTAGTAGGAGCCGTCACCTTCTTCTCCGGGCAAACATTAGCCTTGTGGCCCGGTTTGTTGCAAGAAAAGCATATGATAGGATCAACGAAGCATTTACCAGGGTGTGCTGGTTTCTTACAGTTATAGCACACTCGGTCTTTAGCACCTTTATCGTTGTTAAGAGCTGAAGATTGACCACCCCGGTTAACTTGCACATTAGAAACAAATCTCCTCTTGTTTGGGTCAGAGGGAGAAGAGATGAACCTGGGCGAAGGAGTATAAGGCCTAGAAGATGGATATAAAGGCCTCTTACCAAGATTAGAACTGGTTGCACGAGCTTCATTTTCAATGTCTTTCAGGGAATTCTCAGCCCATAAAGCATCATTGTAAATTGAAACAAAGCTGGTGGAATCCCAACGGACCATGCTTTTGATTTTAGGAGAGAGCTTTTCAAGATAAAAGAAGGCTTTTTCGTTGTCATCCTTCACCAATCTAGTTGCATAATGAGCCAACTCGTTGAATTTATCAGTGAAGGTCTGAACAGGAAGGCTTCCTTGCTTTAATTCCATGAATCCCTTCAACTTCTGCTGTTTAAGTTCTTGCGGATAGAATCGAGCCTCCACTAATTCCTTGAAACGTTCCCAGTCAAATCCTGGTTCAGATAAAACGGTAGGCCCAGTCATGGACCACCATCGATCTGCTTCTCGTACTAGGAAGTGAGATGCCAGCTTCACTTTATGTTCTTTCTTAACATCATATAACGTAAAGCTTTTCTCCAACTCCCGAAACCACCCCGTAAGAGCAATTGGATAAATCTCTCCACCATAAGTGGGAGTGTTGATTCGAGTTAATTGGTTAGCCACCCAAGTATAGGTGCCTGGAGTACCCTCAGGAGGCGGGGGAGGAGGAGCTTGTTGATTCTGCTGATTTTGTTGGTTTTGGAGAATTTGAGTAAGAACTAGTAAAAGAGCATCATCAATTCTTCTTGGCGGAGCCATCTTACAAAAGAGAAAATTTAATTAGTACCTATCAATTAGCAATCACAAACAGACTACCACATAAAATCCTAAATCTACCCATCCTACCCATCTCTCAAGTTTATTATTTAAAGGTCAAGTGATTTTAAGTGGGGTGCACAAACGTGCGTCGGGAGCAACAAGCTCTGATACCAACTGTGACACCCTCATTTTTAGCGTTAAATAAACACGTAAATTCTACAGAAAAACTGACAGGATATGTTTGTACTTGGTTCAACTAGATAAAACCTGTAATTTTTAAAACTTTCCTAAACCATTCACAAACATTTCCAACTTAAGAGTGCCCAAAACCTGCAAATGCTAACAAACTAATTTACATAACATAACTAAAGACGCGGGGATATAGTGATACAAACCAAATTAGAAGAGGGAGACATATGTCCCTTCAAAATATATACACAACCAAAAGTTAAAGGTTTCTACAAATTATAACCAAACTAAGTCCAAGGTTCTCTTGCTCACTAGCTCGTCCGTGTACCCCAACTAAGCATCATCAACCTGTCAATCGCATTTTATACAAACACGAAAGCCACAATTCAGTGGGGAGTAACTTCGAGTCCTCCCAGCCACGAAATGTCATATTTAATGTAACATGTAGTGTAACATGTAAACAATATGATAAACAATTTAATTATCAAGTATTCTAACCTATGACCCCTAAACTGACCAAATTAAACTATCATGTGAAACATATAACAAATAGTAATCCAAACTTTATCAATTGTAACCGGCTTACATCTCACCTATTACAATTCATAAAATCACCATACAAGAAAGGACAATATATCAAAGACAGGCATAAGTTCTTAGTCCCGTCAATAGTCACTCTGTAACTCGAGTCTATACCACGAGGTAGGGAAGGTAATCGAACCGGTATCTTGGCTCAGAGGTTCTATCAAAACATGGCCAAGACACAACACAACCCTAGCCTATAATCTGCGCAGACCTAGACATGCGGATACACACCACCGCACCCAAGACCCACAATTTTTCTAAAACAAAGTGAGTACCCTAAGGAGTCCACCAAAGGGTTGGCTAGTACTTAAGCTGATCACTTACTATCAAAATAAGTAACGAGGTCATGCCCCAACTTGGATATAATCCCACCAAGTCAGGAACACAAAGGCTATTAAGCAGTGAACATATACTCGTCAAAGACTATAAAGACCTATCTATGACAAACACAACAACCTGCAAAAAGTATTTAATACCAATACCATTTCTAGCAATATTAACAATATTAAAGGTTTCAGGGAATCTAGGGCCGTTTCTACAATATAAGAAACTATTAAATTCAACCAACAACACATGTGAACTAAAACTTAATAAATGGCCTAAAACAAGAAAAAGGCCGATTATCCAATTCATATAAAATTTCATCCAACCGAATTTTTACCCGCAACCCCATCTGCGACAGTGCGGGTTAAATTGCGGTGACCAATCACACAATTGATCGACATCGATTCATCAAAGGGACTAAGGCTCGATTTTCGATAATCATCCAAACATTACAATTATCGCTATAAAATTCATTTTGAGCCTAGTCATTACAATTTCATTTTATAACCTATACTAACATGTGCAACTACCAATATAAACATAATTTTTACCATTAACATAATTTTTACTACTAATATGATTCAATTCAAAAGATTACCCATTTGTTACTTATACTAATTATAACATTAATAAACCCGAAATGACAAATATTGCATGAAAAACCGCTGAAACAAGCAACGGGTGACCCGACCAGCCGTGGCCTGCACGCACCTGCCGGGCCTGCTGGCCGCCACTCCCACCCCTCCATTTCTCCATTTTTGTTCAGTTTAACATCGTCTGAATCATCAATTAATCATTCCTATACTAATATGTTAACTTAAACTATCAAAAGACATGAATTAGACAAGAAATTAACCCATATTAACATGTGACATAAACTACTCAAACAAAAATCACCAAAATCATACAAAAAGCAAAGAATGTGACGATTATTCGTCGAGTAACTCGAAATATGTTACCTTAAGCTAGAAAATGAGCAATTAGCACCTTGAATACCAAACCCTAACATGCAACTAGCCACTATCTTCAACAATATACGAGTATCCAAACTCGTCCTCTAAATCTTCAATAGGTTGTAGATCTCGAAGAGAGGATTCCGAAAATATAAATTTTGTGATAATCGGACTAGAAACGAGTGAGTTATGATGAAATTAGCTTGGATTTTAAGATGAAAATGGTGGTTTTTGATTTGGAAATGTTAGAACATTCAAAGGGATGTTGTTGGGCAGGAAAATCAGAATGAAAGGTGAAAGGGAAGGGGGTGCCGTGGAAAAGGAAGAAAGGAGACGGGATGTGACGGAATCATGAGTCGGTTTTGGCTCGTTTCGACAATAATTAGAACCGTTTGTCAAATGCAAATTCCGACAAGACCAAAGTTCTTAAACACGAGATTACAAGAAAATTGAGTATTCATATGACCCATTTCCAAAATCGTTTGCCCAGTTTTCAAAAGAGTTGTCATTTTTCCCCGATATGTCCTTATTTCGAAATAAAAAGTTTTTACACGGTTTAAACTATTTTTAAACATTTCGAAACTATCAAAATAAATACTTTTCTTCAAAATATAATAAAATTATATTTCTTTGAATTATTATTACTTCAAATACATTAATATCAAATTTTACTTGATTAATAAATTACTTCCGCAATATATTAACGGTCCAAAATTACGGGGTGTTACATCATTCATCATTGTCGATGCATATTGAATAACATGAGGTGCTCTTCCTACCCTTTGGCCAGGTACCGTGCCAAGGGCATAATTGCTTGCGTCCGACATTATCTCAAACGGTTCATTCCAATTGGGAGGTTGAATTATGGGTGCCGAAATAAGCTTCTCCTTGAGCATATCAAAAACTCCCTTGCATTCTTCACTCATGATAAATTCACAATCCTTTTGAAGTAGCTTGCATAGAGGAGCGGCAATCTTGGAGAAATCCTTAATAAAACGCCGGTAGAACCCGGCATGTCCTAGGAAAGATCTCACTTCACGCACAATAAAAGGATAAGGCAAGGTGCGAATAGTATCGACCTTGGCCTTATCAACCTCAATCCCCCTAGAGGAGATCACATGTCCCAAGACTATTCCTTCATCAACCATGAAATGACATTTCTCATGGTTGAGAACGTGGTTGGTATCAATACATCTTTGCAAGACCCAAGTGAGATGACTCAAACAATCCTCAAAAGATTGGCCATGAACGGTGAAATCGTCCATGAATACTTCAATAAAGTCCTCAACATGATCCGAAAAGATACTCATCATGCACCTTTGGAACGTTCTCGGAGCATTACAAAGACCGAAAAGCATCTTTCTATAGGCAAACGTTCCAAAGGGACATGTGAAAGTTGTTTTTGTTTGGTCCTCGGGTGCAATTGGGATTTGAAAATAACCCGAGTAGCCATCCAAAAAGTAATAAAAAGCTTTTCCCGCTAACCTCTCCAACATTTGATCCATGAAGGGAAGTGGGAAGTGATCTTTTCGGGTCACGGCATTGAGCATACGGTAGTCGATACATACCCGCCACCCATTTTGAACTCGAGTGAGGGTTAAAACACCTTCATGATTCTCGACTACCGTTAGCCCGAATTTCTTTGGGACAACTTGGGTTGGACTAACCCATTGACTATCGGAGATAGGATAGATCATACCTACATGAAGGAGTTTGAGTACCTCTTTCTTCACCACATCCATCATTGGAGGATTCAAACGCCGTTGTGGTTGTCGAACGGGCATTGCTTCATCTTCAAGAAGAATCCGGTGCATGCATAAAGTGGGACTAATGCCCTTGATGTCGGCCATTGTTCACCCAATTGCCTCCTTGTGTTGCTTAAGAACTCGGATGAGAGCCTCTTCTTGCTCCTTAGTAAGCTTGCTTGAAATAATTACCGGTAAAGTTTCTTCATCTCCTAGAAATGCATACTTCAAGTGGCTTGGTAAGGGCTTCAATTCAACAATAGGAGGCTTGACAATAGAGGGAACGGGTTTCTCTTTTGTTAGCTCTTCTAACAATTTGGAAGAAAGGAAGCAAAATTCCTGGATAGGGGAGAACTCGCACGGTGCGAGTTCTGGGGCTGGAAAACTCGCACGGTGCGAGTTTGCTGCTGTCTTCCGGATTTCTTCCTTTTCTTCCCATTCTTCCATTGGGGGATTTTCCTCTAGGTCCTTGATTGTTTCCTGCAAATTACAAGACAAAGCATACCCCATATCCTCTCCAACCAATCCATTAGTCAAAACAACATCTAATGCATCAACTTTACACAATTCATACACGGTTTGCACAATTGGTTCAAAAATCTCAAGAAAACACAAAGATGAAGTCTCGGTTGGGTATTTCATTGCCTCATGTATGATATACTCAATCTTTTCCCCTTCAAATTCGATTGTGAGGCGTCCACTAGATACATCAATTTTGGTGTTGGAAGTTCTCATGAAAGGCCTTCCCAACAAAATGGGAGTGGAGCCTTTCTCGGGTTCCATTTCAATTACATAGAAGTCGGCGGGGAAAAGCATTTCCCCCACCTTCACCAAGACATCTTCCACAATTCCCTTAGGATAGATATTGGACCTATCGGCCAAAGAAATGACCGTACGAGTCGGTTTCAAAGGCCCTACATTGAGAGACTCATAGAGGTAATTGGGCAAGACATTAATAGATGCACCTAAATCAAGCATAGCATGTTGACAATCCAAGTCACCAATTTTACAAGGGATGGTGAACATGCCCGGATCACTACATTTTTGTGGCAAACGTTTTTGAAAAATTGCCGACACATGTTCACTAGCCCTTACCTTTTTCATGCTTTTTGCCTTATTGGACCTCTTAGTAGTGCACAACTCTTTCAAAAACTTGGCATGCTTGGGCACACTACTAAGAAGGCCAAGAAGTGGAATGTTTACCTCCACTTTACGAAAGATATCGTAAAGGTTTGAAGTCTTCTTGTCAATTATCCTTGTGTCATTCAAGGCACATGGAAATGGAGCTTGTGGCTCATATTCCGAAAGCGGTTCATTGACCCTTACTTGTTGAGGTGTAGATGCTTCCCCATGTTCCACTACCACTTCAATTTCATCTTCAACAACATCCTCCACTTCATGAACAATAGGAAGTGGTCTTGTCTTCTTAGGAGCCTTGGGTGCCTCTACCAACTCTCTACCATTCCTCAAAGAGACCGCTTTTGCTTGTTCCTTGATGGGTGGGGGAATGGTGTGAGAAGGGAGGCTCCCTCCTTGAGTGGGTTGAGAATTGAGTGTATTGAGGATTTGACCAACTTGGGTCTCAAGGTTAACAAACCTAGAGTCGGTGAGTCGGTTTTGTTGAAGCATGGCGGTTTGAAATTCCTTGGTGTTGTTTAGCAAGGCTTGGCTTTGTTTTTGCATTGCCACTTGATTCATAGCAAGTGTCTTCATCATCTCTTCCAAGAAATTTTGTGATTGGCTTTGATTTTGATTTGGCTTTTGAAATGAGGAATTTGAGGATCCCTTTTGGTTTTGATTTTGGTTTCCCCCCAACCCATATTTGGATGAGATTTCCACCCTTCATTGTAAGTGTTGGAGTAGGGGTCAAACTTCCTAAATCCAATAGCCTTCACCGCTTCAATTGCCTCCTCCGTTTGCAAGGATGGACACCCATCGGTGGGATGAGTTGGGTCATTACAAAGACCACAAAACTTCACATGAGAAGTAATCCCACTTCCTTTTGTAAGTTCCTTGACCAAATTGGTAAGAAAATCAACTTTCTCCTCCATATGGTTGGAGCTTTGCCTTGAAGAAGATGTCCCACTTGTCTTCCTAATTCTCCTCCCAAAATTCCTAGAGCTTCCTACCAATCTTTCAATCAACTCATTCGCTTCTTGGACCGACATATATTCAATCCCTCCTTGGGTAGCGGCTTTAATCATCCTAGCATCATCCTCAAGTAGACCACCACAAAAGTTCAAGAGAAGGTCGTGGTCGGTATACCCATGGTATGGGCAACTAGCAAGAAGTTGTTTAAACCTCTCCCAATACTCATACAAGTTCTCCCCATCCATTTGTTCAACATTACTTATTTCTTTCTTTAATTGAGAGGAGAGACTAGCGGGAAAATACTTTTCTAAGAAAGCCTTCTTCATTTGATTCCAAGTGGTGATGCTCCCGGTAGAAAGATAATAAAGCCAATCGTTTGCCGCGTCCTTGAGTGAAAAAGGGAAGGCCCTTAGTTGAAGTTGCTCATCGGTAACCCCATTAGGCTTCATGCTTGAGCAAACCACATGAAATTTGTTTAGATGCTTGTTGGGATCTTCCGTGCTAAGTCGATGGAATTGGGGCAATTGATGAATGAGCCCGGACTTTAATTCAAAGGTGGCATTTTCCGCCAAGGCCGGAAAGAAGATACACAAGGGCACCTGTGTGAGATCCGGGGCGGTAAGTTCTTTAATGGTTCTAGGCCTTGGTGGGTTCTCTCTCTCGCCATTTCCGTGTAGTTGTTCGTCCTCACGATCACCCATGCTGATTTGAATGGGTATGGGTTCGGGTTCAAAGGAAAGGGTGTTCTCTTCCTCTTGGTCTTGTTGAGTAACGGGGTTAACTTCTTCAATAACCGGGGTGTCTCTTCTAATACCTCCTCCTATCCAAGCAAGTGATCTTTGAATCTCCGGATTGAATGGAAAACGTGGTTCATTTGAGTTCCTAGTATTGACCATAAACAACTCTACACAAGAGCACACAATCAAAAAGTTCACACAAGTGATGAACAAGACACTATCAACAAGAAACAAAGATTAACTAACACAACTATCCTAAAACAACAATAAAAACACTAGCAAAACCGTTACCTTCCACGGCAACGGCGCCAAAATTTGACACGCCTAAAACGTCGCAATAAAAGACGGCCAAATTAACAATTTATAACCACAATACGTACTAATTAATACTAATTCTAAACTAGTAAAGTAGTAAGCAAGGGATCGAACCCAAGAGAAGATGGGTTTTGCAATAGTGAAATTAAAAGAGCAATTAGAACAATTGTGACAAAGTAACAACAAATATTTAAAAAGGGGGGTATTTGGTTGAGTTTTCAAGGACAATTAAAGGAAATTCAAACAAGAGTAAGCAACAAGTAATCAAACAAGTGAGTTTTAGGATGGAAATTAATCAATTTGAGAGAGACTTAATCCGACCCAAAGTTAGGCACTTTAGTTGATAAAACCACTCAATCAATCTTTCTAATTAATATTATTGTCCTATTAGTGAGATTAAATCTCCAAATTCCCTTAATTAGAAGTCAATCACAAGGAAATCACACTTAATAATTGACCCAACTTATCAACTCCTCTAGCGGAAATCACACACATAGATTAATTAACAAGAAGATGAAGCAATAGGAATCTAATAGGTGTAATTACTCACAATGAAATCACAATTAATGAGCAATCACAACTTAATCTCTCTAATGTTGATTAAACCAAGAAGAAATCACATTCATTAGTCTAATAACAAGTTGTTGCAACATGGAATTACAAGGAAATCACACTTAATAAACCCAACAACATATAAATTAAGGAACTTGGAAAGATTATGTAACAAGAAAATCACACTTAATCACAATAATCTAACAAGGATTCCAAAATTAAGCAATTAAACACAAGAGATTAAGAACAATAATAATAATTAAGGAAAGATTAAGGAGTCTTACAACCAAAGATTATGCCTTTGAGTCGGATTAAGAAAGGGAGATTAGTTCTCCATGCTTAAATCTAAACCCAATTCAAAAAGATGAAAATATTTCCAAATTACAACTTGATTAATTAAAAGTGGCATAAGATGTCTTAACCTACTTGAAAACATCCTATTTATAGTCTAAAGTAACCTAATAATTATGGGCTTAACACAGGAAAAGCCCGTAACACAAAACGGCGTGAACCCAGAAAAGTCGCACCGTGCGAGTTCTCAGTGTCGAAACTCGCACGGCGGTGAGTTTGGTCCTGGAACGCGTTTTTCTTTCGTGCTTTACTTGATCCTTGGAAGGCTTTCTCATGGTATTTCTTCAATGCTTGTTCTTGGCTATTCCTTGGACACTTCTCTTGATCTCTTGGCATCTTAATCTTCACTTGAAATCATGCTAAATGGTGAAGCACATGGAATTGGCTAAATAACGTCAAAATCGTCAAAAACCGTCACCAAGTGTTACCAAATGAGTTTTAAATGATGCCAAAACTATGTAGAAATAGGAGCTCATCAGTCCTCCTGATTTAAAAGCTTCTTGTCATATGATAAATGCTCTTGATCCTACTTTGATGATTGTCTTGCTTTATGGTTTGATAGGAATTCACCTGAAGCCCTTGATGTTGCGTCATATCCATGGAGCAAGAAAGTGGATGAGATAGAGAAGCTTATTTGTGGAGATGATCCTCCTCCTGAGATGATTTACAGCTGTGATGAGAATGTTGACATAGAAGCTGAGTTGGATGCTTTAGAGGCATAAATATTCAAAGAGGAGCCAGTTAGAGTTTTTGATGAAGCTTCTATGATAGACGAAGTGCCTTATCTCCTTCCTCAAGAGGATGACCTGAAGAATGATGAACATTGCTCATATTTTATATTAGACTTTGAGTTTGATGAGCCAGGACATTTTTCATTGTTTTTATTCTTTGATTGGACTATTTATTGGTGCTACTTATGCTTGTGTGTAGCACAACTTTTGATTTATTGTTATGAGCTTTAACTTGTATTGATTGTAATTTGTTTGCGCATTTATTTTAAATGCAGAAATCTGCTCGACAAGAAGGTTCCTCGATCGAGTGTCATGGGGCTCGATCGAGTAACTAGATCTTTTGGTTTGGAAACATAGCCTGACGATAATAGGATTGTACGGTTGATTATTTTCCCATGTTTTGCAGCTGTTTTGCGGGAATCATATGCTCTTACCCGGTATTCTCTTCCCTTGTACTTTCTTTAATTGTATTGTCTATTTCTTTTCCATTCCTCTTGTTAAGTGTGCCCTCTAGGTTGCTGGATTTGTGTGTGATTGCTATGCTGTAGGCGTCACAATGAGGACACTGTGACATTTAGGTTTGGGGGAGGAGTCTTTATTTATGTTGTGTGCTTTACTTATTGTTGTGTGCTTTTATAAATCACAAATCCATAAAAATTAAAAAATTTCAAAATACAAAAAAATATGTTTTTCTTTTGTTTTAGGTCGAGTCTTGGTGAATTTAATAACAATGATGTTGAATTGCATTGTTTTTGCATTTGAATCCCATATAGTTGTTCATGTACATTATTTTGACTAGTTAGCCATGGAAACAAAGCTCATAATTCAAGTCTTAACCGTATTTGACATGCCTTATATTGATTAGATTTGACACAATTATGTTGGTAAACTACTTAAATTCTGAGGTATATAGAGCTTCCTAGGCCAGGAACATCGATAAACTGGTCTCATTGTCAATTAGGCTTGAGTGTGGTTTCTCCTTGTGGAATGTGTAATATCAAACTGCATAAGTGTGACATTGATTTCGATCTTGATACTTTTATTGCTTTCATTTGACTAAGTACATGTGGATAGGCGGTTCTTACCGTTCAAATAAGCTTTACATTATCCCTTTTGTTAGCCCGCTTGAACCCTTGTAGCCGTTCTATATCCTACATTTATTAGCTACAATCCAAGAATTTGACTACCTTTTCGGGACAGTCGCAGTTGCTTGTTTATCATGTTTATTTTGCTATTATGGTTGGGTTGAGACTTATTGTTGTCATGTGGGTATAGCAAGATCATTATTTAGCAATTGTGTTGTATCCTTGTGTTGGAAAAGAAAAAATATGAAGCGAAAGAAAAAGAAAAACAAAAACAAAAACAAAAACAAAAGAGACATAAAAAAATCGAAAAATAGAAAAAGAAGAAAAGAAAAGATATTGCTTCATTTGGTTTTGTCAAGGATCAAAAGGATGGTTGTTAGAGTCCAATGCATAATTGGAGAGTAGTTTGTTATCTCTCATATGTTGTAAAGTTGAGATCATTTCTCTAAGTTGGGTTCATTTATTATCATAGATTTGGTTTTTGTTTTGGTTAACGCTGCGACTACCATCTTAGCTCCACATATCCATAATGTGCTTTGGCACAAACCATTTATATCCCTTTAACCCTTTTGCCACCCTTATTTTACTTGATACATGTACTTTTGTCTATACATTGTGATTGCATATTAGTTGGGGAAATATCTATCACATTAGATTGAATGCATGTTTCATAAGTTGAGTGAGTCTTTCTACTTCTTTATATCTTACATATAACTCACCCTTACATACTTATGAGTGCATGAGTGAATCCGCGAGAATCCGACTAATTTGTCTTGCAAGATCGAAAGGTATTTGACATTTGTCTATAGTATGGTGACTTGAGACTTGAGCTATGTTTTCTATTTCCCGTACCTTTGAATTTGTTTTATTGGTACACTTTGGTCATTACTTTGTTACAAATATGGATAGCTTGGGATTTGTATGTGCATTAAAAATTAGCTCTGAGTTGTTTATTCGCCATTTGTATGATTGCCTTTTGTATTGTGTGTTGCTTTGCTTGAGGACAAGCAAAGATATCGTTTGGGGGAGTTTGATGAGTCATAATTATACACATATTTATGCTTCCCCTTAATTACTTTTGATACGATTTCGTGCTAAATTATGTCATTTACATGCCTTTTATGTTAGAATGTCGATACTTCCGCTTTTTGATGTTTAATGCAGGAAGAATGCATTTGAGGAGCAAAGGGATGAAATGGGCATTGCGGAGTGGGCGTGAAGGGATACACGAAGCATGGCACGAGAATCCATAAGAATGAAAGAAGAGAAGTTAAGAAGAAAACACGAAGAAAAGAGCTTCTTATTACTAGTGCCTACTTTGAAGAGCCATATCTCGAGTTCTACAACTTATTTTCAAGTGATTCCAACTGGAGGTAAAAGCTTATCTTCTTAGCTTTCCAACGCCGCAAAAATCATTGTTTCTGACAAGTAATGAAGAAATGGCGGCCGTTTGAAAGTCAGTGCGCGAAGCAGGAACCTGGTTCCTCGATCAACTGCAGTGAGGGCTCGATCGAGGAACCAACCTAATCAATTAAAATTTGCAATGTCGAGAGTTGGGGTTCCTGAACATTGGTGCCTCGATCGAGTAAGACCAGGCTCGATCGAGGAAGAGGTGACTCGATCGAGTTCACCAAGGGCTCGATCGAGGAACCTCCAGTTTCTATAATTCCCGCAATTTTCCTTAAGTCGGTTATGTTTTGCTATAAATACCAAAACTCGTACCCTAGTTTATTTATGCTTTAATTTCCGTAGTTTAGTATAGCTACCTTAGAAAACTCTCTCAAATACTTAGTTTAGTTTATATTTATTGTTTTTCCTTCCGGATCTAAGCATTCCTTTATGACGGTATCAATCTTTCTTTAATAATTATTCTATCATTATTGTTCATCTTATTATGTTCTTAATTATGCCTTCTTATATTGTTATTGTTGTTATTATAATTAGTATGAGTAGCTAAATCTTCTATCTAGGGTGAAAGGGGATCTACGTTATTAGAAGGGGATTAAACTAATGAATTGATAGTTAAATTTGCTTATTTGTTGTTGTTCATGTTATTGTTCTTCATCTAGTAAATTAATTACTGGCCAAGGGTTAATTGACTAGTATAGCGAATTGAGACTTTTACCGACTGGGTTAGAATCAATATAGGCCACAATAACTGAATAGAGATAATATAATGATAGCGATTGCATGTTAAATTAGATCTAAAGGAATATTGAATCGATCGATCATATAACCTTAAGCAATATAATTAGCTCTATCAATGAATTAAATCACACCCTGTATGACTGCCTAGTGAACCCGAATCCCTAGACTCTTTAATATTATTGTTATTCATCTTTATTTACTTGCAATTAGTTGTTAGCATACAAACAATCAAAACCCCCATAAATTGTTGCCTTAAAGACAGACTTAAATATTAACAAACTAGAATAATTACCTTGCTTCTCTGTGGATTCGACCCTTCTTACCGCTAGCTATTTGTTAGTAGTAATTTAGGTTTACTTTGATTAAGGTGATATGAATTTAGCCTTATCAGTGGACGTTGAAACTGAACGTGATACAGGGTGAGGGATGTTGAGTTTTAACTCGGTGAGGGGGCGAGATGATGAACGTTGTCGTCTATTGGGGATGGGGACGTTAGGTTTCATTGTCGGGTATGGAGGGGAATGTTGAGTTTCATCATCTGAAAGGGGAAGGGACGAAGAAGATTGACGTCTTGGGTGCCATAGACGTTGCTTCTCATCGTCTGACATTGGCTTGGACTTATGTTTCAACGTCTCACCTGGACTCAGACGTTGAAATTCAACATCTTGGCCATGGTCGGACTTTGAAATTCAATGTACGTCCATAGTTGAGATATTTTAGTTTAGTTTTGACCGTTAATTTTGTATTCAAATGGGTAATTTATATTTTTTTTGTATTAAAAGTTGTTTATTTTTATTTATCTAACGTTTTAATTTCATTAATGCAGATGGCAGATAGCGGAGATGACATTATGACTATGCCAGACCGTACGAGAAAAAGAATAGTGACGTCATCTAAACGGCGTAACCCCTTACCTTTACCGCCACGTCGTAGTCGGGCAAAGGGCGTCCACATTAACCCTACTCTCGGCCCCGTTACGAGTGAGGCTGAATTCCCGAGTGCGCTTTTTAGGGAACCAGTAGCCGGTGCCCATTATGATGATGATGAGGAGGATCATTTTGATGTATCGGTTCAGGATAAAGAGGAGGAGGGTGGATGACTCTCGGTTTTTAGACGAGGAGGCCGCTGAACTACCACCTAAAAAGGTGGTACGGTATGGTAAAGGTCGATATCGGCCGTATGTTGACGGTTTATCTAGTGGCACAGGGACGAATAAGATGAAAAATACGGATCTATCTTGGTGTCTTACAAGTCTGGTTGAGGGTGGACCGAGTCACATTAGCGTCTTACGTAGCTTTGGTGACGACGTAGCTTATACTAGTTGGACCGAGCCAGAAAATGTGAGATCGTGCTCAACTGTTACGAGAGGTCAGGTTGTTTAAAGGCGATGAATGAGATAAAGCCGCGTGATGGTGTTTTTGAGAGAGTTAGTGAGAGTGGGCTTGGTCATTTGAGGCGGTGTATGCCGACTGGTTTGGATGAGAACCTCATTAGTGCTTTTGTAGAGAGGACTTTTCATATGCTTTTCGGTGAGATTACTATCTTGTTGCACGACGTTCAGCGGATCCTTGGGATACGGGCGGATGGCACGAGGGTGTCTGTGGAAGGCATGGATCGGGAGGAGGAGGGTGTTACGAGGGAGAAAGTCGGCTTGAAGGGGAAGACGTCTGTCTTTTTCGGAGTTCCTGTTGGAGATGTCGTACCACCGCTTTATAAGGGTGGTGGATTTTTAGCTAAGAGGTTAAGGAAGGTTGTGGAGTCGGGTAACCAACATGACTCGCTCAGGGCTTACATGATGATGGCACCGAACTTTGAGTTGAGCTTCTAGGGGGTAAATATGTACTACATTGCCAAGAACGAATTTCTCCAATTTGATTTTGGGCGATGACGCAAATAGTCCAATTAAACATCGATGCAAATACAAACAAATGTTCCCCAAACATCCAATGGCCACTCCCACAACCTTCTTTGTCGGAAAATTCGATGCGTCTCAAGGTGTTTTCATATATGGCCAACCATTATCTGTCGGGCCTGAATGATCGAAAAAATTCTTATAGAGATCGTATCCCCAAATCTCCCTATTACACCACTCTCTCACACTAATGGAAAAAACCCCTATTGCGTCAGTTGTAGAGGGCCTTATGCGTCGGTTTTGGACTGACGTATATCAAGGGGTCGTATTTGCTCCTGCGTCAGTTCCTAAAATAGAACTGACGCAAAAAGTTGTTACAACTGACGCAAATAGTTATTATTTGCGTCAGTTCTACACATAACCGATGCATTTGCTTTATTTTTTTTGCATCTGTTTTATCAGAAACCGATGCAATTGATATTTTGTTTTACCGCCAATTAATTTAACAAATTTGCGTCATTTCTTTCCATAACTGATGCATTTACTCTACCTTTTCGCGTCATTTGAAGCTAGAAATGATGCATTTGACATTTCATTTTCACTCCAATTTATTTCCCTCATATGTGTCATTTCATTCAAGAACCAACGCAATTGATTAATGCTTTTTTTTATATACAAAAATTTGCTACCGAAATTTTGGCCCCACCTCCCCCATAAAATTGACAATCCGAATACGAACTGCAACAAGAAATCCAACCAACCACTAATACATCACATGTAAAACAAGATTAGATCTCGTTCAACCCAACAACGTTCCAAATACAATCCAATGTATAAATAACCCCACAAACGTCTTAATTACTACGCTAAGCTAATCTATACTAAATGTTCTCTAAACATCTACTAAATTTACATAAAACCATATATCAATCCAAACTCTATGCCACAAACCTAACACAACTCAATGTCTCTACCGGACATAGTCAAGTTAATAGTGCTCGATCGTAGTAGTAGAATACATAGCTGACCTAGCAAACCAATCTGCTCTAAATGCCTTGACCCTATCCAGGAATATCCAATCTACCTGATAGCTAACTTTAGACCAGGTCACAAAAATAATCGAGTAATGCTTGTTGATCCTGGTATGCACTCTCGGTTCAATACTGAGGTTGGAGAACCTGCATACAGACCACAACAATCATGATAAATAAAACACTAGTAGACATAAGAGATAATCTATTCTGATTGATTAACGTGAATACTGAAATGTGTAGCTTACGAAACTAGATGGAGTATAGGGACTAACAAACAAAGTTCATGCCTTTAACGTAAATTCTCATTCTTACTGACAAGATTACGTCAAATCTAAATCCAAAATATCTAGCAGTGTAAATAAAGTCTGGCCCTTTTGAAGACTCACAACTTAAACTCAAAACCCGTCTTATTCTGAGATGAAGTGGTCTACTTTACTCAAAATCTAATACAATGGGGGTTGCAGAATATAACCGCCCATATACTTGAATTATCAATGAAAAACACGTGTCTAATTCTGATATGAACTGCAACAAAATGAGCTAGAGATGTTCAAAGAACCATACCTAGATCTCACTTATCCCTTCACCTATCAACTTTCCCGTAGATAACAAATAGCATCTGGATAAAGATATCATCAGGTCCAACCGCAACAAAGAAGAATAACATAGAAAGGGGGAGCTAATAACACTACTACTTCACCCAAGAGCAATGAATAATGTAGCAGAATAAAAATGTACAAACAACAGCAAAAGAATCAAACTCAGGCATTAAAATTACCATTGGTTTGTATGGTTGCATTTTTGGACGAGCCCACTCATCAGGAACTTTCATATACTTCCCGATATCTTTGGAACAAATTCACAGCAAATAAATGGGCTTTGTCTAACCTATATCCATGCGTCTTTTCTTTTGCAAGTTCAGCTTCCTAAAATCAGAAACTAAACACATATTCCACCATAAATATTAAGAAAACACTAAAATTTCAAGCTGAAAACACAACTTTACAATCCCCATCAACTTAAAACACATATATTCAATACCCATCAACAAAATCATATTAAACACATATCCACCCAAAATATTACCAAAACACCAATCAAACCTTGAATTAGAGAATTGTTTCCCATGGAGTATTAAATCCAATAAAACAATGAGGAGTCTGGAGCATAATAAATAGGACACAACCTGTTTCGAAGAATTTGTTTTGGTCAAATGATTTTGCTTCTGAAGTAAATGCGGCAAGAAAAGTTTATTCTATTGAATACTGGGATTGTAGTTTGTACTTGTTAAAAGTTTTTAGAGGAAATGTTTGTAATATATGGGAGGTCTATAAAAATATTACAACATGTGAGAGTCTTAGAAATAAGGTATAAAAAAGGTAAGAGTTGCGGATTAACTAAAAAAAATTGAAAAAATATGATTAAAATTGTAGGATTAGACTATCCATAAAATTCACTAGAGAATTCACATACCTCGACAACATCAATAATATTCTGTTTTTTATAGAATGCTCCTTTCCATTTAGGGGGCGTTTGGTTAGGGGTAATAAACAAAGGGAAAGGGAATTAAAGTTACTGATTCCCTTTGTTAGTGTTTGTTTGACACAAACAAAGGGAATGAGTTTTCCTCCCTCACCCCCAAACCTCTCTAATTCCTTACCCCTCACCCCCTCTAGGGAATGGATTCCATTACCCCATCAACCACCTCACTTGCCAAGCACCACCACTGCCACCATACTACTGACCACCCACCATCACCATCAACAAGACACCACCATCACCCACCACAACCACCCAGTCGGCACAGTAGCCGACTGCGTCCCCGTCCTTAACTCCACCACCCACTGTCACTGCAACCTGCTACAACCACTAACGCGCCTGTTACCACCAAAAGTTAGTTACCAACCATCTGCAACCGACGACATGCCGACGACGACTCTGAGCTACCATCTCCGGCGCCTCCCATTCCCACACCCGCTCACTTTTATTTGAACCCACTACCATAAACATCCTCTACAAGCCTAAACAAAGCCTCCCCCACCACTGGAATTCACTCCCACACCCCCAAAAAAGACTAGATCTGGTGTTTTTAGAGGTTAGGGTGTGAATTTCGGTGGCGGGGAGCGGTTTTCGAGGCTCTAGAGGGTGTTTATGGTGGTGGGTGGGGTTATATTGGTGTGCTGGGTAGTACTGCGGCAGCGCCGGTGTCCAACGACTTCTGAGGGTGAACGGCAAGCCTTATTTGGGTGTTTGTGGTGGTGTAATACTGGTGTTTGGTAGTGGAGTGTGAAATAATGGTGGTTGGTATTCCCATTCCCTTTCCTTGTATAAACTAACCAAACAATAAGGTAGTTTTGAGGTAATTTCATTCATTTTCCTCTCTTACCCTTTCTTGATTTCATTCCCTTACCCTTTCCTGAACCAAACGCCCCCTTATGGTGTGTTTGGATAGCAAAAGTGGAGGGAAAAGGAGGGGAGGGGGAAGGAGGGAAAGGGAGAGAAGGGAAGGGGAGGGGGAATGGAGTGTGGTTGTTTGGATACATTTTCCCTCCAAATCTTGCCTATTGTGAAGAGATTTTGATTAGGCTTGGAGGAGGGATAATGGATCCCTCCAAATCTCTCCACCTCCATTCCCCTTCAATCTTATTTGCTATCCAAACAAAGGATTTTAAATTCCCTACCCTCCCTCCCTTTCTTTTCCCTCCAAATCACTCAATCCAAACATACCCTTAGGGTGTGTTTGGATAGGAAAAAAGGAGGGAAAGGGAGGGGAGGGGGAAGGAGGGAAGTGAAAGGAAAGGAAGGGGAGGGGAGGGAGAATGGATGAGGTAATTTTTCCTCCAAATCTTACCTATGTTGGTGGGGAAATAATTTGCCTTGTAGGAGGGAAATGGATGGATCCATTTTCCCTCCCCTCCAAATCCTTCTACCTTCATTTTGCTAATCAAACTATAGATTTCTCATCCTCTCAATTCCCTCCCCTCCCTTTCCCTCCAAATCCCTCAATCCAAACACACCCTTAGTGTGATCGGCAGTCCTGTATCAACAATCACCGACAAAGATCAAAATACTATTTCATATACTAATAAATTTCCAAAAAGAGAAGCATTTTATGATTAAGCTCTCAAAGTTAACTATAGCCGTCTAATTCTGTTATGTAAACATAATGAGCATGCTTAATGTTATATAGAACCGAAAACATTCTAAATCGGGCTGGATAATGAAGCTGAAACACCGAAAGAAGCGCTCCAACAACACAGGCAAAAGAAAGGTCAATGTGAAGCCCGCTGATCAATGATCATTCTTCGTTCCTAGTGGAACTTTTCAACTGCCAACAAATGCCATCAAATTGCTCGTCTATGAATAGAGCACTATGAGAAGCCAGGAAAGCAACTTATGCCTCGGCATAATATTGCCATAAAAAAGCAACATTCTTTATTCCCAATCTAGTTAATTGATTAATTAAATAAATAGACACATGTGAAATATATACCACTTTAAAGACGATTCCATGGGACATATTAAGTTATTAACACGTATAGAAATAAAACAAATCAGATGATAATCACTCATCGGAAGGAACATACCTTGAATCCATCTTCATATGATGAGCATTGAAGAAAAAGATAGTGGAAGGTATTAGTGTGATGTCAAAGTACTTGACATACACCTGTACATCCTCTGCGTCAATATATCAACCAATGCAATATTAGCAAACTTAGAGACACCTCGAGCAGATTTCACCAACTGCATCAATGAATTAAATAGGAGTCATGGCAAAATCCAGTCCAAATAGCTTAAAGAAGCGCCTTAAAATCTAAAAGATGGTTCTCTATATAAAACTCATGTCCTAAAACACTCCCATTCGACTTACTTCTTCCAATATTCTGAATTATTTGGCTATATGTATTATTAAACAATTCCTTGTTTACTTCCACTACATTCTTCCCTTCTCCAATTCTTACTGATCGAAATAATACTACAACAAAACCAAAATCTACCCTTACTACAACAACAATATTCCCAAATTCCTTCTCAAACTCAACCTCTACTTTCCTAAGTTCCTTATCATCACTACAATAAAACACGTAACAATCGAATTAAAATTGGGCGATTAGACTAAAATGCAAACAAATCGAATTAAAACATTCAAAGATGAAACCTTTTTATGCCGAAATCCTCTCGTTGTGGTAATTTGATTGAATCCCAGTTAACGTAGTAATGACGGATGGGGACAATCGAGAAGTAGCAGCAGGGCACGGTGGTGGTGGTGTTGGTGGTGGTGGGACTATCGAGAAGTAGCAGAAATAGGGTTTAGTGATTGGTAGGAGCAGAAGGGTTTGGTCATTAAAGTAAGGAAAATATGGAAGTTTCGAGAGGAGGGTGCTTTCGTGTATTGTGTATATGAGTGTGTTTTTTTAATCAAATATCATTTGCATCATCTTTCAATAGAAATGACGCAAAAACATAATATCAAATACGTCGATTAAACAAAACAACCGACGTATTTGATCAAATACGTCAGTTTTGGGCAAAACCGATGCAATTATTAAGATTATATACGTCAGTTTATTTAAGAAACAACGCAAATAGCTTAGCTAAAGGGCGAAAAATGCATTCCTGTCAAAAGTGAGTACTTTTTGCATCAATTTATTTACAACCGACGTAATTCAATTGACGCAATAGGAGTTTTTTCTACTAGTGTCATGACTAAATAGTCACTTTCTCGACCCCGCACATCATGCAAGATTACTCAAAAACCACAATGACCATCATCACCAACATCTACCCAACCATAAAAAAAACTCCAAAGCTCTTCCGGCACCCCCCATTTTCTTTCTTCAACTCGACAAAAGTCCCTTAGTGTAGCCAATTTCCAACGGTGCACCTATCGGTCCTTGATCAAAATCACCCACCGTATGTTGAACATTTGTCGTTCCATTTGAGGTAGGTGTCCCGTACTTCCTCTTTGCATGCTCAAAACCCGACTTGTTCCGAGTAGTAGAACCTCTCGGTCGCCCCTTGGGGTTTTCTCTAACAGGAGGTGGACGAATATCCTAGTCCTCCGAGTGAAGGCCTTCACGCATTTTTTCAATGAGTACCCTCCTCTTTGCCGGGTCACTAGCTCTCGTTTCCTCTATAAGTTCCTCCACACCTCATCACTATTGTTCTTGGGCATTGCATTATCATTGTCGTACTCCAAGGTCCTCCGGAACTCGTGAACGTCATCAAGATGAACCCTTTTACCCCTTCTTTGCAGTTGAATTAATCCACAATCACAAGGTAATCCGTGAATAACCCGTAAAACACATCCACATCGGTCTTACAACCTGATCCCCAGCTCAATCCCTCTCTTAATTTCGGCTTCCATGATCTCAATGACCTTGATAGACACCTTTCCTTGCAACAAGGAAAATACACGATTTCCAATTCGGTGCCTACTCTTAGATTGTTCTAGCTCATATCTAATTTTTGTGTGTTGAGATTCAAGCATTGAATGAATACGAGACCACATAGTATCAAGGTTTAGGTTAGCACTTTTCAACCAAGCCTTCAAAAGTGAATGAGCGGACTCAATCCGGGAAGTGGCCGTGCTTCCAAGATGGAAGTATCGGTTTGTATAGCATAAAACTCACTTCTTCGTGTATTTACCCCATATTTTCGCCGCATAAGTCGCCAACCCCTCTCACTTGTTACTAAAAGCTTCACAACCACTCCAAAACTCATCCACGGTAGTTGCATCGATCACTAGATTCCAATCGCTTTTTGGATTGTCCATTATAATATTTTTGTACCTCACCAAATGTTTCTTTGAGAGTGCTTTTTTCTCTATAGCACGGTTCAAGTGCCAACGACACAAAAGGTGACGAGTGCGAGAATAAACGGACTCATGAACGGCGATCAACCTCAACTCCCGATCCGTGACAAAGGCTGAAACATATGCTGATAGGGTTGTCACGTACCCTAAACAAAGATAATATTTTTACCCTAGGCTTGGCTAAAAAACAAATTAATGTAGTTAAGGAAGTAGGGGTCGATCTCAGGGAGACGGGAGTTGTTAAGTAGTTGTCATGGAGCGAATTTTATCAAGGTCGATTTACGAGTGATGTTTGATTTGGTGATTAAAACGATAACTAAAATAAGATGTATAACAATGATGATAAAAGATCTAGGGGGAATGGGGTTACAGATGTATATTAGAAAATTTCAATGTCGAAATAGATGAACATAAAATAAATTTTTGTTTAGGTTATTAGCAATTTCCTCCCGGCATATTGTCAACCATAGAACGATTACTAACGAGCTCTCGCACAAATTAAATCGGACTATTAAAACATGCTTAGCCTAATTCTGTTCCTGACTTTTGCTCTTAGGAAAAGAATAACAAATCAATCAAAGATTGTGATCAAGAATCAAAAATTAACATTACAAAATAAGCAATTAATATAAACAACAAATTGATATTAAAAACTCTCTAATCCAACATATACGAAGTGCTAATCAAACATGGCTTCCCCACCCCTATATTGATTAAACTACTCAAACATTATGAAATGTAAACTATTGACACATAAAGATGTAACAAAAGCATAATTATAATAACAAGATTTAAATGAGAGAATAAAATAATTAGAAATAAAATAGAGAATAAGAAATTACCAAGTAAACAAGAACAAGGAAGCAGAGAAATTGAAGAACGGAACTTGAATAAAACCGAATCGGAAATGTAAATAATTGAAACGAATTACATACGTACGTATTAAAATATAGTAGATTATTCTAAACCTAAGCAAGAACTAAAAATGACGACTGAAATAAGATATATGTTGCTGAACTCGAAACACAAAGGCTGCTTTTATAAGAACGAAACAGGGGAGCTGAACCGTCGAGAGTTTTGGAGCTGGTTGCTGCATCCCCGAGGCTAGCTTGGTTGGGAGTTGAATTTCCAATGTTGGCTGCACAAGACACCATCCCCGGTGGGCAGGGGACATAATCCCGATTGGCGACGAAGCTACGTGCTCTGAATTTCGAGTGTTGGCTGCAAAAGAAGAAATGTTAATTAACATACAATGTCTTTTACGTAATGACCCGATTAGAAAAATGCAAAAACACTTACACTCTTCTGAATAAAAATGGAACATTACCAAACGTAAGTGTTGTCAATGGGAAAATGTGGAGGCAATATTCATGGTGATTGAACATTCCTCAATATATTACCTTCCTGAAAACAATATATGTCTTTTACCAAGGCTTAAAAACACATGCTAAATAGTGTGGAGGTTATCCCAATTAGCATATAGTGTATCGTTTATCACTTTGTTGTACATGGATAAAGAGTAGTGCCTTAGATCATGACGATAATTGATATTGAAGAGAGTAATCAATTAGATCATGACGATAATGACATACTGTGAGATCCTGAAAAAATCACATTTTTTGAAATAAATAATAGTATGGAGTTGTCAGTAGGTTTTATAAAAATACATACAAAAACAAGTTTAACGGAAAAGGCCCTTTTGATCTCTGGTATGGGGACTGATCCGTCACTGCGGTCTGTGTAATACCACAGTTTTCTGGGTCCTGTCACTCGGCTGAGTACGTAGTGTGTCGTGTGTTTTCTGGTCAGGCTACTGTCCAGGTAATACTCGGGAAAGTAAGGGGTACTCGGCCGAGTACTCTCAGTACTCGACCGAGTATCCGGTCTGATGGGAATTATTTCCGCGGTTTGGTTAAGGATGATTAGAGTTATAAATTAAGTTTAACATTTTAACTTTTCACTTTTACCAAAACCTAAAACTTTGCAAAGAGAGTTATAGAGAAAGAAAGAAGAATTTGGGAAATGGAAATGTGAAAGCAAAAGTGAACGAAGCAAGGTATTTATAGCCGCAAAAATAAACGGGCAATGCAAGTGGACAAACCTAATCATGACTCTCCCAGGATTTGATGAACCTACCTCATTTATGGTAAACTAGCCGTTATAGAAGTTGAAGCAAACCCAAACTCTTTCCGGTAAAAAATCTTATACACCTTTTTGCCTTGCCCGAATTTTTATCTCCTTATTCTTGGCCAGATGATGTGACTCATATTTGAGCACATTTAGTCCCCGAATTAGCCTCGTTCCTATGCTTTATAGTGCATAATTGGGCCATTTACTATCTTTAGTTTCCCATTTTGCATATTCTTTGAGGTTTTGTTTCCTTGGTAGGAAAGGAGTTCAAACCTTGCATTTACATGGCAAGATGGAGCTAAATTGATCGCATCTAATAACCAAGCATCAAAGGGAAGACGATACTAGAAGGCCTATGTAGATAATAAAGTGAAAAGGGCAATGACGAAAGGATCCTTGCATCCCCGGATTGATCCTCGTGGATGATGAAGGAAGAAAAGAAGAAAAGTTGTCTGTCGTGGGATCCGAGCGGATCACAGACGATCCGGGCGTCTCCCTTCACCACCATCCGAGCGTCCCGTGCCAAAGACGCTCGTCCTGAAGCAAGAAGATCCGAGCGTCTCCCCTGACAATCCGCTCGGATGATACCCCAGAGAGCCCGTGCCAGTTTCCAAGACGCACGGATCATGGCGAGACTAGCAAAACGGAGATGCTCATTTCCTTCGAGAGGAGCACTTCCTCAACTTTTCTTAAGGACTTAATAGTCATTTAAGCCTTTAATAACCCTAATCCTTGTACCTAATCTTTAGTATAAATACCCCATTGTACTACTTGGATTAGGATCCATCTTAATCTTATCTTAATGCTATCTTAATGTAATCTTAATACTCTCTTAATACTTTCTTAATCTTGTAACCAACTTTTAATCTAGTCTTAATACAAATCTCAATACTTAATCTTTCCTTAATTTCTCTATTGTTCTTCATTTATTTTGGGTAATTAGAAGATTATTTGAGTTTATTTGGAGGATTGACAACCTTCCATCAATCATCAAGTACTTCTATTATTCTTTGCTTTATTATTTGGAATCATCTTCATAGGTATAATTCTCTCTTAACCTTGTTTAATTATTGTTAATCACTTTCATTTTATTCATCGTGTTTTGCCTTGCTAGTATGATTGACAACCTTGTTAGCATGTTAAACTTGATAATGAGTGAGTAGTTTCCTTAACTAGGGTTAATGGGAAATTAGGGGAAACCAACATGGGGATTGATTCATGCTTAATCTAATATGTTTTCATAATTAATTTGCTTGCTTGTTGTGATTTTAACTTATGCACGTGTTATGTTTGATGAAATGCGAGCCTATGAATCCTTGCATTTTTTACCCATCGCTTATCTTTTCAATGAGACTTGTAAGCTTATACACCAACTCGAGTCTTATTAGACCATGCATATAGTTGGATAGGAAGGACTAAGTCGACTTGTAGGTATTGTACAATCTAATCGATTCGGCTCCGGGACCCAAACCTTCTTAGGGATTGTAAGCTTATACACCAACTCGATCCCATCACAACAATAAGTGCTTGCATCTAGTAGAGAACATGTTTGTATGATCAACTCCCATGAATCCCCTATGAACCCATGACACCCTAGTGCTTTTAATCAATTGTTTACATCTCATTGTTTTTATTACCTTGCTTTTACCTTGTTGATTAGTTTAGTTGATCTCCTATCTCAACCCAAATTGTGACACCCTTAGACACAACCATTTGCAATTGAAAATCCTACATCAATACCCGTCCCTTGGGATCCGACCTTTACTTGCCTCTTTGCTAAGAGTAGTCTGTGAAGTTATAAATATTGTTTTGGTTAGGTAGCTTTTGACGACGAGCATATAAAACCGACACACAAAAAATGGCGCCGTTGCCGGGGACGGTGTTAACTTGATTTGATTTTCTTTAATTGTTTTTAGTTGTGTCTTTCTTTACCTTGGGGAAGTCAATTTCCTCAACGTTGTTCTAATTGTTTTCGAGTTGTTTGATATTTTACATGTCTAGGAGATCACAAGGTAACTTGTTACCCATTGATCTTGATCTTGAAATTGAAAGAACCTTGACCAATAATAGAAGACTTGCTAGAGGTACTTTGAGAGGTATTGGAGAAATTGTGGACATTCAACCAAATAACATTGAGTTTACCAACCCTTTTGCAAGAGAAGGAGAGGACAACCCAATACAAAACCCACCACAAAATCAACCCACAATGCCTAAATTTTCATCACATTCCGTACCAACCGAGGAGAACCTACCGAATGGTACTCCTACACCACAACATTTAACCGGTAATTTCATTGCCAAATCCGCATTCATACAACTAGTTGAGAGAAGTCAATTTGGGGGGATGCCTAGTGAAGACCCTCATTCTCATATGGAGACTTTTTGTGACTATTGTGATGCGATTTCTCAACCGGAGTTACTCAAGACCAAATCCGATGGGTCTTATTTCCTTTTTCTTTGATTGGTACCGCGAAACAATGGTTGAAGAGCCTAAACAAGGCTACTCTTGGTATTGATTCTTGGAAGAAATTGGCACTTGCTTTCTACAAGAAATTCTATCCTCCGGAAAAGACTAACATGTTGAGAGCCCAAATCACCGGGTTCAAACAAAGGATGAGGAATCTTTGTATGAAGCATGGGAGAGATTCAAGGACACTTGTCGATCTTGTCCACACCATGGACTTAACGAGTGGTTCCTTGTGCAAAAATTTTGGAATGGTCTATATGAAGACTCCCGAAACATTCTCAATATGGGATCCAATGGTATGTTCACCGAAGTTGATGACAATCAAACATGGAACAAAATTGAAGAAATGGCGGTCCATAACTCAGAATATTGTAGACCTCGGAAGGCTACTAGAGGAGGAAAGCATGAGGTGGATTCCATTACTCAATTGGGTGCTCAACTAAGTGCTCATATTGACACCATTAATTTGAAGTTTGAGAAGGCCATGTCTAAACTTGAAGAGGCCTCCAAATCACCCAAGAAACATGTTAATGCTATGGTGGCATCATCATCAATTCCAAGTGGAGTATGTGAGAGTTGTGGAACTTTGGGACATGACCAAAGTGAATGTAAGGGAACAAATGAACAAGTGAATGCTTTCCAAGCATACAAGAGTGGCACCCCTTATTCCAACACCAAATTCCATCCGAACCTTTCATACAAAAGCCAAAATGTTCAAAACCCTCAACCAACATACTGTTGGAAATCTATATCTCATTACTTTACATATTCATATATGTTACAATTAATTTAGTCATAAAATTAAATACAAATCTTATGCATGCAAACTAAGAACAAAAGATGAGAAAATCGTTTTCTCACCATCAAATTTTCGGCCATTTTGGGCACCAACAAGATCTCCTACTTGTTGGTTCTTGAGCTATAATGAATGTTGGGATGATCCTCCAAAAATCCCAAAGTAGAGATTCTCCTCTTGATTGCCCCCAAGACTATCCCAAAATCCCACAAACTAATATGTACTAGATATTTGTAATGTGGTTTACCTTAAAATTGATTACTAATACTCATATACTACTACTAGTATTATTAGTGATTGATTTGTACAAATTAGATTCATAAAAATTGATTTTATGAAGAATAAGAGAGAGAAGTATATGTTTTTATTTAAACATGCGAGAATGGAAAAATTGAGAGAAAAATCTCTCAATTGTGTCCTCCTAAAACCGGTGGTGAGAGGGAGTAATAGGACCCTTTTGCTTTTTCCTTTTTGTCTTCACAAGACAAATTGTGTAAGCCTTTGTCCATAGTCATGTCACTATCAAGTGTCATGTATAAAAAATGAATAAGACAAATGAATAAGACAAAGCTACTAAAATGCCCACCAATAATTTCGGTTATTAAGTGTAATATGGAGTCCATTTTATTTTTGTCAATTGTACAATTGTATGTCATGTGACATGTGACATGTCTTATGTCATGTTTTAATTTAAAATGCATATTTAACATATTAAATATCATTTACAAATTAAATAAATCACATTTAACAAATTGACTAGTAATTCAAAATTACTTTCACATAAAATGGTCATTTAAATACTAGTTAGTATAATTCACAACATCTTTTAATTATAACTAACTTATCATTCTCATCTCGCGTGTTTCGCAAACACCGATTAATTTTAGTAATATAACTTCTTAAATTACTAAATAAAATCTTATTTAATCACATTATAATAAGATGACATTTTCTCTCTTATGCTAATAATTTGTTCAATTTTAAGGAATTAATTAATCTGTATCGACATACAATTAATTAACCTTTTCAATTAAGGGAATCGTCCTTTAGGTGTGACCTCAAGGGATCAACTGATCAACACTGTCGCACGACAGTAATGTCAAACTCTAGCCAACTAATCATTACCGATATGTGTGGACCAATTGACTATATATGTAATGTATCATCCCTTTCGTATTCTTGTAATGAGATTTAAATATGTGATCAATATGATCGACAATTGTGATCGCATTATTGTCGGATGACACATATTCCAACAATCTCCCACTTGTCCTCGACAAGTGTGCGTCACCAATTCTCTTGTCCTATTACTATCTCCCACTCAATGCAAGGTGTCTTCCGGGTCGTACTTGCAAGTGATCATATCGTGAGTGGTTTCCTCGATCTCGAGAATAACTGATTGACCGGATTTATCTACCATAGATACCTTCCGAGCGTGGCCACACATTTCCAGTTCATTACTCCTCGAGTGGCCCTGAGATATTGTTTTAAACCTGACAAAGGGGTGGACAATTCCTATAGCACTATTCCCTTCGATTAGCCACAACCATCATAACCCAAAATATGCCCATTTGACCCCATTTACGAAGGTCGTGGTAACATAAATCAAAGCTAATCTGAAACTGTGCCATCTTAGGCGAACCGTCTTTAGTCAAAAGAATCGACTCATTAGAATACTATAGTAGCTCTCGCCATGACCAGGCTTTATAAATTTGCCAGAACTCTATAAGCGGTCACTGCCCGACAAAGTGTTCCTAACAGTCTGCCTATGTGATCGACTAGTCATCTCACTTGACTCCATGGCACTTGAACTTGCCATCAATCGCATCACACTCTAGTCACTTCGAGACGTAACCTCATACAAGTGACTATGGGCGAATACCATGTTAATCCGGGTTCACTTTAACGGGGTTCAATATTGTCTCCACAACCCGTTTGGATGTAACAAAGTATAAAAGGAGTTTTTAGATTTAAAAACTCGAACGACAAATGTGATCATCATATGAGTAGTCAATGCCTGATTACTGCTTCATATTCTATAATCCAGTTTGATCTTGAATGTAGTTGTTCATCTCAATTTAATTGAAATGACATGACTCATCATGTTAAGCCTATGAGAAAGCTTTGGTTAGTAGGTTTTATCAACTTCTTGTACCTTGCTCAACCTTACCACATACTCGTTTTCCTTTGTAATGTATACATTTGCATTACAAAACTTTCTGAGTACGTGTCGAGATCCAATCAAGACATAGGTCCTCTAGCCTTAGAATAGCTCCCACTGTTTTCACAGTGTGCGGGACTCATCCTTCTTGCACATCTCATGATTGCAAGTGTACTCAATTTCCGTTGTAAATATTCCTCATTGTTCTTTATTGCCTAGAACGATTCTAGAAAATCTATTTCTTAAATAACATAGCCACAATGGTATCTTAACCATCCTAATGTGTTTTGATTATGGTTTTGTCGGAAACCATGCGCAATCTCAATTGTCAATTGTCATTTGTGTAATACCCTTAGACAAAATTGCATCAAAAACACTTTGCATTACATCCTTAATGCTTCTGCAAGCACTTAAGAGTAATCTTTATGGCTTACTTGGTAACTATTACTTAAATTCGATTTGAAACAATCCATCATACTCAAAGTATATGAAGTGTTATACATCATTTCCTATTTAATTGATTCGGCAGCGGAAGCAAATGGAATCAATCAAATATGTTCAACTTGATTGAACTAGTCATGAATCTTATCAACATAAGACTTCTGATTTGACGCTAATATCATGTGGATTTATCTCCATAAATCTTGATATTAAAGATGTATTATATATATATATATATCTCCAAGTCTTAAATCATTCCCAATGATCAATATGTCATCCACATATTAGACTAATTAAAATTTCTGTAACTCCCACTAAACTTCATGTATAAACACAACTTCTCGACTTATCGAGAAAAGTTTTATAACATGATCGAAACATTGATTCTAACTCATTGATGTCCTACTTAAGACAATCTCTTAAGTTGCACATTATCTTAGGATTGTAAGAATCTATAAAACTCATGACATGTATTGAATACATTCCTTCTAATTGAAGAAGTGGGTTTTAGATTCACTCGTTATATGTATATCATAATAATGAAATACAATCCCTAAGAAGATCCGAATAGTGCAAAACACTTTGCAACTAATCAAGCTTTGATATCTAACAATTCCACTCGGAATTTATTTCGGATTTTCATGGCTCTAAGCCTTGTATTGAGTTGTGACTTAAACACTCTCATGTAAGTCATATATTCATTACTTTCCAGAAGTAAGTTGAATCAAACAATTTCTTTGTAAGTTGTAAGCTCTTTACTTTCAGCTCTTTACTTTCTTAAAAGTAACACTAATTCATCATCTTCAACAAGTGATGACTTTAACCTCCTAGGTTTAGAAGAAACAACGTCTTACACAAAACGTCTCATGTAGCCAAGAAAGACCAATTTCTTGCGACGTAACATTCTTTTGTGGCTCTTGAATATTTTCTAGAAACAACGTCTTACACAAAACGTCTCATGTAGCCAAGAAAGACCAGTTTCTTGCGACATAACATTTTTTTGTGGCTCTTGAATATTTTCTCTCACTCTGTCTTCTAGAAATAAACTTGTATTTTAGAAAGACAGTTTCACGTGCCACAAACCCGTTGTACTCGTGATTATAATAAGGAAAAATGAGCATTTATTTCTTTTGAAAACTTACAAACATGGTACCCTACCATTTTATATCTCATATGAATCGTTTGAGATTTAGTGGAAAAACAACTTAGACAAAATGATAAAATCCCCAAAAGGATCAAGTAACTCAAAGTAACTTGATCGAAGTCCAAACCATATCGAATAGCGTTTGATTTCTTATCCAACCACACATTATTCTATAATGTGTGTTAAGAGAGATTAACTTGTGATACTATATCACATTTCATTTGGCTTATATCAAAGTCTTCACTTAGATAATCCCATCACGACTAAATCGTGATTCTTTGAACTCTTTGAACTTCTTCAAAGATTTCTCTATTTACCTTATTAAGTGAACATATTAGCGTCAACTTAAATCGTTGGTAAAAGAAAATGATCAACCTATTCTGGATCAATGATATACAACCTCGATCTCCTTTTCAACCAAAAGCACGAGACATCTTGCTTTGAATACAAGATATGCATATACCATAAGATCTAATGGTTTCAAGAGTACTCGATAACTCTTTGCGTTCATCATTCCAGAATCTAAGGTTTAATCTTGGGTTACCAATTTGAGTCTTGCATCATCTACATGATATATCATTCTAGTTTGGTTTAGAATATAATCACCTTGATAATGGGCTAGCCATACATCAAATCATGGTGTATAGGGTCACAAAAGTGAAACCTCTTTTGTATCTTAACAAAATTATATTCTTATTTAGGGTCCATGTACTTAATATTCCTAATTAAGGTACAACTCCAAACCCGAAAAACTAGATTGAGTACACAATGACTCTATCTCTCGACATCATTGTTGCTAGTCGTCATATTCTAATCATCCTACGTATCAAACATAATGATGAAAACCACCACCGGTTTCTAATATTGACGAAGTTGTACTAGCAAAATTTATGTTAATCGAATAAACAAAGAACTAAGTCTTATTAGATGTCCCACAACTAACTAGCAAATCATGGTGTATAGGGTCACAAAAGTGAAACCTCTTTTGTATCTTAACAAAATTATATTCTTATTTAGGGTCCATGTACTTAATATTCCTAATTAAGGTACAACTCCAAACCCAAAAAACTAGATTGAGTACACAATGACTCTATCTCTCGACATCATTGTTGCTAGTCGTCATATTCTAATCATCCTACGTATCAAACATAATGATGAAAACCACCACCGGTTTCTAATATTGACGAAGTAGTACTAGCAAAATTTATGTTAATCAAATAAATAAAGAACTAAGTCTTATTAGATGTCCCACAACTAACTTGCTTATTCTTTAACAATTTGGGGTAGATTCCTTTCTAGTGTCCAACATTCAAGACAATGAAAACTTTATCGGTCGGGATTGATAGGTTTAGTATCGTTATTCTCAATAACTTTACTTTTAACATTACCTTGTATCAATTCCATTCTAATTTTTACTTCTTGAACCTCGCCCTTTTCTTAACGGTTTAAGAGAATGCTCCCACTCATTTCAAAGAATCTTTACTTAGAGAAGCAAAGTTGAATCTTATGAAGACTACTCTTCAATTCAATCGTTTTAGTCTTAAAACTTTCATTGAAGTGGTTGCGGTATTTTGGTCAATTACGATTTCTAACAAATCTAATTACCAAAACAATTTATCGTTTCAAGGTACTTAACTCAATTAAGTATGTGAGAAACAATCCATTGTAAGTAGATGTGTTTAGTCAAGAATCAAAAGCCTGTTTGATAATGAATAACTTTAATCTATACTCTTTACAAGAGATCCTTCCAATGGATAACACGAGATTTTAGAAGAAAAATTCATATTTTGTCTTTAGTTACGATGTTTTAATGGAGATTTGAATCAAAAATCGAAATAATATCGTATATGAATTGTGGTAAAGAAATAGAACAATATGATAACGGAATAGTGGAAAACTTAACATTTATCGTTTTATTAATACTTGTAAATAACAAGTAAAGCATTTATATAGTGACCTCTACCCAACTATGATAAATGATTCCAAGACCCAAATTCATATTAACTTGGGCACAGGGTAGCCGATGAAACCCTTATCAATATAACTCGGTGGATTAACTCTTTAATCGATTCTACTTTTAGAACTCTTGGTCGATAAAATTACTCTAATATTTATCTATAGCCCGGAACACATGCGACTACGGTCACGAATACTTCCGTTGAGGTCAATCCAAATTTCAAATAAATGTGTCCATGATCCAAATTCACATTAACTTGGGCACGGGGTAGCCGATGAAACCCTCATCAACATGAATTCGGTGGATAGACATTTATCACCCACTTCCCCTACGTAACAAGGTTTGTACCCTGGGGTGGCCGAGTGCACTCCCTCGCGAAATAGGTTTTCATGGTTTCTACTTTTTGGTAAGGCTAAATCTCAATTGTTTATTTTAGCGAGAGGTCATGTCAATTTATTATCTATCACGTTTTAAGTGAACTAAAGCGGTGAACTACGATAATTGTAATTGACACGGTCGATAAACTCGATAAAAAATGCATGTTTTAGTTATGGCGATTTAGCGATGCATGCAACATATAAATAAAATGCAAAGCATAAAAATAAAATCCTAGTATGGCCTTCCTAAAATAGTAAATCTAATAAAGTATTTTACAAATTCGGAGACCAACTCCTTTGGTCCCTTGAACTTCGGTTTTGACACACATCTCGAGGTAACACCGTCTTTGATGGACCGTCTTCTCGAAAGGCACCATCTTCAAGGAACTCCGGAATAAATAAAATTACATAACAAATTACATAATTTCCTATTATACATTTGTAATTAAAATAAAAATAAATCTATTAAATTACAAAACGGTGATACGAGATCACAATAAATTACAACCGAATCGATATTCCCATACATTTCGGGTAATATCAATTAAAAACTAAGGCCGTACTAAGTAAAATTACATAATTCAAAAAATTACATAAAATTAAAATATGACAATCATAATTAAAATGCAGCATTATAATATGTATGAACATGCCCAATTTTATGCTAAATCGCCTTAAAGGAGCCAATATCGTATATTAATCGGTTTTTACGGATTTGCGTGATTTAACCTTTTAAAATCACAATAATTATATAAATTTATATTTATGTACAAGTTAATTACCCTAACCAACTTAGGATTCAAAATTAGTTCCACTAACATATTGACAATAATTAACTTATATTTCTTAAAATTGTTCATAAATGGACTCAAAAATACAATATTATGTCATAAACTTCAAATAAATCATAAAAATTTCAAATAAATTCAAAATTTGAAATTTAAACTCATGAACATTCTGGAAAAATACCATGACACTTATAATGCTCAAAAACATAGGTTAAAAATTCGAAAATTTATCGAGAAAAACAATGTTGCGGTTTATCCGATTTAACAATTATTACCATAAAAATATGAGAAAAATTATTTTTATTAAATTTTCACTTTTAGATCTGAAATAAGTGATAAAATGCAATATGTGACGTTTTTCCTTAGTCATGAAGTATGTTTTAGCAATTTTTACTAATTAAAGTCACTATTTATGTGATTTTTCATCAAAAATTCATAAATCATGCATAAAGACTTCATTATAGCCAAATATTTTACACACATCTTATAAAATTGCATGTGACAACATACTAAATTTCTATGACCAGATTCGAAATATAACTCATATTAACCTATTTTCTCATTTAAATACGATTTTAATTTGAAAAATTCATATTTCGAGCATAACAACTCATATTATTATGAAAATTTACAGGCCATCAGTAGATAATATATGTGAAAACATATCCGAAAATCACCAGAAAAATCGAAGTTTAGCTATTTTTCGTCCAAAAATGACATTTTTATCATAAAAATCACATTTTAATGCCATTATTATATAAAATGAACAATAAAATCCATAAATAAACCCAAAAATCCTAAAAACATTTTAGGACCAGAAAATTTAACATGCATAATAAATTTCGTGATATATCATAATAAACACAAATTTATAAGTTTTGTTTGTTAATCGTATAACTCGGAAAAACAATAACCGATTTGCATGCAAACAACCTAAGGCTCATGATACCGCTTGTTGGAAATCTATATCTCATTACTTTACATATTCATATATGTTACAATTAATTTAGTCATAAAATTAAATACAAATCTTATGCATGCAAACTAAGAACAAAAGATGAGAAAATCGTTTTCTCACCATCAAATTTTCGGCCATTTTGGGCACCAACAAGATCTCCTACTTGTTGGTTCTTGAGCTATAATGAATGTTAGGATGATCCTCCAAAAATCCCAAAGTAGAGATTATCCTCTTGATTGCACCCAAGACTATCCCAAAATCCCACAAACTAATATGTACTAGATATTTGTAATGTGGTTTACCTTAAAATTGATTACTAATACTCATATACTACTACTAGTATTATTAGTGATTGATTTGTACAAATTAGATTCATAAAAATTGATTTTATGAAGAATAAGAGAGAGAAGTATATGTTTTTATTTAAACATGAGAGAATGGAAAAATTGAGGGAAAAATCTCTCAATTGTGTCCTCCTAAAACCGGTGGTGAGAGGGAGTATTAGGACCCTTTTGCTTTTTCCTTTTTGTCTTCACAAGACAAATTGTGTTAGCCTTTGTCCATAGTCATGTCACTATCAAGTGTCATAGACAAATGAATAAGACAAATGAATAAGACAAAGCTACTAAAATGCCCACCAATAATTTCGGTTATTAAGTGTAATATGGAGTCCATTTTATTTTTGTCAATTGTACAATTGTATGTCATGTGACATGTGACATGTCTTATGTCATGTTTTAATTTAAAATGCATATTTAACAAATTAAATATCATTTACAAATTAAATAAATCACATTTAACAAATTGACTAGTAATTCAAAATTACTTTCACATAAAATGGTCATTTAAATACTAGTTGGTATAATTCACAACATCTTGTAATTATAACTAACTTATCATTCTCATCTCGCGTGTTTCGCAAACACCGATTAATTTTAGTAATATAACTTCTTAAATTACTAAATAAAATCTTATTTAATCACATTATAATAAGATGACATTTTCTCTCTTATGATAATAATTTGTTCAATTTTAAGGAATTAATTAATCTGTATCGACATATAATTAATTAACCTTTTCAATTAAGGGAATCGTCCTTTAGGTGTGATCTCAAGGGATCAACTGATCACCACCGTCGCACGACAGTAATGTCAAACTCTAGCCAGCCAATCATTACCGATATGTGAGGACCAGTTGACTATATATGTAATGTATCATCCCTTTCGTATTCTTGTAATGAGATTTAAATATGTGATCAATATGATCGACAATTGTGATCGCATTATTGTCGGAGGACACATATTCCAACACATACACCCCACCCCCAATGAGAAATCAAGCTCAAAGACCCTTTTACAACCAAAGCCAAGGTTATCAAAATCAACCTCCATACAACCAATCCAATGACCAAGGCTTTGATGTTCAAAAAGCGGTCCTCCAAATGCAAAAGAACCAACAAGAATTTTTCACTCAAATGCAAAAAGATAGCCAAGCAAAAGACATCACCATTAACAACATACTAGCCCACACCAAAATGTTGGAAACCCAAATGTCTCAATTAGCATCTTCTAGCTCTCAAAGACAAAAGGGGCAATTACCACCTCAAAGTAATCCCTCAAGACATAAGTCGGTGAGTGCCATCCATTTAAGGAGTGGTACAAGGTATGAAGGGCCAAGGAAGCAAATTGAGGAAGACATTGTGGAGGCTTGTGACAAGGAAAGAGTTGTGGAGAACTCTAAGGAAGAAGAACCCACCAATGAAGCTTCAAAGAAGAAGAATGAAGAGAAGGCTAAAGAGAAAGAGCCTATTGTGATTAGACTTCCATTCCCAAGTCGTCAAGCTAAGCCTAAGTTTGATGAACAACTTGGAAAGTTCATGGAAATTGTGAAGAACTTAGAAGTCTCAATCCCATTCACAGAATTGTTCAATCATGTTCCGGCCTATGCAAAGTACATGAAAGACATTCTTACAAAGAAGAAATACACCCGGAAGCTAGATACTATCGCTTTCACTAAAGTGAGTAGTGATATTCTTCAAGGAAGTTCACCTCCAAAGCTCAAAGATCCGGGAAGTTTCTCTATTCCATGCACCATTGGTGACACTACAATCAACAAAGCCTTATGTGACCTTGGAGCAAGTGTAAGTGTCATGCCATACTCGGTATGCAACATGCTAGGAATGGGAGAACTCAAGTGCACCAATATCACACTTCAAATGGCGGATCGATCAACAAAGATACCTTTAGGGGTATGGGAAGATGTGCCCGTGAGAATTGGCAAATTCTTCATCCCGGTAGACTTTGTTATTGTAGACATGGAGGAGGATTCCAACATTCTTATTATTTTAGGAAGACCTTTCTTGCACACCGCGGGAGTGGTGATTGATGTGAAACATGGAGAGCTCACACTTGAAGTGGGAGATGAAACAATCACTTTTAATCTTGACAAGACAATGAGAGCTCCCCGACTACATGAGCCATGTTTCATGGTTGATCATTATAGCCGAGAAAGTGATAGGAAGAAGTTGGTATATCAATGCAAAGAACAAGCTATGGGTAAAGAATCACCACCCATATGGAAGAAGAAAGTGGATAAATCTCAGGGTGCTCCATCCAAAGAGCAAGAAAGTTTCAACAAGGATGAGAGCTTGAATAGCTCACCACCACTCATGACAAGAAAAGAAGAAGGCCTTATTGGCCATGATGACAAGAAGGAAGAAGAGTTGTTCTCATCAACTCATGAAATTGTTGGGGAACAAATAGATGAAGTATGCGGTCTATGGGATGATGAGTTTGAAGGGTTAGTCAATCCTTATGTTGGTAATGCTATGACCCAAGATCAAGGCTTTGACGATCATTTTCACCACAATGAAGAACAACATATGCAAAGGTCTATTGAAGATCTTTATCATAACAATGAACAAGCCTTCAACTACTTCTTCAAGGTGTTGAGCAATATCAACAACACCTTGGCTATGCCCCCTTGACATCTCATACATGAATGAGAGTTTGGTGGAGTCCTCCCTAAACCACCATTTGTAAATATTCTAACCCCTTAACTTGCATTTTACTTATTGTATTTCATTTTTGTCAATTTTTGGATTTATATTTGTACATTTTGATCAAGATTATCATTTTGAGAGAAAGTGAGGGAGTGACTTATATGTTTCTTAATGTGTAGTGTTTTGACCTAGTGTGGGGATAGCAATTGCCTAGGCTATCCGAGCCTTCGTAGTGCCCCCACAATGAAGACCAAAGGAATGAAGAGGAAATGACTTGGGTTATGAAAATACCCACGGGTGGAACTGAACCCGTGAGGTACAGGAGCAATCCGAGCGTATCAAGAAGAACCCGTTCGTCTTGGATGAAAATCCGAGTGTCCTGACAGAAAGACACTCGTCCTGGTAGAGCTGGAAAGGAAGAATTTCTACTGGGTATGAATCTGAGCGTCTCCTCCAGAATCCGCTCGTCTCATCCCAAAGACGCTCGTCTTAGTGAGAATCCGCTCGTCCTGGTTGTATGAAAATTTGGGATTTCACTCTGATCTTGAATACGAGCGTCCCCAAAAGAATCCGCTCATCTCCAAGCAGCAATCCGCTCGTCTCCTCCTGAAGACGCTCGTCTCAGCACGGGTTTCATTTTCTAAAGCTGATTGAGCTACAATCCGAGCGTCCCGTGCCTAAGACGCTCGTCTCCCTCTGCTGAGATGCAAAAACACGGGATTTAAATCCCCCTTTCCCATTTCATTTCATTCATTCAAAACATAAACACACATTCAAAACCCTCAAAACCCCCAATTCCTCCATCCATAAAAATCATTTTCCTCAACCAAATTCACCCAAATCAATTCCAAACTTCCTCAAAACTCAAACAAATCACTCCTCTATCAACAAAAAGCCATTTAAACATCAAAATCCTCAAAGTTTGAATCGATTTTCTAGGATACAAGGCAAAATTCGAAAATCCTAAATCGATTTGGGTTTTATTGAAGCTTGAGGATAACACAAGAATTCAAGCAAATCTTTGGTTGTTGATACATACAAGGAGAAGAACAATGGCTAGGACTAAAGGTGGAAATAAGGCACCTCCAAAACAAACTCTCTCAAAGAGGCAACAAGCTCTTCAAGCTTCAAAAGCTATGGTGGTTCAACAAGCAAGAATGTAAATTCAAGAAACTCCTACTCCTACGGTGGAAACTACTACTTCTATTCCGGTTATTGAGCAACTACAAGAATATCCGGAGGTAATTTTCACATCCGATGCTCATAGGAAAAATTTTGTGTCTCTTGCTAAGAAATCGATTTTGCCCACCAAGTTTATTTGCCAAGATGCCTTAACCAAATTGGGTGTCCTTGAAAAGACCAAGAATTTCTTTGAGTCTATGGGGTTGCTTACATTGTTTAATATGCAAGAATTGACCTACCCCTCCCTCACCTTAGAATTTCTAAGTTCATTGAAAGTTACAAAGGTGGAGACTCGAACGAATATTGAATTCCGCCTTGAGAATGTGGATAAAAATATGTCCTTTAATGAGTTTGGCAAAGTTTTTGGTCTTGATAATGACTCGACTTATGTGAAGAAACCTTCAACAAAATATGATCCCGCCCCTTTGTGGAAAGCTATTACCGGGAGAAAATTCGAATCATTCCATGAATGTCGTGCCCTTTATGTTCACCACCCAGGCATACGGGTATGGCACAAGGTTGTGGGAATTACTCTTATTGCTAGGAAGGGGACTAATCATTTCACCGAACTTGATTTCATCTATCTCGAGTCAACCTTGAATGTCGATAGGAAGTTCATCAAGAAATACAATATTCTTCAACTTTTAATCGAAAGGTGGCTTAATATCGACCATGGTAAGGAAGGTGCGGCCTTTATAGTAAATGGGGGATTGGTAACATGGTTGGCAAAGCACTTCAACCGAAATTTCAACAAAGATGACACTTATAAGCCGATTAAGGGAGGCCACCTCATTGATCTAGCCACTATGGTTCACAAATTCCATTGGGTCAAGAATGACACCCTTGACAACAAATTTGAGTGGCTTACAAAAGATGCCAAGTCCTTCATTCTACCGAACAAAATTTGCCGACTCAATGTCCGTAGCCCAAACTATCTTCTTCCACTCTCCGAGGAAGCCGAGTTGATAATGCAACAACATAGGGAGGCCATTGCCGAGCCCTCCTCCTCTATTGTCACTCCACCCTACCCGTTCACCTACCAAGAATTCCAACCCAAAAATGTTGAGGTGGGTAACGATGACTTGACTCTATTAATGCAGCACATGCATAAGCAAGCACATGAAGACCAAGTCAATGCATATAGAGCTCAATATCCGCCCCTCTTACACCTAGCTAGGCAAGGACTTCTTGACCCATCATGTCCTTTACCTAGTTGGGCGGATAGGGAAGTATTCTTTCCTAATGATCCTAGGGATGCTAGCATGGGTGATGAGGAGGTTGTTGTTGAGAGTGGTGAAGAAGAAGATGAAGAAGGTGAAGAAGAAGAGGGAAGTGAGGAAGAAGGCCAAAGCTCAAGTGATGATGGTGAAGCCTCCGGGTCTATGGAGGTAGATGATGATGATACTAGTGAGTAAGTTGATGAGGATGATGATGATGGAAGTGATGTCGCTATGAGCGATGATTGAGGATTAGCAAGCTTTTTGGAGGATGCCACAATGCATTGTGAGTTTCATACACCTCCTTTAGCTTTGTTCATTTCTCTTGTTTTTAAATTTTTATTTTAATCATGTGTTTGAGTCCTAGCAACACTCAAAGGACTCCCACCTCGATCCCATTGAGGTGTCTTTTATTGTTCCCACCATGAAAAATCCAAAATGACAAGTTTAGTTTCATGCATAGCATTCTTGTGCATGAACTTTCCCAATTTTTGACATTAGAAATAGTGTCTCATTTGGTTTGGGGAAGTTCAAGTATAAGCATTAGGAGTTAATTCAAATTATGCTCTCCAACCCAAACCTTCTTCCCTTTGATGCTTGGTCATTAGATGCGATCAATTTAGCTCCATTTCGCCATGTAAATGCAAGGTTTGCACTCCTCTCCTACCAAGGAAACAAAACCTCAAAGAATATGCAAAATGAGAAACTAAAGATAGTAAATGACCCAATTATGCACTATAAAGCATAGGAACGAGGCTAATTCGGGGACTAAATGTGCTCAAATATAAGTCACATCAAACATCCCCAAACCGAACCTTTGCTCGTCCCGAGTAAAGAGGTGACAAAAACTAGGACCCTTATTCAAATTATCCTACTAATATAGTCGATATGAGACAATTAGCGGGTCTCACTCCGCCCCTTCAACTCACAACAAGACATCCATGAGGTAGGGTGCCTTCTTGCAAGGAAAGGTGAGGCTTGCCAAAATGGCGATACATCCAAGAATTAAGCACACAAAACAAGTAATGGATGCATCTACAAAAGTGAATAGCCACTTTCCTCATCTAAGTGGCAGAAATTATCTAAAGGGGAAGCAATCTAAGGGTACACATTCCCTTATAGATACAGTTTCTTCAAACTACTAAGCCTAGAAGGATACAAATAAATCACCTCCAAGTTGTGTCAAGCTAGGGTACCTTTATCCTCAATCGTTAAATGCTTTCGTCAAGAGTAGACTCCCTATGGTGTTAGAAACACTGGAGGATCGCGGAATTCCCCTTCTTGCCTAAACAAGAAGAAGGATCGTCCCCTTTCTACCATGCACAAAAGTGAATACGATGGAAAAGGGATTAATAGAACTTGAGTTTCATATGGGAGTTTGCTTTTTGTTGTTGTTTTTCCCCCCAATTTGTGGCATTTGACATTTTGAGAACATTTCTTTTTGCCATTTCTTTTGATGTTTGGCATTTCAATACTTGACAATTTCAACTTTTTGTATTTTCTTTTGAACATTTTCAAAGCTACCCCATTTGTAGTGAGGGTGCTTATATTTGAAGCATAGGAGTTTTCATATTTGTTACTCCTCTTTTCCTTTGATGCAATTGCAAACTTTTTCTTTTCTTTTCATTTCAATTCTTGAACTCAAATTTGAACAATTTTTGTGCCCATTCCCTTTTGTTGACAAAAATGTGGTAGAATATGGATGATGGTTGCATGGTTTCAAGGGTCACCTTGGAATAAACGGTAGTCAAGGAGTTATCACACCACAAGGTACTCTGGACTAGGCCTTAATCCATGGGTCAAAGGATACTAGCATGACACATCCTAGGGTGTTTTTCAAGTATTCTAACAAGCAAAGTCTTAAGAAGAAAAAGTATCTACAAGGGCCTTATATACACTTGTCAAACTTCCCAAATAGATGCTTTCACAAAATTTTTCTAACCATGCAAACTACATGCCATGATACAACTAACATATATACAACTCTAATGCATATGCTTCTATCAACTATTATGCCAAATAATCTAGATGCAAACCTATAATCACATTGTTTATACCGCATCAATCAAAATAAAGCCACATAGTCATTAACATAAAGAGGAAAAAGGAGATTGGAAAGATCATACCATGCGGTCTTCAATATCCTCATGTCTCGAATGTGGCGTAGTCGATCAATGTGAAAAAGGGTGAACAAACACAATATATACAAACACAATATATACAATACTACACTACAAAGGAAATGAACATGTTTTTGGGTTTTTGCTTTATTATCAAATTTTTATGGTTTTTATGATTATGAAATAAAAAGACATGTTTTTGTATTTTTCAAAAATTTTCATTTTTTATCATTTTTGTTTTAAAAGTCATGTTAGAATTTCCCATCCCCACACTAGTATGGGCATTGTCCTCAATGGCCAATATGATAGGAAATTATGCAAGCTATATGACAAATTGACAATGCATGATTTCTAAGCTAAATGCAAACTATATGACATATAAACAAGTGATGCAACTACACTATACTATACGATGCATGAGTTTTTGTTTGGTTGGAGAGCATAATTTGAATTAACTTCCAATGCATATGCATAAACTATAACATGTGTGCTATGCATGAAACTAAAATTGTCATTTTGGATTTTACATGGTGGGAACAATAAAAGACACCTCAATGGGACCGAGGTGTGAGTCCTCTAAGTGTTGCTAGGACTCAAGGAAATGATCAAGAAAAACAAGATAAATGTACAAAGCTTAAAGGAGATGTGGGAAACTCACAAAGTATTATGGCATCCTCCCAAGAGCTTGCTAATCCTCAATCATCACCCATGGCGACGTCACTCCCATCATCATCATCATCTCCAACTTCCTCACTAGAATCATCATCTACCT